>NC_092672.1:35756436-36076436 GCF_964355755.1 Antedon mediterranea
CACAGCTACTATAGTCAACTCTCCTAAAAACCTTGCAATCAAACTATTAATAGATAGTGGAGTTGTGGCACGGTGATTATGATGGGTCCTGGTTTAAGTCCTGTCATATGTCAGGATTTTTTCTAATGATAAATTACAACTCCACTACCAAAGACTTGTAATAAGACTTTGTTTATGTAGAGCATCTTGTGTATTTGTTTGTCTTGTGAACAGGATTGCTACCTTTAAGAAGGATAGTAAATGAATTCGCTTATGGTTATTCTTGGCAATTTGCTAAAAAAAATTCTTTAAATTGGAATAATTCAAAGTAAAAACATACCGTCTTCATCGTCATCATCATCTTCTACACCCATCACGTAATCTTCATCTTTTTCTCTTCCTTCTGCTTTCACTTGCACCAGGTAAGCATCATGTTCATCCTCATCTTCACTTCCGAATATTTCATCATAGTTGACAGTGTCCTAAAAAGATTCACGGTGTATTAAATGGTTCAACATCAAAAATAAATATTTTTTTTAATATACATATGATAATATACAGTGAGAGATAAAAGAGTTGCATTAAATGATTCTTGGTGTATTCAATATTTCATTACCATTACAACTAAATACTTATTTTAAATATGACAGAGATAAAATAGTTCAATCGGTCCAATTTGTTGAAGTGCTTTTTAAACAAAATATTACTTGTTAAGCTCTGTCTACACTATCAAACTTTGTGATGTGCTCATATATGGACATGACGTCATATCACTACCATATTTGGGCACTTTTTTTTAGTCAAACTACAGGTAGTTTGATAGTGTGGACAGAGCCTTAGATATAAGCTGAATAATAAACAAATACTTTTCTTTGAGTTGGGTTGTTTACACTTGATAAACCTGAAGATTATTTCTTGTATATAAAACATTCTAAAAAAAATCCTAAATGTGCCTAAATGTGTAACAATAGCTAATTGTAATAGGCAACTAGTTCAACAAAAAAAGTGTGATGTGCCCAAATATGGTAGTGATATGCTTAAATATGGTAGTGATATGCCCAAATATGGTAGTGATATGACATCATCATGTCCATATATGGTCACATACAGTTTGATAGTGTAGACAGAGCTTTACTACTTACTTCTTTCATATTTCTATTCTTCATTCTTAATTTCTTGTTCTTCACAAAATCAAAAAGTGGTCCATACTCATCCCTTAAAAAATAAATAACAATTTTCTTTCTAAAGGAATAATTAACATGATTGCAATAACAAATATTGCTAATCAATTCATATCAGCGAGTCAATCTTATTTGTGGAGAAGACTATTTTGCTATACGGCATACACCACTGGTCAATCAAAAGCTGCTCAAACCATGGAGGTATAAATCTTTTTTATACCTCCATGCTCAAACCAAGGCAATCTAACAGCAGGAGCTTCCCTTGCTAAAATAGAAACTCGTAACAGTCCTTTGATCTTATGTCTGGCTGCGACAAATACTAACAGTACTGTAACTATGAACATACACTCTCTGGCACGCAGTGTCTGTTAAGGCGGCGTGGAACTGATCGTGTTGCAGCCACAGGTAAACCCTTTGATCTCCGTAGCTGAGCATTCTGTTGCCTTGCTCAAAATGGTTCCATTGCTTGGATACAAACAGATGGAGTTGGAGGATATCCAGACAAATAAGCTTAATAGGCCTATCCAAAAAATAATGTAATATTGCTTAAACTATTAATTAACTATTGTATTTTTTACACTACCAATGAAATACAGCTATAAAACTAAAAATAAAATAAAGTACTCACTTATCTATGTTGCTAAATACATATATGTTCCCATTCCGTGTTTCAATTTCAAAATCAAAGTAACGAGAGCTACCAGTTCCACGGGCAAAGTTCACACACGTGACCTCGTCAAAGCGAACGTGGATGGGAGGCTTGTGGACGTAAATAAAGCCGCGTTCCAGAGGATATAGGTAGCCGCTGTTGGACTTGTAAGCACAGGGGATGACCTGGGAACCAGAAGGTCTGTGGAAAAAGAATTAGTTTGAAATAAATCAAAGACACACATATATTTATAATTTTTATTTATCTGGACAGAATAGGCGCTTTCGTTATTTAAAAAAAAAAATAATAAAAACAAAAACTGCCGCCCTCCTGACTGGAACTTTTTTGGGCCTAAAATCCACTGGAAACAACATTTTTTTTAGGTTAAAAGACCAACAAGAATTAGTGAAAATGTTTACAAGTGACTTGACTTGCTTAAGAGATTTACATTTACAGATATGGAGTGGAAGCTGGTTCCAAACTAGTGGCATTAGTCTTGATGTTTACTCTAAAACTTGGTAACCATGGACACGGAATGCAATTTGACCAATAACAAATGACAGTTCAGACAACCTTTCATTTATTACTGATTAAATTACACCAAAGTTAAACTTTTTTCAGCATTGTGTCCTAGTGAGAACTAAGCTGACACTACCTTACCCTTTAAATGATCCAGGTACTGTGATTTTGGTGCCTACAAGAGCCTTCATTAACCTAGACACAATCTCATGATATGGTCCTGTCATCTCTTGTTGCAGCCTGCCATCATACTTCTCTTGGATTTCCTCTCTAAAAAATGCAAACTCAATTAATCAAACAATCTAACGCTCAAACTTTATGTGACAAAAAAAATGTCAGGTACCCATGTATGGACAAGATGATTTCATTATAACTACCATATTAGGGCATATCACACTTTTTTTGTCAAACTAGTTTGTGTAGACAAAAACTTAAGGTCCTTCATACAAAATACGTTGGAAAATGTGTAAGTTTTACATTAATGTTTCTCTCAATATAACTTCAGTGACGGGTTCCAGGATTTTGAAATTAGGGGATTCAAGGCCTAAAAAAAATGAAACACAAATCACTTACTCTGTCATATTGAGGTTGAGTGTTAAGTCTTCTTCTTTGTTGAGTGAGAGTATTAAGAAATGGTAACGAGTTTGGCCTTGTACAATAGGTGGATCAACACTTATCTAAAAGTAGATAATGTAGTTGATATCATAACAATAATACATAAATAATTAGTTATCTATAGCACTCAATCATGCAATAGTATACAAATAATTAATTTTTTATATTCGAGTTGAAATATAACTTTTCATCATTCACCAAATGCCATTATTTCTACCATTACACTCATAAACATTCATTATATACTATACTATAGCATGCCATGTGACCCAGAATTTTCCAATCAAATGACAGGAATTCATTTAGGTGTTATATAATAGTGCACTAGTATCGATTGTATTAAAATTAAAGAACAGAATGGAAAATCAAAGAAATGAATTGAAATTTATATTTATACTGGGTAACCTCTTCAGTCAAAGACTGGTCTCCCAGAGGGCCCAGTTGGTGATCAGTGGCTGTGATGTACTAATACACCGGAGTAACCCCCTACTCGTCTCGAAAGATGTACTAGGTTCTTTAAAGTGCACACGAGCTATATGTGTACACTGGACCTACGGTTTATAAATTACAGTCCTTATCCGAGAAGACTCGTTCTACCACCAGAACCATGGAGTGAGTGAGCCTCGAACCCCTGCCGATGTTATGGCTACGTAATTACGGTTCCACTGTCTTAACCGCTCGTCCACTCACTCACCCCGCTCGTCCACTCACTCACCCCGCTCGTCCACTCACTCATGGCTTACATGATTCTCATCACGTGTGTGCAATATTTGGCATAAAAAAATCATCTTGAATTTTCTTTTTCTCTTCTCATTTTCATCAACAGAGTCTAGGTCTATCTTGGTTAGCACATACTTACAACCTATTTTGTCTTCAATTTGTTACCACACGCTGAGTGTAAATATCATTACAATAATAATGGAGACATATATTTTTTCACTTACAACAAAAAACACTTGGCGTTGATCTTTATGAGGTAAAAGAAAGAGACGAAGAACAGTTGTGTATGGGATCTTGTAATCAAAGGTCTTTCCATGAAACTGCATGAAAGTTGGGTACAATTTAATGTCGTATCGACCCCTGAAAAAATAAACAAACAGCATTGTCATACAGTGTTTTCTGAAACTGATTTTATCAGCAAGATTTACCGATATAAAACTAAATATATAAATCAGCCTCTCTGTGATAACTGTTGTGATTATTAATTCAGGCAAAAAATACATTTTACAAAATATAATACAAATCAACAAATTAAACAAGCATGACGCAAGAGGAAATATAAAATCATAGTCACTAGCTGCCAGGACAGCACAAAGGCAGCCTAAGCCTCTATCACCAATTAGGTGTGTACCTCACCAGGACAGCACAAAGGCAGCCTAAGCCTCTATCACCAATTAGGTGTGTACCTCACCAGGACAGCACAAAGGCAGCCTAAGCCTCTATCACCAATTAGGTGTGTACCTCACCAGGACAGCACAAAGGCAGCCTAAGCCTCTATCACCAATTAGGTGTGTACCTCACCAGGACAGCACAAATGCAGCCTAAGCCTCTATCACCAATTCGGTGTGTACCTCACCAGGACAGCACAAATGCAGCCTAAGCCTCTATCACCAATTAGGTGTGTACCTCACCAGGACAGCACAAAGGCAGCCTAAGCCTCTATCACCAATTAGGTGTGTACCTCACCAGGACAGCACAAAAGCAGCCTAAGCCTCTATCACCAATTAGGTGTGTACCTCACCAGGACAGCACAAAGGCAGCCTAAGCCTCTATCACCAATTAGGTGTGTACCTCACCAGGACAGCACAAAGGCAGCCTAAGCCTCTATCACCAATTAGGTGTGTACCTCACCAGGACAGCACAAAGGCAGCCTAAGCCTCTATCACCAATTAAGTGTGTACCTCACCAGGACAGCACAAAGGCAGCCTAAGCCTCTATCACCAATTAGGTGTGTACCTCACCAGGACAGCACAAAGGCAGCCTAAGCCTCTATCACCAATTAAGTGTGTACCTCACCAGGACAGCACAAAGGCAGCCTAAGCCTCTATCACCAATTAGGTGTGTACCTCAAACCAATGATTACTAAATAAGTAATACCAATGATATAAATAAAAGTGGATACCTAACTTGACAAGACAAGATAAATGGAAATAGTACATGACTCACCTTGGTGTAAGACAGGCAATTTGTTCAAGTTTAACAATAGCATCCCCTGTAGCTTGTATAACATCAGCCTTGGCAATAACATTGTCATGAAATTGCTGAAAGAAAGTTGTAAAATAAGTTGAGAGAAATCACAGAGATTAAAAACAAACTCTTTAAAAGCAGCAAAAACATCTTCTAAAAACCTTTTAGAAAACATGTTGTAGGACTTCACAACCTTAGTCAATGATTAGTGGGAAAAGCTTCCTCATTTCCAGATAAACTCTTTCTCAAGAAAAAGTTTTTTTAAATAATTTAATATGAAAATTCAATATAGGCCTATATTTAAGGAATAATTTAATTCATTTTTTAGAATAAAATGAAATGACATTAAATAACCCTATGACTGATTTTAGAATTCTCAATCTTTTAAATGTGTATTATGTGGTTAAAATGCCTTTAAAAAAAACTGTTTTTGCAATTTGATCAGTTAATTATTGTTGTGATGAAGGTCTGTTCTCTTGCACAAATGTTTCTCTATTTAGGTTTTATTTTGATATTCAGTATTTTAATTGACCTTGACTTCTTAGAAACTCACACTCAATTACACTGGTGCTTACTTACCTGAACTCTGTCCTGTTCAGTGTCTGTAGGCGGAATGAAGAACCTCATCTCCATCAAAGAGACTTCTGAATCGTCGTTCTGATGGAACTCTAACACAACTTCGTTCTTGCTTTTGGTTGCATGGGCAACATTACCAAGTGGGATTGAAAAGCATGACTTGTTGTTCACTTCAAATGACATTTCTGAGCCTGAAAATAAGTTAAATTAATGTTGATAAAATAAATAAAATATTAAAGATGTATTTTCTCCAAAAACATAAAAAATGAAGTCAAGATTAATAAAATCAGACTGTAAATGTGTAGGCCATTCAGTTTTGAACTTATTCACTTCTGTAGAAAATTTTTTTACATAATGATTTACTTATAAAAAGACAAAATAAACAAAGTCTGACAGACAATTTGACTATTTTTTTGCTTTATATTATTTTTTTAGGTTTTTGGTCAAAGTGACCTCTCCCAAGAGATTCTTCGACCAAACTGTTTGCCTTTTCTAAAAAAATGGTCATAAATTTAAAATTGGTGCTTTTTTTTTGCCAAGGACAGTTTTAACTCTCCCAATAAAACTATATTCCAGAAAGATGTTCGTCAAATTTAAACTTTTGACATTTATTTTGGCTATGATTGTTAAAATGATTATTGTATACTCTATGTGTTTCTTACCATTGAAATTTGGTTCTCCCCAATTCCAACCTTTAACAGACAGTTCTTTCTCCTCTAACGAGATTTCATAATTTCTTTTGATAAATGCCGATAGATTTTCAAAATCCTAACAAAAGACAGATTGCACAAAATATTACCCTCAATACCTTGATACATAATTATATAATGTATTATATTATTATTATATAATAATCAATATAAACAAATGTTTCAACCACTTTATTACAATTATGCTTAAATTAAATAACTTTTTTATCACTTCTACTGTATTTGTTTAAAAATATAAAACGAAGACAAATATTGAAATGAAAATCCTACTGTGTCTTTGAATCCATCAAATTTGAACACTGTTCCATTCTTTTGGAACAACTTGAGTTCATGACCTCTAGCGACCTGGATCCAAGAAGCAACCTCTAAGTCCGTGGCTTGAACCTGTTCTATTTTTCCAGTCTTGTTATTCTTGAAAACCACTCCTTGCCGACTTAATTTTAGCCTGCCATCATTCTGGAATAACAAAGCATATATATTCAATTTTTTTCCATTTTTCGTAACTTAAAAATATCATGACAATGATTGAGTCCATTTTATTTTTATCTGCTGTTTAAAAAATATATTATATATAATAATTAATAATAGGCCTAGTTTGTGCAGGAAGGGAGTACAAACAATAACATAACATTATAATTTAATTACTCAAGACAAATTAGGCTTAAAAATAACAATATTCAATAAATAACACAACATTTCGTTTCGCCTAAAACTAATAAGTCTATATTATGATTTTTCATTTTAAAATTAAAATTCTTTTTCATTTTTGGACAAATGTTTTCCCCCTTGGTAGCGCGCCCCTCTAGGTAGTAAGACAGAGGGCGACATTCTAGAAACGATGTAGAGAGAGCTAAAGCAGCTAGCGCGGCGCTAATGCAGTTAGAAACAAAACTTAAAATCTAGGCCTAGGCCTAGCTAGAGGAGGCCTAGCTAGCAATTTTGCATTTTTTCTCTAACCTACCATTGCCCCCTTCACTTCTTGTGCAACATCTTTAAATTCAAGCACTTCGGTCATTTTCTCAATATTTATAAATTCATTAAATTTTCAAAATTCAAGTTCTCTCTGAAATTATACACTTTTTGTTTCAGCAATTATTGTTTTTTTGTTGTCAGTCTAGGCCTACACTTTTTCTTTTTTCTCGATCGACTCGATCGTCAAAAATCTAAAAATCAGCATGTTTTGCGCGCGAGATACAGCGCCCTCAATACTAGCTGTAAGCAAAGATAGTATCTTTGCTGTTAAGTGTGGAAGAAAGATCAATTTCCCCCACAAAAAAATAAAATATTTGAATATATTTTCCTGATAAATAAAAGCTCATATTATTATAATTATCTTTTTATTCATTTTAATATTTCTATCACACTTAAATATTATACAGTTCAGTTTGAAATATTGGGCTAAAGTTATAGTTATCCTGGCAACACCTATATACATTTTCTATTTTTAGTTTACTACACAAAACGTAACGTTGTATATCAGATCCTACGTACTGCTCTGCATATTTCGCACAAAACATAATGGTACGTAAATATGTTGATATGACAGACTAAATGTTTAAAATGCGTTGAATTATTGATTATGTAAGAAATTACTAATACTCATTTCATTTTATTTTAACAGACAACCTACACTGACAAAGGAGAAAAGGTAAGAAGGCAAATTTACGTACCACACTGACCACACACCACCGCCATGAGATCAAGCTCGGTGAAGCGTATCGATTTATTAGTATTCTAAATTTTGTGATGAAGTATTGGCTATTATTTTTCATTTTTATCCATGTCATAATTTATGAACTTTCTTATTTTCATGTTTTTGTTACTTTTAGCCTGATGCCGGAAGGTTTTTGTGCTTTGACCATGTTACATTTTGGGTTGGAAATGCCAAACAGGTATAGAAAAATCATAAACCCCTTTTGTTCTGTAATTCCATTGGATAGTTTTAGGGGGAGTGTCAGAGGCGCGCGGATCACTTTTTACTATGTTTTTATCTTTTGTTTACAAAAACAAAACAATGGGTGTACGTGTAGTATTATTTATTAAGTTTACAGTGAATTATGGTTTTACGTCATTATTTTGTGATATGGCCACTGCACTGGCCAACCTTCCATCATGCTTCCATACACACTCCTTTTTTTTAAGCAAAAAATTACATAAGGCTAAATACGTAGTAATACTAATGCACTTGTCAATTGTATGACCCACTATACGACCCCCGGGAGAGGTGAGTCATTTGTCCGATGTGCGTCATACTTTTGAATACCATGACGCACCCGTGCGTCAAAAAGGTGACTTACCTTTGGGTGACCATGACGCACCCATTTTGACGCACTGTGACCATGTTGTTTATGATATGGTGGGTGGTAAAGTGACGGACATTGACACACCTTGTTCATTGATGTGACGTACCATCTAGGTTTTTTGACGCACCCCTGCGTCAGTAATTATTTGTAAATGACGCACCCATGACGCACCTCTCCCGGGGGTCATATAGTGAGTCATACAATTGACAAGTGCATAATAGTATACACAATTTACTCTGTTAATACTAATAGTGACCCCCTCCTCTATAATATGCCTACTCCAATATTTACAAAATAATAATTGAAACTTTTAAATCAAATGAAGCTTAAAAGATTTCTTTGAAAGAAAATTTATCTATAGTATTGTTTATTTCACATATTATTATTATCATCTAGCTATTTGTAGAATTAGTATTAATAGAACAATTGACTTGTCTCCATATGACTGACACTAATTACTGTATAAACATTTGTCTGCCATTACTACACATGTTGATTTAGAAATTGAAGAAATGCTACAAATTTGAATATTGATAAATAGTTAAATTGATTCATTGATTTTTGCTGGTCTGTTTGTCATACAGTTTTAGGTGAGAAATACCAGCAGTTAATAGGGGAATGCAAACAGTGTCTTCATAAATGTAAATTGAAAGGTCATACATATATACCCAATCTGCAGACAGTACTGTTTCGATCTTATTAGATCTCGTCAGTGCAGCTCTGGTTTTGAAATGAAATGTACCGCAGAACTGGCACAATATATAGGCTGAGCCAGGTATGCGGGACATGGTACACTGATTATGAACACAAAGAGTGCACAAGCTCAACGAGCATGTACATGACCTTTCGATTTGTCTTTATGTACAAAATCACATTCAATCACATACCTGTCATCTTAAGCCCTGTCTACACTATCAAACTTTATGTGACAAAAAAGATGTGGTGTGCCAATATATAGACATGACAATGTCATATCACTACCATATTTGGGCATATCACACTTTTTTTTTCAAAACTAGTTTGATAATGTCGACAGAGCTTTAATCACATACTTTTACATTGATTTAGGCTGCCACCTTTTACTGTACTCGTATGGGGTTTGAACCGTATGCTTACAAAGGCTTAGAAACCGGCAGTAGAGATGTGGTATCACATGTAATCAAACAAGACAAGGTATGTTGTCACATAAATGCAACTTACATTTGAGAAGGGCACTAAAAGAGTGTAAACATCCACCTAGGCATATGCAAATTGAATGGCGTGTTTCCATACAGCTATGAAACCATCCTTTAAAATCAGGCAATAACTAAATTAAATCACGTGTTCCCATACACGTCCTTTAAAATCTTTTTTTTTTAACTTTTTGAGTAATCCTGCTAACCAATATAGAAAGAAATAAACACACACGATCGACTCCATAATCTCTTGCCATTCTGGTGACGGTAATGATACATATAAAGTCTGTTTTTCTGTCAATGTTATTCAACGCTATCGTCGTTGATCGTTAACAGTCAATTTGATTGTTTGAAAACGATCAAGTTGAAATGATAACGATAGCGAGTACCTTTTCCTGTAAATCGTTAACATTTCAATGTTAATTTAGAAGATCGCTGATTATTGTTAACGATAACGTCGACTAACGTCGACAAGAAAACAGGCTTTAAACCTATATACACTAGAGCCTATCATTTGGAAAACTTTTCAGGGGACATTTTACCTGTTGAACAAACATGGGACAGTCAGTATTAACACTATGGCGAACGCATGTTATAGAACACTTTGTTGGGTCATGAAGGGTGTCCTATTTAGGGTTTTACAGTATTCAAATGGACCATTTGATACAGATTTGTTAAAGATATCAACCCATTCCTATATTTCAATGTCACTTCAGGCATATGCCCTAAGCATCTGTATTTTGGTTACAAGAAGAAGGGTCATATAAGCTATATTTAGCTTGTCAACCGACCCAATAACATCAAGCAAGTATCAAGCAAGCAAGTATATGTTAAACTATTCATTTAGTGAAGTTTTCAAAACTGGTGTATGTTTAATGATATTGGTAATTTGTGTGTTTTTTTCAGATATTCTTTGTTCTGCAATCTGTACTAAATCCTTCTGGGAATGAAGTGGAACAAGGTTTGTGTAACACACAGTAATCATTCTAACAATATACTGGCCGGCAGTAGATATTAACATTGTCCACATTGTCACGGAGTGGAGGTACGTCCACCAGACTGACCCGAATTTATTTTAAAACTTTTCAGAAATGGGGAGGCACCTAGTGAGGCATGGTGATGGAGTGAAGGATGTAGCCTTTACCGTTGAAGACTTGGATTCAATTGTTGAAGTGAGAGCATCTTGTTTTTCATTTATAGTTGACTACTGAAACTAGAAATCAAATGCATTGTAATGTTATTATAGATTGGTGTTAAACATGTTATATAAAGGTTAATTTTACAAATTCATTCATTCATCAGTGGAAAATTACTTCCATTTATTGTCACTTGCATATAAAATATACATAGAAATTATTATAAATATTTTCTTAGCTGTTGAATAATTATCAAAATAAATTGAAATTGATTATTCCAGAAAGCAAGGGAGAGAGGGGCAAAAATTGTCCGCGAGATCTGGAAAGAACAGGATGATGATGGCATTGTACGCTTTGCAAAAGTTCAAACGGTTAGTACCGTGGGGTAATTTTGGTACTTTTTTGTTTAAACATGAAATATCTCTAATTGGAATTCTGCCTGGCGAACCGCACAACTGTCTTGAAGTAATTTTAAATTTGTATTTTTTTTTCCAATAGTATGGTGATACAACACATACATTTGTTGAACGCAGTCAGTATAACGGTATATTCCTTCCAGGATATAAAGCTGTTGCAAATACCGATCCACTTCTTTCTGACTTGTAAGTTTTATCCTATCTAAAGCTCTGTCTACACTATCAAACTAACATAAAAAATGTGATGTGCCCATATATGGACATGATGACATCATATCACTGCTATATTTGGGCATACCACTACCATATATGAGCACATCACACTTTTTCATTGAAGTAGTTTGATAGTGTAGACAGAGCTTTACAAATGCTCTTTGCTTTTCTTTAAGAGTTTTAGAGTGAAATTTACTCTAAAACTATTGTTTGTCATTTTTCTTCTAGGCCACCTTCTGGATTGAAGTTTGTTGATCATATAGTTGGTAACCAGCCTGATGATTCTATGGTACCAGCGGTTGAATGGTAAGTTCAGGTGCAGCACTCTAGCCATGCGATTTACAGAACAGAACCCCACATGATACCTGCACAATTTACTTGTCCTAAGTGAGTCAATTTAAAGAGATAATATAATAATATGAATATTTAGAGGTGCTCTTTACCAAAAGATCTCGCAGTGTTTACAATGGAAAAAGGTGGGGGTTTAAAAACGGATTCAAACTGTTTCAACGTAGACGCATTACGTTTAGAATGAGGTAATGGATTCCAAATGATGAGCCAACCACTCACATCCAGGAATTAAACCATCAATTTACTCTATGCAAATCCTACTTCCTAAAGTAATGTAAATCAAGTAGATGCAGGTGCAATAGTCTTTTTCTTTATATCTGTTTAATTCACTATGATTTTCTATGGTTGTTTTTCTATGTTTGTATTTTTTTAAGGTATGAAAAAAATCTACAATTCCATCGGTTCTGGTCAGTTGACGATGAACAGATTCACACAGAGTACAGCTCTCTTCGTTCCATTGTTGTCACCAACTATGAGGAAACGATCAAAATGCCGATAAATGAACCCGCCCCTGGCAAAAAGAAGAGCCAGATCCAGGTATGGGTGAAGTTCCAATGAACAGTATTGCCAGTGATGTAACCCGAGACTTGAGGCCCCTGGATTAGGAACCTTAAGTGAACCCCCCCCCCCCCCCCCCCAACACTGGAGGCCTCGTTTTTACCCCTTTTCAACATATCTTAATGCCTGTTTTTTTCGTCTGGGCACTGCACAAGGGCCCCATAAGCTCAGAGGCCCCTGGGTTCAGCCAGTGAGTGCTCATAGCCGTTACACCACTTAGTATGGCTAATTTCCATTTTACTCGTATAGTATACCCATACATTAAGTTAATGGCTTAATATATTTAATGTTTTCGCAGGAATATTGTGATTATTACGGGAGTGCTGGTGTCCAGCATATCGCTCTCAACACCAGTGACATCATCACAACAATCGTCAACTTGAAGAAGCGTGGAATGGTCTTCCTTAACATCCCAGACAAGTATTACACCAACTTGCGAGAAAGACTGAAACATTCAAAAGTTAATGTCACCGAAAATCTGGATGTAGTACGTTTTTTGTTGCTATTATTGCATTGTCTTTCAGATTTGATATGAAGCTGTTGGTTCATTGTCAATACAACTTTGAGGGCAGTGGAGTAACGCAGAGGCCCCTGGTTTAGGGACCTAAAGTGGCCCAGGCGTGTATAACATATTTTTACCTCTGCCAAGGAGGTTATATTTTCACCCCTGTATGTTTGTGTATTTGTGTGTCTGTGAACAGCCTGGAGGCCACAGTTTTTATCCGATTCTCACCAAATTTGACAACAATGATCTATGCCCCAAAAGCTCGGACGAGTTCGAATTTGAGGGGGAAAGGTCATAGGTCAAGGTCACAACTAACAAAAAACTATTTTACTGCCTAGAGACCACAGTTTGTATCCGATTCTCACCAAACTTAGCCACAATGATCAATGACACATCATATAATTGTGGTTACATTTTGAAGGGTCAGGGTCAAAGATCAAGGTCCACAAAAAGCTAAAAAAAAAGAAATAAAAAAATAATTAAAAAAAAAAACCTCAGTGGGACTTGAACCAGCGATCTCAACTGTGAGAGGCTGGATTATGTAGGGGAATTTTACAGTAGGCAGAGGTTTGTACTCTCGGAGTATCCTCTAGTTAAATTCGGTTTTTTCCAAGCTCCGGGGCCTTTGGGTTTAGCCAGTGAGCGCTCATAGCTGTTATGCCACTGCTAGAGGGCTACTTTCCCTGTCAAACTGAGAATAAATGTACGCTACATTTGAAATGTTCTTTACAGCTGCAAGAACTGAAAATCCTGATAGACTACGATGATGAAGGCTACCTTCTGCAGATCTTTACCAAACCAGTACAAGACAGACCAACACTCTTCCTTGAGGTTATTCAACGCAAGAACCATACCGTAAATTTATAACCACTTTTTTCATATTTTCTTTCGCATATAATGTGAATTATCTTTACCTTGTCGTCAATATTGAGTTAGTTTTGCAAAAAAAAACAATATTTTGACATCTTTTTTATATATGTTCTTGTTTGCGCTTTGCACTTAAATGATTAAAGTTCACAAACTAAAGCTCAAAAAAGTGTGATGTGCCTAAATACGGTAGTGATATCCCTAAATATGGTAGTGATATGTCCATATATGGGCACATCACATTTGTTTGTCACACAAACTAATCACTTCTCCTTGCTTTAACAATTTTCTTTTGTTTACTTTCAGGGATTTGGTGCTGGAAATTTTAAGTCTCTTTTTGAAGCTATTGAGCTGGATCAAAATAAACGAGGAAATCTAAATTAGATTAAAATAATTTATGAATGATCCAATGAACTAGTAATACAATAGGCCAGGTAATACACTATCTGGACATCTCACATACCTTTTTGTTATTTAATTTTTATTTAATATTTATTTTGGTAGTCTGCTAAACCTTGCCTCTTTTGTTTTAATATCCGACAAAAGGACTCAATTTGTTATAAAAATATCAATACATATGTTTAATATTTTAATTTATTTTTAATATATATATTATTAAAAATGTGTTGATTAAACATTAAATGTGTTCTCTTCCATGCAGTGTTCCATACGTAGCACAGGTATAACCATTCTGGTATTTTTCAAGTTATAATTGGACATTTGGTTGCCTTGTTGTTTGTGACACATTGAATAGTAATCATACCAAATAATAATTACAGTAATATTGAAATTGATTTTGGAGTATATAATATATTTATAGAAATCAAGAAGTTTGAAATCTAGATTAAATTAGCAATTATGTGCATTGTATTTACAGTACATGAATATTCTATATTCATAATTAACTAATTAGTTAATTTATGACCGTAATAAAAGAATTATATTAAAATGATTTTGTGTTTATTATGTGTCATCATTAAAGTTAGTGTCACATTTTTTTGCAACCTACGTGTCAAGACGCAATGTTTAGGGTGCAGGAATGTTTTGTTCTGAATCAATTTTTGTCAATAAAAGTTGGATACAAATAAGAGTATTATGATTGAGTGGTATAGAGCTATATTGTCCTGATGGAAAAGTTATAATTCTACACAAAAATTAGTTTTCCTCACATCGATCCTAGCGCAACCACCACCTGGAGAATAACCACCTGCCTTGTGCATACTAAGACATGACACCAGTCTAGCCTGGGTTAGGCAAGCATCCCCTTAAGAAAAAAAGAACATCAACATTTCTCAACATATACAAGTACAGTATAAATGTTGTCTTCACTTTTTTTTCCTTTAAGTACTACATTATAAACTGTGATTGATACAGAAGGAAGAACCTCCATGCTCCAATGAACAGGGACTTATTTCCAAGATGTATGATAAATTATTTGGTATTCATTGCTTTTTCAAGCCACAAACAATTATGTTATACCACGATCAACAAGTAGTCACATTCTCAAGTTATCTATTAAATATTTGGTATGTTATCTCTAAATCTGCTATTTCTTCTTTTTCTTGCTTGTGTCACCACTCCCTTGCTTGGGTATTACTTTGAATGGTTTCGCTTCATTCATGTTGGCTTTAGCTGTAATTTCCATCTCTATGTTGCAGCCGATAGCTTTTGTCAAATTCTGCACAAGAAAAATAAAACAATACTAAATTCACTAAACAAAACGGTACCAATGAATGCAAATAAAATTCTTTACGCCTGGTGGTATAGAAAGAGTACTGTACTGTGTATTAATAATATAATATTAATAATTTAATAATATAAATATTCATGGAGTGTGTGTAGTATGAAGACACCCAATAATATTACATGATATATTAATATCATTTAATTATAATAATAATATGCTTACCCTTTGCAATTTGCCTTCTTCAATTTTTCTTGATTTTTTGGGAGCAATATGACGAGCTGAAAACAGTAATTAATAAAATTTATGATTATTTAAATAGCCTAGGGTATACATGTCCGTCATATTACGTCATCAATAATCACATCATATAATCCTAGGCCAAGAAAGATTGTGTAGGCCCTGTCGACCACTTTCTGCATCCTCTACCATATAGGGGCCGGGCCAGTGTGAGTGTTGACTCATCATCATAAAAAAAACAACAAAGCCAGGCTAGGCCTAGCCTAGCTAACACAATTCTTACCCCCTTTCTTCATTGCCATTGCTTTCTTTTGTTGATGTTTAGATTGCTTATTTTTTCCTTTCTTTCCTGGTACATTACCAGTCTTCTTCATTTTCCCCTGTGCCATAGTTATTAAATAAATGAAGTTTTTCTCAAGTCAAAATCACACACGTTTTTTTATTTTGTCGGTCTCTCTCTAGCTTTATCAAAACTATAGAGGGGGTACTTTTCAAATCTGCCAAATGATGCCACCACCACCAAAGAGTGATTGGTTATACATTTTACATGATAATATAACATTATAAAGTATATGCTAAAATGTCATTTAAAGTTATTGTGATATTTAATTGTACGTTTTATACTGTCAAAATACTGATTAGGTTTATTCAGAAATTGAAGACCGCCTCACAACTATTTTAAACATCGACGAAGATTTCGATAGGATTCGAACCCAGTAGGCCTACTTCAGCTCCACAACCTGAACGCGTTGTAACGCGTTTAACGTGTTGTGACGCGAAATAGTTAGAGTTCTGGTCAGAGCGAAGGTACAGTAAAATTGGCGATTTAACTGAGTTTAACTTTTTCAATGGAAATTTTACCACTAGCGCATGTTGTTAATACATATCATTTTAGGCCTATATCATACAAACCTACCGGGGCCTACCGGGCGTAGATCAGTATGACCGATTAATTTTAGGCCCTATACATATTATCCCGGGCTTCCCGGGCGTAGATTAGTATGACATATTATCCCCGTAGTTTCTTCCAAACAAACTTAATTATCAGCCATTAACAATTCTGAATAAATATATTTCAATCGAATTTAATATCTCTACATAAAGTTTAAGAAAACAACATGCTAAATTAAACAGCCGCCTCGGAAGTGCTTCGTAAAAAGCACGAATAGCCTGACTTCGGGCATCGGAAGTATTGTGACGTATAGACGCGCACACTTTAACTCACGTGATCTGCATACAAAATAAACCGGATTTATTTTTTTGCTGTCGATGAGAGAAAAATCGATGAAAATGTTTAAGGCAGGTTGCCGATAATTCTGAGTAGAAGCATTCAATGGATGCGATAACTTTCGTCTTTGCGCAGTTTATCGCTCCTCAATTTATTAATAAAAACAGTTTATATATGATTGCTTTAATTACAGACGTTATGATATTATCAAACCTGATTTGATTTACACTTTTAAAAAGAGCTGAAGATGGATAGTAATAATAATACTAACCCGCCGAAGGAAAAGAAAATGGTTGAGTTGGATAACAGAGTTGTGGAATACAGTTTTGTGGAACGCGCATTGAAAGACCGTTGCTGTTGCGAACGTGCATATCGCACGTATTTACATCATGGACCAAACTGTACGCAACATGGAAAACGCCAAACATCACCTACAACTGAACGCGTCAAACTACCCAGCAAAGAGGACGCGGTCATAGATAATACAGGAGTATCCGATAGAAAGTTAGCATTGGAGATTGCAAGATTGGAGAAGGAGTCAAAACAACAAATGAAATTGCTTACGAGAGAAACAAACGAATTGCGTAAAATCGGACGCGATGCCAGACGATGTAGTATGAAAACAAAATGTATCTGTCCTAATAAATTGGGCGGGAAACTTCCCCCAATAAATGGACCTCACGACTGTTCACAGGAGAGGTCTGGAAGTAGTATGAGTTACTCGTCTGAACGCGGACGACCGGTATCTCCAAAATGGAAAAAACAGTTCTCGACTGATAGTTTGATCAGTTATAATAATCAACCATCACAAGATAATCATTGTAAATCTAGCCAGAGGTCGTCGTCATCGACGCAGAAACTTCATCACTCGAGTAGTCTTCCTGATACGCTAAACGTAGGCCCTTCAATCACGGTAGAAGACACTTGTACAAAAAAGGTAACCACTGTTCTAAAAATCACAGACGATAATGATTTCACCAGTCATGCTCACGAACATCGTCAACGATGTACTGGGCACGTTGACTGCCATTCTAAGACGGCCGTAGAAATCAATCATCTCTATAACCGAAGAGCACGAACACCAGAGCAGTTAAAACGTTATAAGAACATATGCCATCTTATCAGGCCAAATATATCGCATCGAAAAACGTCTCCTAATCGATTAGGTATTGAACCACCAAATCACGTTCAATCACGAAACAGAGGTTCCTTGGACCCACGGTTTCAAAGACTTGAATCTGTATTGGTGCCAAATAAGGCACCGGCGCCAGTGCAACGCCAAGACGCAGAGGATTGTCCTAACAAACCTCCTGATCCTGAAATCGGAAATTGCCCAACACCAAACGAAAACAACGTGGAACATACTTTAGAGAAATATCTTCTAAAAAGCTCGTTAGGTTTTAAGGATTCGATAAGACCGTCTTCAACAGGGCGGAATCAGTCAACAACAAATTTGGCGGCAAATCTTGGTGAAAAATCTTGTCTGACTATCAGAAAAGATACCGAGCAACAAAGACCATATTCAGCGAACTTGTTGTACCGCGGTAAACGCGTTGGAAGCCCACGATTTGACATCGATGTCGGTGGATCACACGAGGAAGATATAGGCCTAGTACGAAGATCAGCGTCACCCGGGATGAGTATCAGTTTACAGTCATCCGATGGTAACGCAAAGTCGAGTTTGAAGAATAAACGATGTTTAATGAAGCGTCAAAAGGCGCAATCGTCGCCCTGTCAGTTAGGAGGACATAGCCCTAGAACTGTTAAACGCGTTTCGTTTAAAACTACCAGTTTATGTGACGAGAGTACACGTGATCTGGAAAGTAATGCGTTAGCCCTTCCATCATCGAGGAAACAAGATAGAAGTAGATCGAATACGCACTAATAGGCCTACTAAAGCGTGGTTCCCACTAGCGACGCAACGCAAGGACGTAACGCAACGCAAGTGAATTGACCAATCACAAGCGATGGCTTATTCGCTTGTGATTGCTAACTGTCTATAACTTCGCTTGTCATTGGTTAAAACGCTTGCGTTGCGTTTACGTCCTTGCGTTACGTCCTAGTGGGAACCAAGCTTAAGAGACCCGCAAAGAGATCATATAGAGTAGACCAATTCCTTCAATTGTGTCAGCAATTTAATTATTTGATTTTATGTAAATATGTAAAAATATGCGAGGGCTAATATGTTTGCAGATAGGGTCTCATTAATAATACAGTGGACCTATACATTTTATAGGTTCATGATGATACAGTGCTGCTGAGCAATGACACTACGCATCATCCGTATATTTTTCTCTCGAGTACATTTGCTATCATTTTAAATATCTGGTCCTCGCGTTTCGCACAAAACACTTACGTCACACGTGAAGCATTACTGTAAAGGACTATATAACCACTGTGTGCTGTATTATTAATATATAAATATCGTTAAATCGTTAGTATATTTTTATAACATCATTTTATCATGTATTTTGGATGAATATAGACCGGTTTGTAATTTTGGCAGAGTGTGGTATAGCAAGGTATAATATAAAACGATTAAAACATGTTTTTTTGAAAATGTTATTTCGTTCAATGATTAGTAGTAGTCTTGCTTCCACAAATGAAAAGGCTACTATACACTAAAAATCAGTATCGTGCCAACATAGCTATTGTTGCTGTTGGTCCCTCCATCTCCCTGTTCAGACCACACAAGGTAATGACAACAGTGGTACGATCCTAATACGCTTTTGTCGTAAATTTCATAATTAAGCCTATATGATTGTTTGTCGGCAGTCCAACACAATCATTCCAGTTTGATTGCTGAAATGACTTATTTTCAGTATTAATTGCTGTCGCGTTCTCTTTATCGGCTTCTAATCATGATCTTTGCTATTTTCTACCTGTGAAAATGTGTCCGTTTAGGAGATAATTGGACCCAACTACTACTCCCGACAATGACCTAATTGTAACACCAAAATGTGACGCGACTACTGTAGTTGTCATTTATTCAAGCAATAGAGATATCTTAGTTTTGAATAAAGATATCTTAGTTTTGAATAGAGATATCTTAGTTTTAAATAGAGATATCTTAGTTTTAAATAGAGATATCTCTATTAATAGAGATATCTTAGTTTTAAACCATGGAGGTATACCTCCATGTTTAAACTAAGATATCTTATTTCTGAATAAATGACAGCTTAGCGCGCCATACGTGATGGTGCTGACGTATGTATTTCAGTTTTAAAATCTTCGCAATGTATTTAGTTGTTATGTTATTGCTTTCTCCTCTCTCAGTTTTTCATTTTTCCTAATTTCTAAAGCGGTTATTACGATATTTAAAAGAAATTCTGTTTCACACACCTAAGCCCAACTTATTTCTATCTCGGTTTTTGCACCTGCTTCGCGGCGCGTCTTATTTGTGTCTTCTCGTTATTGTCTGCTAGAGGTTCATCATCAGTGCAATTAATCACAGAGGAAATAAATAAGATTTATCTTATTATTCCCCTATTTCTTAATAAATTCACAATTGATTGTTACGTAACGTAAATATCGCGATAATGCGTTTAAAATCGTTTATCACTTCGTAATCTTTTTTTCAGATTCTCAGTGGAACCACTGTATCTATAATTATCAAACTAGTTTAACGAAAAAAGTGTGATGTGCCCAACTAATATGGTAGTGATATGCCCAAATGATATGGTAGTGATATGATGTCATCATGTCCATATATTTTTTTCTCACATAAACTTTGATAGTGTAAACAGAGCTTTAATTGTGAGACAATGTTTCTATAGTTATTTTATTCTCTCTGTAGAGACTGGCTTGTCATGAGAAGTAGCTGAACACCTATCAATGCTATGGCCACCTCACAATAAATATTTATCCAAATAAATAAAATATCTAAATTTAGAAAAATAAAATATTAAATCCAGCAGTAGACTAAAGGCTCGTCCAATCTCATCACTATGGCAACCGCAAACAGTACACAACTTTTTCGCTCATAAATTCTTCATCGTTAATGATTTTCCTCCTTTGAGATTCAAAAGTGATCTATCAAGATTTTTTGAGACAAGTGAACACCTGCCGACGCCTAAACCCATTGCTTGCAGGTAAGACGGTAGCCAGTCGTCACAAAGCCTATACTAATCAACACTGTTATAATATACAAGTCATCTGTACTTAATATGGTTGGCTTTAAAGATTTCAAATCGACAGGTTGTTGTTATGCAAGTAAATGACTTGCTTTGGGGTCAACGAAATTTCGACTAATTTACACAATTGAATATTCATGACATTTATGATAATTACATATCATTATTTGTTGTTATTTATTTTATTTAAATTATTGCCACTTTTCATCTATTTTAATTTATGTACAGTGCATTGAGAGCATGCTTATGTGCTATATAAGAATGAACTATTATTACTTCAGTGGCTAGCTGGGGTCAACAAAAGTTTGACTAATTTACATAATTGAATATTCATGAAATGTATGAAAATTACATATGGATATAATTTTTTTTAATGAAATTAAAGGTGACTAATTTACATAATTAAATATTCATGAAATTTATGATAATTATAAATGGATATCATTTGTTGTTATTCTAGTAAGTTACTTCATTGGCTACCCTGTGGGGACTAGGTTAATAAAATTTGATTAATTTACATAATTGAATATTCATGAAATATTTGTGTTTGTCAGGCTGTTCCAATAACTATTGTTTATTGACACTCATATTCATTGGAAAAAGTACATTTTATTAGAAAAAAATGATATTTAATAAGCAATATTTAGTTACTTTAATAATATAAAGAGCAGATATAGACAGAGCCAGCGATAAAATATTGATATGTTTATCTTAGATGATTAATCTTTACAATACTCAATAAAATTGTTAGTGATTAAAATTTAAAATTATATAATGTAAAAATATTGTTTAGCATCCAATAGGAGATAATTCTATATTTATAATTTTTCTCACTTTCTCCTTCTTTCTGGTACTAAACTTTAAGATATGAAAAGCTTTTGTGAATAATCTACTATATAAGGCATCAAAGGTAAAAATATGAAAGGCAAATATTGCCATAAATTCAATATAAAGTACATATTTAACTTGTTAGTATTTTGATGGGAGACCATCTTGGAATACAGTGGCCGTATTCACCAATCACACTTTAGGTTAGATATTTCCCTTAAATATTAGGTATTTCACTTAACTCAATAAATATTAAGTACTTCACTTAACTTAATAAATATTTAAGTATTTCACTTAACTTGTATTCTTATTTTCTTAATTTTAAGTATTAGTGTGAATGGTGAATACGGCCACTGGATTCTGTGTTGTTTTACACATTCATATGAACATCGGTCCCCGCATAGGGATCTTGTTTGTCATAGGGTACACAATAGCATTAGTTTAATATCAATTCATTTTTACCATGGATAAGTTAATAAATCTTCTTATCTTGGACCCCTTGTAGATTCCAGCGCGCCCTCCATTCATCGGGACATAATTGCGTCGGCTCCGACTTCCAACCGGCCATCTCTAAATCTTTAAGAAAACGTGGAAATAGATGATCGGCAACTCTGGCAGAGAGTCGTATAACTTCCCACGTCTCTGATTTTGTCATACTCTTTCCTGAAATAAATTATTAAAATATTATTATTATTATTATTTATGATGATGATGATGATAAAGATGATGATAATAATGATGAAGATGATAATAATGATGATGACAATGATAAAGATGATGATGATTATGATTTATGATCATGGTGATAATGATGATTATTATGATGATTATCATTTACGATTATGATAATGATGTCTGATGATAATGATGATGATAAGATTATGATGACAATGATGATGATGATGACAATGATGATGACAATGACAATGACAAAGATGATGATAATGATGATGATAATAATGATGATGATGTTGCTGATGATGATGTCAAGATAATGACGATGACAATTATTTTTACCTTTTCTTATGTATTCAATTAGCTCTCCTTGCGATTGGTCCTTGAGTAATACTGTTGGTGTTCCCTGAAAATAAATGTTATCAATTAGAAAAAAACAAAACAATTATATATGCTAAAATTTATTTTAGGTATTCCAAAACCCGGTCTTTGATTATAAATTACGAAAATCAACCGAAAGTGTGTAAGATTGTGTACGAATCTTACTAGATCTACGTTGTGATAGCTTTTGCAAATACAACAAAGCAAACAGTAGGTTAGTAATAGAGTCATAATAAAGATTTATTACATGATACGTGAGCATGTTTGTTACTCTCTATTGCCTTCGCAGTCTATATGGCGCGTAATATACGTTTGACCTAGTTCTATATAATAAATCTACAAATGTTAGCCCACATTAATGTAATTGGTTTCAATTTATTTCCAGTTTGAGGAGGACGCACAAATAAATAATTCTTCTGGATGATAATAAAAGAAGGGTGACTAATTTACATAATTGAATATTCATGAAATTTATGATAATTATAAATGGATATCATTTGTTGTTGTTATTCATTGGCTACCCTGTGGGGACTAGGTTAATAAAATTTGATTAATTTACATATTTGAATATTCATGAAATATTTGTGTTTGTCAGGCTGTTCCAATAACTATTGTTATTATTATAACTAGCATGTTTGTTACTCTCTATTGCCTTCGCAGTCTATATGGCGCGTAATATACGTTTGACCTAGTTCTATATAATAAATCTACAAATGTTAGCCCACATTAATGTAATTGGTTTCAATTTATTTCCAGTTTGAGGAGGACGCACAAATAAATAATTCTTCTGAATGATAATAAAAGAAAAATATCGACAAACATTAGAAACATGGTGATTGGGTGGATCAATAACGCTCACAAATATTAAACCAGCAGATGTTTTTCTGGTAGTTATATCGGGTTAGCGAGGATGCAGTTGTGTTAGATGAAAATTGATTTTCTTTTCCTTTAAAGGAGTGTTGTAAGTAATACAAAAAGATAATAAATGTTAACGTAGCGCATTTAGAAATAATATATTATCGGTGTGGATTATAAGTAAATACTAACATTAAATACAGTAAAAATAATATATATATATTTTTTTACCTATAGCAGCAATTTTATTAATTTTTTAAAGTAATTTTAACCAATTTTATACATTACGTATACATCATTATTGCTACAAAGTTGTTATATTACCATAGCAACACATCATTATTAAATGGCCTATGCTCTATATTTAGACACAATATTTTAAATACTGTACAAAAATGATTATTGCTACAAAGTTGTTATATTACCATAGCAACACATCATTATTAAATGGCCTATGCTCTATATTTAGACACAAAATTTTAAATACTGTACAAAAATGATTATTGCTACAAACTTGTTATATTACCATAGCAACACATCATTATTAAATGGCCTATTAATAATAACAAACATCTGAATGTGTGTAAAACTAACACAACTGAAAACCTGAAATAAATGCCAGAATTTGTGTATTATTCTGTCTT
Source organism: Antedon mediterranea (assembly GCF_964355755.1). NCBI lineage: Eukaryota > Metazoa > Echinodermata > Crinoidea > Comatulida > Antedonidae > Antedon > Antedon mediterranea. Next base: position 35,781,045 of record NC_092672.1, read on the forward strand.
ACAAAAGCAGTTTATATCTTGACATTTGACAATTATCACTGAATTCTTTATAATTTTGCAAAGCTGTTGCTCTAAGCGGTAAAAAAATGCTAATGTGTTAGAAAAAAATGATATTTAATCATCTTATCATGGTCAATCAGTCTGTTGAAATGTCAAAATAACGAGCATCCTATTAAAGGCTATTTTTAGATCTGTGTTTTGTTCAACAAATTGATTAGTACAACTGCTAGATATGCTGCTTATTGCTTAATAAATAATATTTTTAATGTTATGTGTACTTTATGATGAGACCAGGGTACCAAGGATCAACCCTGTCAAATCTCCCCTCACCCCATCTTAATTTCTATAAAAAAAAAAGATGCTGTGGTTTTTTAATCAGAAATGATCAGTATTGTCCCCCTGAAAAATAATTCTTTTTTTTTAAATATTTCTTTTGGTTGAATATGCCATTTTACCTAATAGTCAACCAATGTGTTTTTGGTTGAATTTAAACATTTATTTTGTCATTTTATATACAAACATTATTTTTATCCTTTTTTTTTCTACGAAAGTGATTAATTTTATTAAAACTACACAAATCTATTGAAAGTCTGATTTTATTAATCTTATTTTTCATGTTTTTGGGGAACAATACATCTTTAATAATCAAATGGAATTAAAATACTACGTGACCACATAGTTAGATTTTGTCGTCATACATTGCTGCTTAAGAATGACTTAACCTTGGTTTATAAAACGATTCAGAAAATGTTATAATTATAATGAACTTGAGTTATCTATTACGAGATTTGTTCATACGTTGATGTCGTCATTAAATAACGATCAATCAAGTTCATCCAAAACGTATGTGCTAATCGTATCTTATTTCATAAACAAAACACTAAGTTAAATTGTATTGATTTAATCACATCACTTTTTAAAGGTTATTGAGATGAAATAATTTGGTATTATAGTCATGATTTATTCATATGCATTTATAATTCATCATAAATATATTTTACATATAGAGTATACAGGTGTTTAAATTAGCAATTTGCTGAGCCCTGACAATTAACTGAGCCCATGACAATTAACTGAGGCTCTGATAATTAATTGAAATCCTGGCAATTAGCTGAGCTTATGGTAATTAAATGAGCCCCAGTAATTAAAATGAATCACTAGGCATTAAATAAGCCCCTGGAAATTAAAGGAGCCTCTGGCAATTAAATATGTGGTATTACGAAATATTTAAATATAGAGTATATTATGTTTAATTGCCAGTCAAACTGGCAATTAAATATGCCACTAGCAATTTGCTGAGCCCCTGGCAATTTGCCGAAACCCCAGTAATTAATTGAGTCCCTGGTAATTAAACTGAGTCCCTGGGAATTAACTGAGCCCCTGGACATTTTCTGAGCCCCTGGACATTTTCTGAGCCCCTGGCAATTTACTGAACCCCTGGTAATTAACTCACCCCTTGCAGAAACTTGACTTGCTGATATGCACACTGTATAACCTCTGCCTGAAAACATGCCTTTATGATTTGTTTGACTGTAATGTCCTCATGCAGAACAATATTCAATATACCTTAAAAACAAATATATCATATAACAAATTATTATAAAGATTGCACTACACAGATTTGGGTTAAAGAAGAGGTTACGCCAGTGAGAGAAATTTGTTTTTTTCTTTTTCGCATTCGCATCATTAAAATCAAAATCACAGTTAAGTATTAAATTGGATTGAATTTTACAATATATATATAAACATATGAGAAAAAAACAATAAGGTGGGTCTTGAATCTTAAAACCGTAGATGTTGTTTAGTAAAAATAATTGTTGTTTAGTAAATTTAAAACTTTACAAAACATTTATGTAACCATGTAATCAACACATTATAATTTGTACATCAAAATGTGTTCATTAATATTTATATAAATTTATAAGCATAAAGGAAATTTATTCGCCCGGGTAATAATATCTTGAATGGAATCTTAAATAAAGAGTTTGAGCATACCTTTTTTAATATCTAAACCAAACAAGAAGATTTCATTTCCGTTACATTTTAAACAATCTTGTAAATCATCAAAGCTGTAAAAAATAAGTAAAGAAAATAAAATAATTATTATCCTTCTTAAGCTCTGTCTACACTGTACTATCACACACAAAAACAAAATGTGATGTGCCCATATATGGACATGATGATGTCATATCACTACCATAGTTAAGCATATCACTACCATATTTGGGCACTTTTTTGTCAAACTAGTTTGGTAGTGTAGACAGAGCTTTATTGTTTTCAAATTGTAAAGGATAAAAATAATTCAAGAGCGTAAGGGGAGCCATTTTTTATTAGATGAATCAATGATTTATTACCAAATCATCATTAATTGTGCAATCATAATATCAAATATTGGTATATTCTTATCATTATCAATTATCATCATAATACACTAACCTGCTGATAAAGGTTGCTAAGGATGAACCAAGATTCACTTTTAGTGGTTTTTCTTGCTCTATTTAAAAAGTAAAATAATCAAAATTGTATAGAATACTTGCTAATGACATCAAACCTATTTAGTTGCTGTTAGTTGCTAATGTGATATAGTGAGTGAGTGGTTGAGCAGTTAACAGGGTGGAACCGTAATTACGTGGCCATACCATTGGCAAGGGTTCGAGGCTCACTAACGCCATGGTTCTGGAGGTAGAACAAGTCTTCTCGGATAACGTAGGTCCAGTGTACACATGTAGCTCATGTGCACTTTAAAGAACTTAGTACATCTTTTGAGAAGAGTAGGGGGTTACCCCGGTGTAATAGTAAATCACAGCCACTGATCATAGCTGGGCCCTCTGGGAGACCAGTCTTTGACTGAAGAGGTTCACCCAGTTTAAATAAAATAGTTCAATTCAATATAACCAACATAGAATCTCTAGTTCACCAAAACTAATCAAAGTGTCATACTCACTCCACAACACTGGTTCCATTGCATTTGTTTTGGCTGGGCTTAACATATGAAGATCAGGACTTTGTAGAAACACTTGCACCAATAGGTGAAGTCTTGTTTGATTCAGCGTCTCCATGACAACACAGGTGACAGCTCGATAATTTGCATATAGGTGGAGAAAAGTGAACATAAAAAACAAACTCCATGTCAGCCTGAAAAAAACAGTTTAGTGTAATTTTACAACAAATTCCTTTCCTGGTAAAATATTGTGAATTACCCATTAATTAATTAACTTACATGTAATTGCCTGATGCTAGTGGAGTAATGATCAAACCAATTAACAATGCTGCTAAGTTGACAAGAGTTTCTTGGCTTCCATCTTTAGCCGACACATCGGCCATGTTGTTTCTTCTTGCTTGGTGCATGGTGAGAGCAGCTCTTGTGGCGCCACCTGCTACTCCTACAATGGACTGTATAAAGTACAATTGATTTATATACAATTAATTTAATAAATACTCTGTGTATAAAAAACAACATCGAGAGACGGACGATAGAAAAAGAGAAAATAGAGTTGGGATGGAAATCATGGAACCAAGCCAAACCTGTGGCCAGGGACCGGGGGCATTGTCAGCCTTGCAGCCTTGGGACAAAGGGCCTGAAGAGGATAGGTAAGGTATAATAAATGTTTGTATGGAAATTCTCCAAACCATTGCCGAGAGCCTGGGAAAGTTGGTATTGAGAAGTGGCTATCAGTATCAGCACCTATTGGATAGTGTTTAGGGAAACTACTATGGGACAAAGGACCTGAAGAGGATAGTTAAGGTAAAGTATAATAAATGTTTGGATGGAAATTCTCAAAACCATTGTTGAGAGCCTTGGTGAGTTGGTATTGGGAAGTGACTATCAACACGGTCTTAGCTAGTGTTTTGGGTAACTACACTAATAATTGAAAATTAATACGACATGATGACTTACCCTAAACACGCTCGAAACACAAGCTATTATTACAAAGACTGATGGGAAGAGTGGTGAAACTAATTCTATACAAATGGCAAGATCGTTTAAAATGTCCGCAAACAACCTGAAAAAATAATACAGAAAAAAAGTTTGTTATTAATCAATTGTTAAATAATAAAAATTGTCCTTAATTTCTTCACCATAAAGCAGAGTTTCTAACTGATGACAGGCATAGTTTTGGTCATTCCATTTTCATGACGTACCATGTACCTAAGCAGATGCCAAGTCAAGAAGTCATTCTACGCATGCTCAGAAACAGCAGAAAAGAAGCATGAACTGAATGACATTGACTTAGACTCAACAGCTCCATAGACGCATGGCACCTTAAAAAGGTCTCTATAATATCTGGTCTCTTCGTCCATCCCCCACCCAAAAATCAACCAACCTACCTCCATCTCTTTGCATCACAGTCTAATGAAGTTCTAAAAAAAATGAAGGAATATTAGATTAAACCAACTAAAGGTCTGCCTACACTATCAAACTGGTTTCATAAAAAAAGTGTGATTTGCTCAAATATGGTAGTGATACTGTATGTCCAAATATGGTAGTGATATGACATCATCATGTCCATATATAGGTACATAAAAGTTTGATAGTGTAGATAAGGCTTAACTTTACTTAAATTCTTACAATATACTATGTAAATACATTAATTATTTTAGTACAAACATTTAAAACCTCACCCTTGGTACCAAGCAAATAAGATTCTTCCAATCATTCCAGAACCATCTAAAAAGAAGAAAAATCAAATATGGTTTTGAAAAAAATTATGAAGAAAATCTATTTTTATATCAACTCTTAAGCTTGATAGCAATGCAAGGATGTAATTGTAAGCCGCAACGCAAGCAAATTGAAAAATCAAAAGTGGTGGATTATTTCAACTGTTCCTTGTGATTGGTCAATTTGCTTGGGTTGTGGCTTACATCCTTGTGGGAACTGAGTTTAACCAATAGTAATTACTTTCTTGATGTTGATAACTTTAGGATAGAATTGTTTTGATATTTGTTTTTCCGTTATGTTTTATCTTTGTATGAGACAAGCACCATTATTTCCACTTGTTTCGTGGACGAAATAAAGTTATCTTATCTTATCTTCTTGATACTTTTGTATATTTTCCTTTTTTTAAATATCTTTTTATTTACCTTTCAAAATCCAGGTGATCGTGGCAGCAGCAGCTGTGGCACTTTCATCACCTACCCCAACACCTTTTAACATGGCTTGAGTGGCAAGAGTGCCTGTTATACTACTGCAAAATGCCTGTAAGTGAACACAAAGTATAGCAATTGTATGTAAATTGTATGCAAATTGTATGCAAAAACATTCCTGATAGCAGCAATCATTTGTTAACATGTTGATATAAAGTTTGCATAATTGAATAAAAGTGTAAAGCTCTGTGTCTACACTATCAAACTTTATGTGACAAAAAAAATGTGATGTGCTCATATATGGGCATGATGATGATGTCACTACCATATTTGGGCACATCACACTTTTTTTGTCAAACTAGTTTGATAGTATAGACAGTGCTTTACAATTTTGTTAACATTTGTTAGCATAAATTGCATGTACATTTTGTTACCTGTATTGTATCCCATACTTGATACTGTAAGTAATCGCTACTGACACTGTCAGGATATCCTTGAGGAAGAAACACAGCCTGTAAGAATATCAAATGAATACCTTTGGTAAAATGTTTGTGTGGACTGCTTTGCAAATATAACAGAGGATGTATCTATGTCAAAAAGGTTGATACTGATAGTGTACACATTCAGAGCTTCAGTAATTAACAATTTCTTCAGTAATTTATTGACATAAATTTCAACACAAAGAGTAATTTAAAATTTGTGATTTAAAAAAAAAATTGATATATTGTTATATCTGTCTTTTATACAGATATGAAAACCTTCACTAAAAAGTTGATAAACAAACAATAAAAATACGCAATTATGAGAAAATATTTAAAACGGGTTCAAAATTTATCAAAAATAATATCAGTGTTATGCGCGATTTGAACGATTTGCGCAATTTGAAATTGCACAAAAATTCCTTGCGCAATTTGAAATTGCGCAAAGAATTCTTGCGCAATTTGAAATTGCCCAAGGATTTTCTTGCGCAATATTAAATTGCGCAATCAACTTGCGCAATATCAAATTGCGCAAGAAAATCCTTGCGCAATTTCAAATTGCGCTGCACAATTTGTAAAATTGTCAAATTGCGCAGCAGAATGCTACCAGAATGCGTGCTAACGTCATGAACGATCGGTTAACAATGATAATTTATTAGAAACTATAATAACTCATGAAATGAAACATATGCGAAGATAACATGTGTATAATACACAACATCAATGGCATACACAATTAAATAATATTATCACTCATTGCAACTTAAAATAAATCAAAATAAATGTAAAAATAACAAAAATTAATGTAGTAATACCGCCACCAACGTTTAGACTTGCTACCAAAACATAGCCATCAGTAGGCAGTAGGCTATAGTAGTATTAGCCGCCCGCCGTGACGTGCCCGCCGGGAACACCACCTTTGTGGTCCTTTGTCGGGTCTTCGACGGTATGCTAACAATAACAATATTTTCACTACTAAAATAAGGAAATGCGATATTATCTTTAATTTTGAATCATTCTTAGAAATTACTATGAAAATATGGGTGTGCATGATTTCACAATCTGTCGAAAAACTTTGCGCAATTTGGAAATTACTTGCGCAATTTAATACGTTGCTTGCGCAATTTGAAACAGATGTTTCAATTCAAATTGCGCAAGGAATTCTTTGCGCAATTTTAAATTGCGCAAATCGTTCAAATCGCGCATAACATCAGCATGCAATATGAATGTATTTAAAAAAAATATTATTATTAAAAATAATTTTTAACATTTATGATAAATTAAAAGATATTAAAATATTATATATTGTACAAATATTTATAATTAAATCATACAGTTGCATTCTGCTGCATTGGGAACAAAAATAACCATTTTTTGTATAAAATTTGCACTAGAAATTTGTTGCGCAATTTTTGCCAAAAAAAAAAATGCACAAAAAAGTGTTCAAATCGTGAATTAAACACGTCATACATTTTTTTTAAATAGTGGAAAGGTGAAAGACAAACATTTTATCAGCTAGCCTGGGATTTCCCTGATCCATGCCTCTCTCTTCCTATATATCCATGGTATATATTTAGCTTTCGTGCCCGGGGATTGCGGTTTATTGATTTGTCTGAGCATGGAGGTATCCATGGTCTGAGTGAGATAAATAGGAGGCTAGAAAAAGGAGAGGTACAAGGTGGCAATTTTTTTCATATTTCATGCAAAATTTTCAACAAAATTACCCTAAAAATTTGTCTGATTGAACTTGTCCTTGAAAAGTTGTTTTTACTTAGCTTTCCATCTCCATAAGAATAAATATTTGGCTCTGATTGTGAACCATACCGTTCTTCACATAACACGGTTGACACCATGTTGCATTGTTATTGCGTTGAACTTCCGTCGACTGCTTTTCTTTATCAACAATATTTTTTCTTTCAAGAGGGCGCTAGCCACTTTTTAAAAGACATCACAAGTAAGATCAGTGAGCTGTAAGCCTTCGGCTATTTTTAATTAATTTTGCGACAAAATAAAATCTATTAACGAAATAAAATTAGAGGATTCACAAATAAGTTATAAATACTCTTATAAATATGTCACACACTAATTCCTCATTCCTAAAAAGATGAACAAATAAAGTTTGAAATATAATTAATTAATGTGCATTGGCCCTATATGCCTAGGGTCTACATAAGATCATTATTTTATTTATTTCCTTTATTGCATCAAGTAAACAGTGATGACGTTGACATAAATATTTTAAAAAAATTATCAAAGAGTATAATAATGTATAACACAAACCAAACAAGTTACTAAAATATATCATAGTCCACAAATTAGTTATTAATGGCCATCATAGTACATCCAGTAACACAAACCAAAAGGGGTTCACAATTTGCTTATCATAACTCATCATCATCATGTATCATGTATAAAGATATTAAAATGATAAAAGTAATAATTGAAAAGATTGTTAAATATTAAACATTTTACTTATGTGCAGATCAGTACTAAAAAATTTGAAATGTTAATCATTTTTTTAGATCTGAAATAGTTTTTAGATATACAAAAAATTAAGTAGTCCGCCACCTATAATATTTCTTGTTGATTTGGTCACATGATAGCAATGACCTTCGCAATGATGACATCATCAGCAGGTCCGCGCGCCATCTTCCGGGTTGACAATGAACGCAAAAAGAACTCTGCTAGGCTTAACAACTGTGTGCTAGCCTGGGAGGTGTGTTTGTTTTGGTCTAGCAAGAGTATGTCGACATAATCCATGTCAAATTGGGTTTTTGCATCTACATTTGCAAAGTTTATGAAACGATTGACTCGTTTTTATTGAACGTTTATGTATGTATGAGCTGTTAATCTTTTTAAATAAGGTAAAATTGTGCGTATTTTTCAACAAAATATTTGTTTTATTTTCAATTGGAAAATAAATCTACATTTTCACCACGTAAAGACCGAAGCCGGGGATTTCTCCTTGAGGTTGGTCTCTAGCCTAGGCTACAGGAAATTACGACATTAAATATACTGTGGAGAAAGTTTTATGAAGAGAAATCATTTTGTTTTAATGCATGAATATGATATTTATTATTTTATCAATCAAAATTGATGGCTGAAAAAAAAACCACTTTAAATCAAGATGCCAATCATGTTTGGTAAAAACTAAATAGGTAGGCCTAGGCCTATAATTGACTCTTCTTGACATGAGAGTTTGTGTCTAATAAATAAGAAAAAAAATCATTCTTTTGTCTTTAGGCCTAGGCCTATACAACTTTCAATATCATACGATTATGAGCTTTCAGTTAGCACTCTAGGTAATTTCTTTTCAGCAAGTAGGCCTAGTCCTAGTACAGACTTAATGTTATATTAATGGTGGGTAGGGTGGGCGTTTCCTCTTTCTGACCGACAACCCATTTAAAATCGCTGATAATAAAAATTGCACTGCGGACCATAAAATCAACCTAAAGACGTATTTGTATCTTCAAATACGGTACGAGTGAAAATTGCATGAATCTATAGGCCTATACGAGTATTAAATCTTTAATTTATAACCTTTAAAGAAAGAATTTTGTAAATGTCAGATTTGTGAAGTACAGACATCTTGGTTCTTCAATATGAATATTGGTCTGTCTGTTCCAAGCATCACACAAGAATCGGCTGTTAATAATATTATGTATACAATTATGAATACTGGATGGATTAAAATTCTTTGAATTAATAGAAAATGGTTAATAGTTAATACTGTAGAATTTTCTAGACGTTGGGTCATGTCATCCATCGGTTAAAATAATATTTCTTTCGACAGAACCCAGGACAATTTTATCCGCCAAATTTCTTTTTATTGTTTCACAGCCCTGGGATTGAAATAATTTAAGTTTAAAAATTAATCATCAATTCTCTGGTATAATCCCATCCCCCTAGAACATGAAATTAGGCCGACTTTGGGAGTGGGACTATACCCTATATGAAGCCTGGTTCATGAAAAAAATGATTGGTAAGGATTTCTTGTAAAAACAAGAACTGAACTGGCTAGAGAGAGGCCTACATCCAGGCAATACTGGGACTATACCCGGGGATATGCCTGTTTGTGAAATTAGACATAAAGTAGGGGGTGGGATTAAACCCGAAGTGGGATTATACCTGAGGATAGTATATGGTACTGCTCTTTACAACTTAGCCACTAATGAAAAACAGCTGATTCATCACTTTGTTGCTATGATATCCTGTCCTGTACACCAGGTACTCATCATACCTGGAAAGAAATTGTTGTGGCATATGTTATCCAAACTATTATTTGTCACCAAGATCTGAGAAAACCTGTTCTAGTAAATTGTTTGATCCCATCTGTTTATGGTACATAATATTGTGTCAGTCAACAAAGTAGATTAGAAATAATTACCAATACAAACATATTAACATACTAAATAATAAGTGAGAAACTTATGGGCTCCTAAAATGTATGATGTCAGAGTTAAGAATTTGGAAAACAGATTAATGTGTTTTGTTATCAAAAGTTTTAATCTTTTACCTTGAATACATTGTTCTTATCTGTTTGTCTTTTCTCAGGTTTACATTCTGTACTGTGTCTAGTTTGGCTACCATTGGCTACTATGGTAAGTTTAATGTTATCATAGATTAATAAATATTTACTAAGACTAAGAGAGTAAAACTAATATAGTTAATACAATGTTCAAATGTCATAAGTCAACTTTTTGGAGAATAAAATATTAAGAAAAATTGTATTGTAGTGATAGTGATACTGATAGCCTAACCAAAAATATGCAGTAAATTGTATTTTAAAAAAATGACCCATATTGGTGTGAACCACTTCATTGTGGTTCTCTGTGGACCAAGTACAGTGGGTTTCATGATAAATTGATTGATTGAAATTAATAAATAAATGCTACAACCTGCTGTAACCTGTTGTGGTAAGGCTGGTTAATTAATGTACAAGAAGGCACCTGGAAACTCTGCTGGGGAAATTGGTCAATTAAGTCATCCTTTTCAAGTTCAGCATCCTATAATATAAACATCAAGGTCAAAGGAAACTATCAAGTGCACTTGACCAACAATACATTTATTTGTCGACAACAAAAGATAGTGACACAACAATGTAGACTTTATACCTTCCATGTAAAGCTCTATCAAACTAGTTTGACAAAAAAAGTGTGATGTGCCCAAATGTGGAAGTGATATGCCCAAATATGGTAGTAATATGATGTCATCATGTCCATATATGAGCACATCACACTTTTTTGTCTAGTTTGATAGTGTGGACAGAGCTTTAGATTAAATATTCAACTACTGAAAGCCAGATAATATTATATCATGGAGCTGATATGGTTATATGATGCAGTGAACTTCAGTGTCATGTCTGAGGAGAGAAGAGTCATACGTGCTCTTGTGTCCATTGCATAAAGCTCTGTCTACACTATCAAACTTTATGTCGCAACAAAATTGTGTTGTGCCCATATATGGACATGATGATGTCATATGATATCCCAACCATATTTTGGCATATCACTACCATATTTGTACATATCACACTTTTAAACTAGTTTGATAGTGTAGATAGATCTTAAGCCCTATCTACACCATCAAACTTAGACAGATGTTATCGTAGGCTATTAGTTACATGATGTACAGTATGGAAAAGAACATAGTAAATTGCTATACTCTGTTGTGTCAATTTCGATTTCCATCTTTACGCTATTCTGAAGTAGATTAGGAAGGATTGTCTTTTGGTTGTACTAATCCTTCCTAGTTAATCTGCAATATGTTCTGAGACATAACCAATTTATTTTGTCATCTGAAACTGAAATATCACATACTATTTTCTACTTGTTGTAATCAAATTATTTTTATATTTCTTAATTTATTCCAATGTTCTATGTTTATGATGTAATCTAATATTCAATTGTTGTTATATTCTTAATAATTCACCAACATTTTCTGTTATAATGATGTAATCTACTAATTCAATTGTAATACAGCTGAAACTGCAATATGAAAAATGTCAGTTCATTATGGGAAATTCACATTAAATACTTTCTGTCGTCTGACATTTTTTGAAAAGTCATTGTTTTGTCTAAAGAGAAAGGGAAAGATAAACAATCAAATAGATTATGAATTTCAACAACTTTTTTCCGGAATAACCTGTTCAAACCGATTTTGAAGTCAAGTTTCTAGTCTAAGCCATTTTTTCTTTCGTATTTTTTATATATAATTTTATGTCAAAGTTGTAAAGTCAATATAAAATATTATTTGATTGGCAAAAAGGTGCTTATCATTCTTATGTCTAGTGCCTGTTAATTTATTAATCAATCTGGGATATTAGTAGTACCAGGATCTTTCTCTTGGCCCAGAAAAGTAAGTGGCAAATTGCAAAAAAATTAGCAGTTCATATTATTAGAATTCAGTCAAAGACTGTTCTATCATACTAGCCTATACAATAAGTTGCTTATCCCAACCTCCATAAATATTTAGTGGAATAATCAGGTATCCAGATTTTATTAGGTTCTTTTAAATGTAGAATACAATAGCTTGGATTACAAATAAATAAAAGTATGATAAATTCTGGTTACCTTATAGTATTTTTTTAAATTGTAAAATATATATAAAAAAAAAATAAAATATATATATATATAAAATATATAAAATATATATATATGTATATATCTTAATATTTGTAATATATTTTCTTGGACTCAAACATTTTTATCCGAGAAGACTTGTTCTACCACCAGAACCATGGAGCAAGTGAGCTTCGAACCCTTGCCGATGTTATAGCTACGTAATTACGGTTCCACTGTCTTAACAGCTCGGCCATTAACTCGGTGTATTCATTTCTTTTTTCTTTAATTCTCTCTTTTAGTCTGAAGCACAACAAGAAGAGCATGATAGCTTGGTGCATGTAAAGGCTAGTGATGCTTTTCCCAAGAAGCAGTTACACAAGGAGGACGACTCCTTGGAAGTACCATATCCACTTCTTACTGGAGAGTCTGCTCTCTTCCTTGGAAAAGCCTGCGATTCCATCATTTGCCTGTCTGACTTCAGATTGGTTATAAGATACGCAGATTCATTTGATAACGTAAGTTTTCATGCGAAATTCGTGACGCTACTCCCAAATCACACGGTCCTTGATGAAATGATGATTAAACTGTTTCGTGATACACACCTTGACACGCCCTAAAGCTGATTTGGTATGCCTTAATGTTTATTGACACGTCCTAATGTTTATTGACATGCCCTAACGCATATTGACACGCCTTAATTTTTATTATTGTCAAGGCCCAAAATGTAAATGTATCAAATATATTGATATGCCCTAAAGTATCTTGACACGCCCTAAAGTATATTGACACGCCCTAAAGTATATTGACACGCCCTAAAGTATATTGACACGCCCTAAAGTATCTTGGCAAACTCTAATGTTTATTGATATGAGATTTGTTGTAAAAGTATCATTTTCTTGTGAATAAATTGACTATGCTTTTCTGAATTTATCGAAAAAAAAGACACTCTAGTGTTTCATACTTTGATTTTCATGTATGAGCTACTTGTGTGCCCTCCTGGAGTGTTTTACCTAATAGCATTAGATGGTAAAATATTAATTGATGAATGACATAATAAATCTATGCAAAGTTTTTTTTTTTTAGTACTGTACCACCAGCAAATGAGAATCTATAGTAGACTATATTTCTTCCTATGTCTACCGGTACATAAATCATGACACTTAGCAGCACTCTATCCATCGCAAACAGTTCATCATCATTTGCACAAATTGATTAATGGTTTTTCTGCATTCACACTATAAATCATAAAAGAATTTTCCAAGATGGTCCCTTATTATATTATGGATACATTTATTAGTATTACTTATTCTTGAATGTTAGACATGCACGATAGAATCCCTTAAGGGAATACTTAAATGTTTGATACCTAAAGAACATTGTAAAATTAACATAAAAATAAAGTTTTATTGCTTGGTTATATTTAAATAATGAAACACTCAGAATAATGAAGGATTGTTTATAGTATTTTGCTGTATGTAAATCTAATTATTATACCAATTATAAAATATTATGAAAGGTTTATACCCTTACTACATATATTACTGTATTTAATAAAACATATTACATTTATAGAAAAAAATTGTTACAATTCTGATCTATGGTATTGGGGCCCGGGCCCCTCTCTAAATTTCTCAAATTGTAATGCAAAAGATAGGACATCAAATTAAGTTCAGCACTAAATTTCACTGGTTTTAGGCCCAAAGACCCCCTATTTCAAAATCCTGCATCCGCCACTGGATTGAGGGGCGTGAGACAACAGCTAAATCTCCCTTCCCTCCCTCACATAAAGGAGCTACATCAGTCTAGATTATTATTATTTTTTAATAATTATTATTATTTAGGTGCCTTTGCGATTGATTGAGAATGTTGAGACTCGAGATATGAACTACGTACACATTTTATGCAAAGACGCCCAGTCTATTAGGTAAGTTATTCATGAATTTCATACAATTGTTGAGAATTAAAGAATGTTATTTAAAAAACATCCATTTTCAGAATAAATTTTCAGTTGGGAGAGAAAAGAAAACAGGTTTTGCTGAGTCAGGTGAGAAATTTTACTTAACTGTACTTCGAGGAAAAATAATGATTGGTAAGGTAATAAATTAGCAGAAAATAATCCTGAAAGTTTGCTGTTTAGGAATAGTGTACATTAAAATAGTTATAAATGGTACAAGGAAATACTACTATAACAAGTTTAGTATAATTAAAATACTTGTACAAGGAAATATTACTATATAGTTTAGTAAATAATGTTTACTTGATACTATACACTTTTATTATTTATTTTTTTGAGAAACCTATGAAAAACATTCAATGGTTCTTTTTATGGGAAATCCCCATTTCAATTCTTTGCATTTGTGAGACATTGGGTGAATGGGTCGATAATATGTTTGTAATTCAATGAAGGTGACAACAATACTATTCATTATATAAATGCATTTAGGTATTTCCATCCACCCACAAGTATATATATTTAGCCTGGGGTTTTTACGAAATCTATTTATAACTTTTCAAACTATTTATTTCGTTATTAAAAAGCCCAGTTACGTTAATACTATAAAATATTAAATTTTTCTTAAAGAACTCTGGAAGAATTATAAGCCAGTGTAGTAAATATTACTCCTTTTACCATACTGTATATCAGATGTGATCATACAGAAAAAAACAAAGATTTTTTAGATGATGTTGAATTTGACAACTAGAAAAGTTATCTTTCCCCAAGTGTCCTGCTACGACAGCTCAATCTGAAATCATTGTAAAAATAGACATAATTTCAATGTAATAAAGCTCTGTCTACACAATCAAACTAGTTTGACAAAAAAGTGTGATGTACCCAAATATGGTAGTGATATGCCTAAATATGATAGTAATGTGACATCATCATGACCATATATGGGCACATCACATTTTTTTTGTCGCATAAAGTTTGATAATGATAGTGTAGACAGAGCTTTATAGTTGAACAAAATTTGAACCAAAAAAACCCCATTAAATTGAATGACGTTTTAATACACAAGAGTCATTAAATCTACTTCAGTTCTGAAGACTAATTTTGACTTTGTGGTTTACAAATTTAAATAGTAAATCTAAAAGGGAATTCCTAGAATTATGTTTTAATTTTGTTTGAATACCTCGTAATCTAGGCACTTGAATAATAAATTACCTGTATTGCAGTTTAACGACTTTACAATAATATTTCATTAGAAGATAAAAAAAAAAGGTTTTAATATCACTTTTTATAATCAGAAAACTTTATTTTCATTTTACAACTGAGGTACTGTATACATATTTTTATTTATTTAAAAAGAGGGAGGTATATGACATTTATGTTGATGCATAAATCATAGAGAAGTACAATATACAGACATAAATAAAATGAAATCATTACACAACGTATTATAAACAGATTGTAATTATATCGGCCAGGTTATTAAACATTTTTTTTAAAACATTTATTTTAAACTGGCCTCATGGTTACGTTAGTGTCCAATTTATGAATAATTTGGCATTTTAAATTAAATTATTTGTGATTTATTAGATAATTTAACACATGTCTAGAAGAATAATACATTAATAAGAAGAGTTTGAAATTGGCTATTTGTTTATTTTTCATCTGTTTAGAAGATAAACATCTTTATTAATTATTGATTTATGTCAGAGGCATGATTTGTAATTTGTAAACATTAATTTTACAGTTTGGAACTGGCCATTTTTTTATTTACTTTTTTCCAGAAATAAAGTTGTTTTTGTTATTTTAATCATTATTAATATTATTCAATGTATTATTTTTTGCCACATTGTCAAGTTATACTAGTACAGTAAATGGATAAATAGTGAAACATGGATGGACAAATAAGTGTTCAATTTTATAACGGTTTATTAATTTAAAATCTCATCTATAAACTAGAAAGCCACTCCGAGAGTGCATACCTCCGCCTACTGTAAAATTCTCCTACATAAGATTTCTCCGGTAAAAAAAAAATAATGGTTATGTAACAAGCCTTTCAATTAACAATGGCTTCAGTTGACTAACAATAGAACAGCAACGCGAAAATCAAACGAGTGAATTTGAAAAGAAAATAGGTTTTTTAAACTACTGGCATCAAAAAACGTGAACATTAATTCAAATTATGTTTTAAAATTACAAATCACAAATTATAACTCTTGCCTCTTGTACAAAAATGAAGTTTTTTGGACAAGTAGTTCTCGAGAAAATGCAATTTCAGTATACTTGTTACTTTAAGACTGCTCGCCGGCTTTTGAAAAATTATGTCCTATCTTTTAACACTAGCAGGTCTGAAAAGTATACTAAAAAGTGGTCCAGAATTGGGACAATGGTCCTAAAATTTAATGGAATGGTCCTTGACCACATATCTATCTGTATATTCATTTTGGTAAAGATCTTGTAATTACTTTTTGAGTAATCCTGCTAACAAACAAACAAACACACGCTACCGATTACATATACCTCCTTGGCGGAGGTAAAAAAAGCAGCTAAATCTATTCTATTGAAGGTTCTTCTTTCTAAAACTACTTCAAATACATGATAAATTTATGTGGTTTTATTATATAAATTGTAAATAAATTCTTATTTAAAGTAATATATAAATATTGATGATGTCACTGTGCAATGCACATAATAAATATATAAAAATCAATCATGTATTACTATTATCACAATTCTGTAGTGTCACAAATTGCATTTGTGATTTAAATATTCATTGATTACATCGTCGTGCGGCTTCTCTCTATATAATTACTTTGTAGTTTATTGCTGGTCTTCTTGTCATCTCCAATTGGGATATCCCTTGAGTGAGGAAAGAGAGAGGCAATTTAAAAGTCATTTACAGGTTCAAAGGTCAATTCAAAAGGTCACATGTCTCTTTAGATTTTTTCCTTATGATGTTTTATTAATGATTTTGGGTACAGTTCCAATTTATTTATATTCCTGATTTCTTTATTAGGGGAATTTAGTTTCTTTACGAAACATATGAAATTTAAATGAGCACAGCATTGTGATTGTATCTGTATTAGTGATGAACTATTAATAATTACGACAATAAAACCAGTCTCTGCTATACTAGTACTACTATCCTTGCCACCACCATATGGTTGTCTGGTATGGCATTGATGATGTAATAGTTTAAATAACCAGTGTCTCGCAAAATATTTTATTATTTATTGAAAATATTTTCTGAAGACCTGATTTCTCAGAAAGACTTAAATTAGCCTTTAGCATGGTGACAGGTCGGTTTAATTAACTGATTGTATTAATGGTAATTAGATAATATGTAATTATTTTGTTTTGAGATAGCACTTATGAATTGATTATGTTCTCATTTGAATATCATCTGATGATGATTACAGCGGTCTGTCTCTAAGCATAAACAAAAGAATATATTGAAATTAAATTTATCGGAATAATTACAGCATGTGAAATAAATATAGCAGAATTATTTTGTCAAAATTGTATAATGAAATGAGATGGATAGCTATATTTGTTGACTTATCAATAATAGTATATTTTAGTTTGCTGGTTTTTATCACAAAGCAGTGTTATAAAATTATGTTGTGCAGTGATAACTGTCTGTCATCATTTGGTGCATGCTCAGAAACATATAGGCATGCGCAGAATTACTGTTATTTTTAACTTTAAGGCTGTTATTTTGACCAGTCTATGTGGTGCGTGACTAGTGTGTAATATCGAATGCGTAATACAATGTTGAAAAACGCATTTTGGAGGACTTATTTATTTGATCAAATTAAACCTTATTTGACTATTTATCATCTTTTAAAGTAACATATTTGTACATACAATTTCCTTAGTTTTATGGAATAAATTGATTTTGATTGATTGATTATATCAATATAATATTCTGGTCTTTAAGTATGTAAAATTGTTATAATATAATAATATTTTAATTTAAATTTTGGTTGTATCTAGGTGTAAGTTTTCAACCAATGACAAGTGCCATACATGGGCTCATAGGATCAAGAAGCTTATTCGGACACCGGCCAAGTTGGAGGACTTGTTTGCCTTTGTGTTTCACGCTTACTGCTTTGAAGATGGATTGGGCAAGTTAACGGACGCAAACACCCCTGGACTGACATTCTTTCAAAAAACCAAAGGTACGAATACTTTCAATAAATTATAAAATTATTGTACATAGTAAATTATTTTTAAAGTTTTTTATGAATCAAATTATTCAAGGTTTTTATTTTTTTCTTGAAGAGAGTAAAATTTCTGTATAATACCTATATTTAAAACTAGAGTGAGAGTTTGTATCGTTGGTTTTAATAAAAATCATGATATAAGATATTTTTGTTGTTATTTACAGAACAACAGTTTCATTACATATTGGATGCGGAAGCAGAGCGTATGGAATTTGACTTGCAAAAGACTTGGAAAATATGCACTTTGAATCATGACTATTCGTGAGTGTCACTTTAGTTTATCCCACCCATCTCCACCAGTCTTCATCATTGCTTGTTATTCATGTTACGTTAGAAAAAAGCACAAAGCTAGTAAAGCCTACATTAAACTAGCCGTACTATTGAGAGAAGAACATTGTCACTATTAAAGACATAATAATAATAATACTTATTTGGTCACATAGTAACCAGGAGGCTAAAGCTTGGTTCACACTAGCGACACAATGTGACACAACCTATGCAAAGTAAGAAAATGCCCTTTCAATATTAATTGTATTTCCCCACCTGCGATATATCACTGCTGCGTTGCGTCGCTAGTTGAAACCACGTTCAAGGCCCACACAGATCCAGCACTCATTCCAAATTACAGTAAACAAACAGTAAAATAAGACATTAGATACAACATATAAAAATAAAATAAAACAGTAAGCAAACTCCTTCTTTTCTTTGCACACAGGTTATGTTCCTCCTATCCTAAGAAACACATAATACCAAATTGCATCACAGACGAGCAGCTGAAAAAGGTTGCTAACTTCAGATCCAGTAGTCGTTTTCCATCGGTTGTTTGGAGGTAAGTGTCCATTTTCCTCCTCAAAATTATAAACTATCACAGCATTTTATGTTTAAAATTTTCAAGCCTTGAAGGAATTTTTCTAAAGGCAAATTATAACTCCACTCTCAAAGACTTGTAATAAGACTTTGTTTATGTAGAGCATCTTGCCACCTTTAAGAAGAAGGAATTCGCTTATGATTAGCCTTGGCAATTTGCCTAATTATAGAAAAAAAGTTATGCTTCTTTAGCTCGAGTAAGACATTAAAAATTAAACAAGTAACCGACACAAATTAAGAAAATGATACCAGTTGCTGAAAGTGAGGGCTTACCAGTATATTCATATTAACGTAATTGTGCTTTTATCACAGGGACAAGTCCAACGGTGCTGTGATAGTGCGTTGTAGCCAGCCTGAGGTGGGATGGCTAGGTTGGAGAGACACTGAAGATGAGAACATATTGATGTCTATCCTAGAGGCTTGTAATGCTGATCAAGGGAGACGTTCCAGACATATGAGTTTAGAAGATGACGGTGGCGGAGGAGGAGGAAAAGAAAGTGATACATCTGCTGGCGAAAGTAGTGGTAAATTTTCATATTTCATTTTATACATTAAAAAAACCATCCATTTTGTTTGTTTTCACTATTTAATCAAACATTTCCTTGTTCTGCACAGTTTGATCACATTTTTATGTAATTGTTTTAGGGGAAGTTCAGGGCCAAAAATTATATCAACTAGCAAATATTTTCTATAAAGGAATTTTTAGTCCAGAAATTCAATTTCATACGAAGAGATACACATTAAATTTTAGTATTATCAAAAGCAATGTGAACAAGCTGTGCTTATTAGTAGCAACAGATGTTGTGTGAAATAGATAGACATAGCAATCAAATACTTTGTTTCCTCTTCTTTGCAGACTCAAGTGACTCTGGCAGTGTGTCAGGGGGATACACTCCAGATAAAAAGAGTATTCTACTACTAGATGCAAGGTCATACACAGCAGCAGTTGCCAACAGGGCAAAGGGAGGAGGCTGTGAATGCTCAGGTAAACAGGCCTACAAACAAGTTTGTTTGCTATCAACCACTGGCCCTATTTATATATCTATATCAATATACACTACTTTTGGACTTTTAAAAATAATTACCACATTTCTATAACGCCCTTTTCATGAATAATCAAGCTCAAAGGTGCTTTACATAGCACATTATTACCCCGGTCATGTTTTTGGATCAAACACATATGGAAACATTCCCATAATGCAGCTAGTAATCAGCACAAAGTTGTGTCTTTATCTATCTGGGACCAATTTTAGAGAGGAGAGAGGCAAATGTAAGTAAAGTGTCTTGCCTAAGGATACAAGCAATGCGGCCAGAGTTGGATTCGACCCATTACGAGAGCTCATTATGAGAGCTTCCAACATTTGCACTATATATGTGATCGAAGTATTGGGCTAGCTCATGGGTAGTAGTCAAAAATGTGTACTAATTATGCTGAAATTGTTTGTGTTGACAGAGTACTATCCTAGCTGTGAGATTCAATTTATGGGACTACCAAACATCCACTCAGTTCGTAAAACTTTTCATTCAATTAGAAGTATCTGTTCCAGTTCAGAACACCAACCAAAGTAAGTTGAAAGGGCAAAGGTGAAAGAGCAAAGGTGAAAGGACATGTGTTTTCCAGGGTTTACACATGGTTTCTATATAAGTTTTCATATTATCAGAAATGTCTAAAATATTACAGGAAAACAATGAAGACGTAAGAAGAAAATACAGTAGAACCCGTATAAAGTATCCTCTAAAGCCCTGTCTACACTGTCAAATTAGGCCTAAAAAAAGTGTGATGTGCCCAAATATGGTAGTGATGTGCCTAAATATGGTAGTGATATGACATCATGTCCATATATGGGCACATCACATTTTTTTGTCACATAAAATCTGATTGTGTAGACAGAGCTTTACAAGAAATTGTCCTCTTAATAGGAGGAGTGTCCCCAGAGTGGGAGGTATCCTCTTAGTAAGGGTGTTCTCTATTGGGGTGTCCCCTGAGTAGGGGTGTCCCCTGAGTAGGGATGTCCCCTGAGTAGGGGTGTTCCCTGAGTAGGTGTGTCCCCTGAGTAGGTGTGTCCCCTGAGTAGGGGTGTCCCCTGAGTAGGGGTGTCCCCTGAGTAGGGGTGTCCCAAAGGAAAGATTCTACTGTATCTGCTAATGGGAGTTTAAAAGCATATATATATACCTTAGCTTTTGAGAGTTTTTAAAAATGATAATTTCATTAAGCACAGACTCTTAACGAGCAAGTAGTTTAATTAGATTTAATAAGTTAAGGTCAGGATGCTAATAATAGAAATTACTCATAAAACACAATTGATATTAATGAAGTAGGTAAATTAATTATTAACTAACGATAAGTCTGTGTTGAATTCACAGTTGGCTGTCGTCACTGGAGAATAGTAAATGGTTACACCATCTGTCGTTGCTACTAAGCTCTGCTGTGATCATTGTGAACGCCATCAACAAGGAGCAGCGCCCTGTTGTCGTACACTGCTCTGATGGCTGGGATCGTACTCCTCAATTGACAGCGTTAGCAGAGCTACTGCTAGACCCTTATTATAGAACTCTTAAGGTAAGTTATTTATGTCTTCAACTTCAATTTATGTCTTAATTAATTTCCAGTCTATCACCAGACACTTTAGAGTTTAAGTGAATTTTTAAGATTAAACAACAACTTAATTACTAAAGCTCTGTCTACACTATCAAACTAGTTTGACAAAAAAAGTGTGATGTGCCAAAATATGGTAGTAATATGCTTAAATATGGTATTGATATGACATCATCATGTCCATATATGGGTAAGTCACATTTTTTTGTCACTAAAATTTGATAGTGTAAACATGGCTTTAAACGCTTATTTTTAAATTTCTTTCAATGTTGAATAGGTTTGCAGTTAATCAATATCTTGTAGATGTTATAAATCGTAATTAATTTGTTTTTATTTGTCTTGTTTTTGGTTGACAAACAAGCATAAGTTTTTGGCACCTGTCTTTCCTTCCATTTTATATCTCTGTTTGATATTTGTCAGAAATTTGAATAAATAAAAATAAATATAATTGTTTCAGGGTTTCCAAGTATTAGTAGAGAGGGAGTGGTTAGCGTTTGGACACAAGTTTGCTGACCGGTGCGGTCATGCAAAGCAGAATGATGATGCAAATGAGAGATGTCCAGTTTTTCTACAATGGCTTGATTGTGTACATCAGATACTCACTCAATTCCCAACAGCCTTTCAATTTAATGAGACGTTCTTGGTAAGTTTATCTTTTACTAATCAATACAAATATTCCTCATTTTCAACATTTCTTTTTGTCTACATTTTCTCTTAGTGTTCAGCAAAGTTTAAAAATATCACATCCATTCATTAATACATCTTTCTCTACATGCTAATCTCCAACATACTCACTTCTGCTGAGTTTGACATTGGAAGTGTAACATAGACTTAGCTTGTTGCTATTATTAGATTATCTTAATTCAAAGATTTGTGATTTGTCTGCAAAGTAGATTTGGTGCCAGACAACAAAAGTGTCCTTCATATGAATTTCCCAGGCACGTTAAATTTGTCTCTAAAGCTCTGTCTACACTATCAAACTGAGTGTGATGTGCCCAAAAATGGTATTGATGTGCCCAAATATGACATCATGTCCATATATGGGCACATCACATATTTTGTCACATAAAGTTTGATAGTGTAGACAGACTTTATGCAAGTAACTTCTTTATATTTCTATTAAACACTAATTAATTCTTTTTATTCGTTTCTATTAATTTTGTTAACAATAAATATTTTTTTTTAAAATTATTATTTAAACAATAACAATTTAATTTATTATTATTAGAAATTATTGTGTCTGGAGTACAAAAAAATGCATGTGGGATTTAGGTATTGTCCATTAGAATAAAGGGGCTTTTACACCTGTTCCGGCAAATCCAATTGAACGTCAATGTTTTGTTTTCACGTGGCTACGTGCATATCGATTGGCGCATAGCGTCGGAAAAACGAAACATTGACGTTAAATTCGTAGGACCAGAACCGTGCCAGAACAGGTGTGAAAGACCCTTTAAACAGGACTGTAAACATGGATGAAAAACCATAAAATAAGGAAGTGGAATAAATGAATGTGAACAGTGATAATAAAAAAGTTTTTAACAATGTTTCTTCAGATTAAACTTGTCAAGCATACATTTTCATGTCTCTTTGGAACATTCCTGTGTAACAGTTCAAAAGAACGACAGCAAAGTGATGTCAAGGATAGAACATGCTCTGTGTGGTCAATCCTGGAGGTTGAAGGTCATAAATATATCAATTATCTTTATGCAGCTACAAATAAGGTATGTAAAGCTCTGTCTACACTATCAAACTTTATGTGACAATAAAATGTAATTTGCCCATATGGACATGTTGATGTCATATCACTACCATATTTGGGCAAATCACACTTTTTTTGTCAAACTAGTTTGATAGTGTAGACGGAGATTTAGTAGTTGTATTTTTCATAGACATAGACAGTTTAGAACAATGTTTGAGGTTATAATTTATCTGATTTAGACATTTTATTTTAAGTAATTTTAAAGAAAGTATAGCAATAGAAACAACATTATAGACGTATTTAAGTAATTTTAACAATAGAAACATTATTTTAGATAGTAATCAAAAGTTGTATTATTCTTTATTTTCTTTCAGGTGAATTTATATTTTGTTTTTTAATCAAGTCTCCACAATGTATTTAATCCTTACTTCTTTTTCTTTCTTTTCTTTCAGGTGCTTTATCCTTCATGTAATATACGCAATCTCCGTCTTTGGGCCAATGTCTACATGTCTGATTCAGTTGCGACAAGTCCAGATGACATCACACCAACTGGTCCCGCACGTGAAGTTCAAATGGCCAATGCCTCGCAGTTACCGAGAACCAGATCTTGCGACGATATCCATAAAGCTGGAAATGATATATCGGAAGGAAATGAAATACTGAAGGAAATATCTAACCTACAGCGTACATCTAGTGATCCTAACTTAAGCGATACAAGATGTGAATTAAATATTGGTGTGTCTCCGCCTCAGAGAGGTGCGGATATCTCACCAGAGGTGTTGCGTAAGAACATCAACGCCCTCGCAGAGGTTGGGGTAGATGATGTTACTAAGCAACCTGTGCAGGAGCCTGATGTCAAGGAATTAACAAATGGAATAATAACAATAAATGGTTTTAACGAAAACTCTGTAGAACTTGATAGTTTTGTAAACTCGGCAAGTGGTGAGGACGTTAACAGTTCCACCAATCATAACGATGATGACGGTGAAATGCATTCTGGGGAATCAGCCAACCATAACGGCCATGTGCCAAACGGATTAGCGAATGGCGTTGTTAACGGAACGGTTATGGATTCTGTAAAGCTTCCAGGAAAAGCGTTTAGGACCCCGATTGATGCGCATCTAGAAAGTTCAACAGAGACTCTTACAGAAGATATTGCTAATAGCCTTACAAACGGACATTCTGATGAAAATGGTCTATTAAAATCCAAAAGTTCAACTATTAGCACTAGCACTACAGACATTAGCGATTCAACAATAGGATTAGTAGACGCAATACATAAAGACCGCTCTCTAAATTACGAAAGAGAAATGTATAGCAAATCGGAAATATATTACAAGTCTTATCCGCCGCTCTCGGTTAAAACTAGCAAGTCGTTTTACGATCCCGCAACCCGCCGGAGTCATACCTCTGGCTCGAGCATGCTCAGTTCAGCCTCCGAGTATTCTACGCCAAGTGCTAGTCCTCGGTATGAACTTAACGGTCACGGCGGGAGTTTAGATAGTCATCGTTCATACGTGAAGGATAACGTACCAAGTATGTTACGCATCGGGAGACATTTAGATGAAGATGGGTTGACATCAGTTAAGGATCCCTACCAAAATAAATTACAGGCCATGGAAAAGGAGATAGAAGATTATAAAGATCAATTAAGACTTTTATTGAATAATCACCACCATTATTCCCAGTTGGGTAGAGGATTTGAGGTTTGTAACATTTTAATTTTTTTTCTGTTTCAATTGAATTTTTTATTTCAAATAGTAGCACAATATAAACTATGTCTACACTATCAAACAGCATGTGACCAAACTATGTGATGTGCCCATATATGGACATGATGATGTCATATTACTACCATATTTGGGCACATCACACTTAAGGGGCTTTGCATCTAAAGCATTAGCTTACAGCTTACTTCAATTAATTTTGTATGTACTTTGTATTAATCTGAGATTGTGAATAAAGTTATATATATATATGTACTTTGTCAAACTAGTTTGATAGTGTAGACAGAGCTTAACACTGAAAATGCAATGGTATACATTAAGATATGAAATTTATAGAAAATGTGAAAATTCTTTAAAAAGCAATGCAATGCAGTTAAGATTCAAGGAACATGCCTAGTAGTATACAAGCTAAAGGTCAATAATACACAGAGTAGTAGTAAGCTGAAAAAACTGCATAGCTTGTCCTACAAAACCGCCATTCGCTCCATGTTGTGTGTAAATTGTAAAGGAATAACATAGATTCTATAATTTTATTACCGTTGCAGCTCGTCTGTGTAAATTGGCCTTTAGACTACAATTTATTTACCTCGGAGTAAAGGACAGATGAGATAAAACTTTTCATTTAAACTTATAACATTCTTTGTCATTTTACAGCATGAATTATCGAGTGAAGAGGCCCATGCAAGTCAATCCAGGTGCGATTCCATCAGATCAGATGTCTCCTGGGAAGAGGTTGACGAGAAGGATGGCATGCCAGTACTCTGGGTTCCAGATCACGCAGCAACTGAATGCATGCATTGTCAGACTAAATTCCAGTTATGGAATCGTAAACATCATTGCCGGTATGATAAAAGCTCTAAGTATCACAACGACTAACATAGGGAACCGGGGCTGACTAGTCTTACTAATAAAGTTAGTCAAACTTTTGGTTTTGAACCCGCATCTCAATTATAATTCCAAATTTGTAATCAGTTTTTATGTTCATGCTTTTCCCTTTTGCACAAATTTGTAATGTTTGCGGTTCAAGAAATGACTAAAAGTACCCCAGAATTGCTTGTTTGCCTGGCAAATGTTTTTGTTTTCCCTATTGTTTGTTTTCTGATATTTATTTCTTAAGTTTGATTTGTATTGTCATCTTCATTTACTTACTTTACATGGGCAAAAGGGGAGGGTTCGACCATAGAATGCTCTGAATGAATTGACTTGAATTCAATGTCAATTCAAAAATCGTGCTTTCTTTACTTATTTTACTTTGGTGTTTCCACCTTCTCCTATATGGACAATATTACATTTTTGTAACATTTTATTTTTTAAGCTTTTAAATCTTGAAACTATAAAAATGATTATATTTTATATTTCTTCTAGGGCATGTGGAAAGGTATTTTGTGGTTCTTGCAGTAATTATTTTGCCGCCATTCCAGAAGAACAACTTTTCAAGAAGGAACGTGTTTGTCGAAACTGCCATGACAAACTTGGTAATAGCAATTATTTATATAAAGTTAACCAATCAAAAACAGCTATTACAACAGCCAGTGGATAATGACATCAGTCTGTGAGTGACCAATCAAGAAGAAGGAACATTAAACCTACCATGGAAACAACATATAAAGTTAACCAATCAAAAACAGCAATTACAACAGCCAGTGGATAACTCTTGTTGAATATGATGACATCAGCCAGTGAGTGACCAATCAGCAAAAAGGAACGCGTTTATCAAAGTTACCATGGAAAAGCAGTTAAAATAGCTATTATTTGGATAACTCTCACAAAATCTTAAAGGTTAAGCATGGTTTCACTGTACATGGTTTTGACCAATCAGAAAGAGAAAGTGGGTGGTAATTTATTCAAATTAATATAATAAACAAGTGTCTTCTTGCTTTTAAAGTCAGTTCTCAGAATAGACAAAAAACCAAGATAAAACTTTATGAAAATTTCTCTGATTATAGCTTAAACTAGATATTGAATTCCAAATATGGATTTGTTTTTAACTGAGGGCCTGTTGATATTTTTTATTTTTGTTTTTACTCTAGTTGTAGAAACAGACATTTTCAGGTTCTATTTGGCCATGAAAAATTAATTCTGAAAAAAAAAAAAAGTTTAATTTGTTTCCGATTGTTCTGCTTGTTGGCCTAGGAAAGATTTTATATTAAAGTCCTTGTTACATTTTTTAGGAAGCTGTTAATAAACGAAAGGAGCAAATATAATTATAATTTATTCATGTTTGCTTCAAAATTCCCTTTTGATGGCTTTCTTACAGATTCTTTTCTAGTATTTTGCTTTTAAAGTGCGTTGCTTTAGAATTAAGTATTTGAGTTGCTAAATAAATTACCATTAAAATGTTGTCAGGAAAATTAAAGACATGATAGGTTTTGAACAAATTTAAAAGTTATAATGAAATAAAAAAATATCACCATAATACAGTACAATAGAGAATCCTACAAAATTAAAACAGACCTACAATAAAAAAAATGGAAAACCTAATAACATCCCTACAAAATAATGTAAGATCCCAATAGAATATGAATTATATGCACGCAACCAACAGGGGCAGCCTATTCCATTACTCTTTTAGGGTGATCATACATAACAGTTGTATAGAAGTTGAACGTATGTACTTATTTACTAATTTCGACATAAACCTTGGATTATTTCAACTTTATACGCATTTCAATTAGTTATCCATATATTATTATTAATAACAAATTAAAACTCTTTAAATTGTAATTAGATATTTTCAAGTTATTAAAGTTTGCAAAATAGTCCTTAATCATAAATCAATTGAACAAATATGTTATAAATGAAACATAGGAAGAAATCTACTAAATTTAATATTTACAATAACAATTTTATTACAAATTTAAAGATTATAAAAATATTATTCTTATTAAGCTTTTCTCACATTCCAAAAATTGGGCTATTTTGAAATTAACTCTATTAGCAATATTTGTTGTTCTTTTCGTATTAATCTCTACTATTATTTGTGTCACAATTAAGATGTTTTACAGTCTTAGGTACTGAGTATTAAAAAGAATTGCACTTGTATCCTCATGGATGGAATTAAAAGTGTCCCCTGAATAGGCGCTGGCCCTAGTGTTAAAATGTATTATCCCTTGTTAGTTTCATGGGAAAGTGTTCTCTTATCAGGGGTATCCCCTGATTAGCGGTATCCCCTGAATAGGGGTTTGCCCCAGTGTTAAAATGTATTATCCCTTGTTAGTTTCATGGGAAAGTGTTCTCTTATTAGGGGTATCCCTGAATAGCGGTATCCCCTGAATAGGGGTATCCCCTG
Source organism: Antedon mediterranea (assembly GCF_964355755.1). NCBI lineage: Eukaryota > Metazoa > Echinodermata > Crinoidea > Comatulida > Antedonidae > Antedon > Antedon mediterranea. The sequence goes on from NC_092672.1 coordinate 35,809,524, forward strand.
AATAGGGGTATCTCCTATATAAAGGTTGGCCCTAGTGTTAAAACACATTGTCCCTTGTTAGTTTCATGGCAAAGTGTCCCCTGAATAGGAGTTAGCACAAATTTTAAAACATATTCTCCCTTGTTAATTTCATGGGAAAGTGTTCCCTTAATAGGGATGTCTTTGAAACAGAATTTGTTTTATCGACAGTATATTTATTGTTTCAAACTGTGGCAATGAAATTACTGTAATGTTAAAATTGCATGTCTGTACTGCTGATGTAATAATCATTTGGGAATGGGAACTAAATTCAAAGTCTTGGCTTAGCTCATCGCCTCTCTCTGTGATGATAAATATATGTCTTATATTTTGTTTTATTTATATTTACCAGATTTTTTACACATGTATGCAATAGTGTAACAGCAAATGGCTGTTTTGGTTTTAGCAGCTAAGAAATTTAAAAGCAGCCAAAGAAAAATTTAAACAATACTGTCATTTGGTTTTGAATCTAATTTGTGGAAATCTGTAAATGTAATTGCAAAATTCACACATTCTAAGTACTATGTTTATATTTTGCTGATAATTACTTCAGATGGTGAATTTGACTGAGATAGCAAAATTCTTATTGAATTAATTTTTGTTGTATAATAGTTATATTATTTATTCTAGCAATTGGTGTATTATTTACTACAATCCCTGTCGTCATTTACCCCACCAAACCTTTTTGATCTTTATGAAATATGACATTTATATAATCTTGACACCTACCTTTGATACCCAACAAAGTCTCCCCTGAATATATTTAACAAATATATTTATAGCATCAATTGATATTTTAAAACATAAAGAATTACAGTTCAGATGGGAAATAAAACCATAAAATTATCCTTAGTATAGAAAAAAAAAACCAATATTTTACATAAATCCAAATTTGATCTCGATTCGAGTTGCAATATAAGCAAAAAAGCTGTATAGAAATGGCAACTTTTTGGAAACACCATTATATTTGTTGTGATAATGACATTCATTGAAAAAAGTAAATGTTTTATACCATACAGATATTATATAATATCTCTATGTTTAGACCGTCTGTAATTATGATTTTAAGTACAGACGCTTAACTGCCAATTTGATTACCCCAGAACTGAAGGTGGCAATTAGGTAACTAGAACAGTTGTATTATTTGTCTTTTAATTTAAGTACTAAAAAAATTACCCGAATTATATCTATTTTATGGTTATATTAATAGTACATGTCTATATACGTATTATGAGATTTAAAAAAGCAATATTATATTATTTTTCTAAAAATTAGCTTCTACGAAGCTGTATTGTTAAAAATATTAAAAATAGTTTTTGGTAATTAAATTCTAATATTTTATTTGAAGTGAATAAAGTCTTATTTTCTTGTTTGAAAATAAAACATTTCAGAATTAAACTAGTTAAAATATTTTACAACAAAATTATAATTTCTTTAAGACCAAAAAAAGCAGTCTTAATATAATTTGTAAATATTGTTTGGGATTGTCTCTCAAAACATGTGCAAATTTTCATTTTGCTTCGCTTTGACAGGGAGTGTGCCCTCTATGGCTGTTAAAGTGAACAATATGATGCAGGATTTCAAATAAAGATGTATTGGAAACTCACTCATTTCTATATTTTTTTTTCTCTTTATTCAGTCAAATAAAAATTGCGTTTTAAGCTCACTACACTCTCAAACTTTATGTGACAAAAAAATGTGATGTGCCCATATATGGACATGATGATGTCATCACTACCATATTTAAGCATATCGCTACCATAAACAAACAAAACAAATATTGCATCAAGACTCTACATCCGAGTTCTAAAAAACAACCGTTGTGAAAGTACTGTTCCGTCAATTGGTTCTCATAAAGTAGAAGTTCATAATGCAAGGTGTTCAAGAGTTGATTTCATTTCTACTAACTCGTGTACAGATTCATGATTGTTACCATAGTGACAGACAAGGACTGGTAAACATCTATTGATTGTTGCTATGGCACCTTCAACATCTCGCCTAAAAACATCAAATATTAAGAGTTTTAGAACAATATTTAACAATGGCTTGTCTGAGGAACGAAGTCGATGAGATGGAGCATATTGAGGAAAATGTAAGGTGGATGGAAAAATATTAAAATAAAGATCTCTGTACAGTCAGATTAAGAATATACTTACATGTTAAATTGTATACTGGCAAGTTTGTGTAATTCATTTGCAAGTTCTATACTATCAGGTCCAAACCACTTCTCTACAGTAGCTATGCTTAGCTTCAGGAACTTAACAGCTGAACTTGTATCACCTGGATTGAAAAAAAAAACCCACACTGAATAGGATTTGTATTCCCTCAGGTCAGAGGTCAGTGCAGGAAGCTATCATATTTTATTTACATTAGATTACAAATCTGCATTTCTTATTACTGGACTATGATACAACATAAACACATTTTGTTTCAATTCTTCACACTGTGAACCTTGCCATTGTTTTAGCTTTCACACCAGTCCCACTCAATGTCACTTATATTTCTGGACTTTCTGCATTCTCACTCCTTTGGACGATCAAGGTATTGAAATGCGAGAAAATAAATATGTGATGTACCACAAACTTTATATCAACATAAATACATTTTTCAATCGATTAGTATATCTCATAGGCATCAGTTCCAGTTTACACTGCTTTTCTCCAACTTCTAAATTACAATGCAAAAGATAGGACATACAAAATCTTCACCCATCACTATATCTTGTGTATATACATTAACTTTAAAATAATCTGGCATATCTCTACTGTAATAAAGCAGAAGTTGAAGGGATGAGGCTTATATGAGAGCCATTAATGGTAGTTGCATCTTCACCTAATAGAACATAGCACCTTGCAATACTGTCTTGTGTTTGGCCCAGGTTTCTGTGATATTTATCAAGATATAATGTCTGTATTTCACAACACTGCAAAAGTAACACTAAAGAATCTGCAAAACAAATTATTTTGGTAATATTCTCTATGCGAGGTAGTCATTATTATCTACAAATAAGGGGTGAATATTTATCATTAAGTCTTTAAAAATTAAAATTGCCTTACCTTCAATTTTATTTTCTTCTAACATCTGATTGGCTTTCGAAAACATATCCATTGACTTTGACAATTCCTACACAAATTTTATGAAAACAATTTTATACAAAAGTGTTTTTTTTTATATATTGGAAAAAATATATATTGCAGAAAACAATAAAAATATGACTTTGATGTTTTCAGTGATACTCTCTAGTAATACATTGTAATTTAAATTCACCATTTTTATGTTTTCTTTGTTAGAATTCTCTTTGCTAGTTTCTTGCGTTAGATCATTATCAGCGTTTGAGTCATCAAGTCTGCATGCATCACAGTTACACTCAAAGTTATACTGCTTCTTCAGAGCTTCTTGTCTTTCTGCCTTCTTCATGCGTTTATAATGAGGGCCTGAAAAAGAAAACATTCAACTATTTCAACAATTTTGTATTTGTGTAAACCTACAGTAGAATCCCTATTATAATAGGGTCCCTGAATGGGGGTTGGTGTTAAGACATTGTTCCTCATTCATTTCACAGGAAAATGTCCTCTTAATAGAAGTGCAATCAAGGGGTTCACAAATTAGGCTAGGTTTTTATCAGTGCGGCTATTATTAGTGGTCATTAATACATATTCTATATGTCTAACATGAATAAGACCTTATTGAGCCTGCAATCTAAAAATAATGTAAGCCTGGGCAAAATGTACTACAGTGGTTGGATACAACATGCATACAGCATTTTATCAAGTCAACTCCAATCTTAGATTTTTTTTTATTTTGTTATTGATTTTTTAAAAACCATATTTAATGAGGGTGATCCATCCAGCAATTAATGATAAGGGACCCTCACAGGTTCACAAGACAAACATATACACAAGATGCTCTACATAAACAAAGGCATATTACAAGTCTTTAGGAGTGGAGTGGAAATATGTTCTTAGCAAAAATCCCGACATGTGACGGGACTTGAACTCAGGACCCTTGGAGTGGTAGCCAAGCATCATAACCACCAAGCCACAACTCCACTCCGATGTCAATCAATCAATCAATCAATAATTTTTATTTCTCAAATAAAAACAAAATACAGTTAACATTTTCTAAAAATAATAGATAATAAATGAGAAAAAGGGGTACCCCACTGGAAGCTTAAGCTTTAAAATGTGGGGTCCTGGCAACATAATTAAAAATAAGGTAAGGTAAGAAATATATATATATAATATATGATAATGAACATAAAAAGACATTTAACTTAACAAATGCAGTTATTATATGACTTAAGACAGATATATGATCAACTTAAACAATAATAGTAGAAACAAGGTATTCATGTAGTTTGAACTTAAATGAAGATATAAAATTAATAATTTTAATTTCATCTGGTAAAGAATTCCAAATTTTTGGTCCTTGAAAAGTTATATCATGCTTGCCAACCTCCGTATTAAAACAATCATAAGCATAATCAAATTTATTTCTGGTATTATAATTATGAACTAAACTAAAAGTTTGAAAATAAGTATCAAAAATTCTGGGCAGTTGATTATGTTTGAATTTAAACATAAATAAAGCAACATTTTTTGTAAGTAAGTCGTAAATATTAAGTGTATTAGATGAGACAAAAAGAGGAGCAGAATGGTGGAGGTAATGAACATTATAAACTGATCTTAAAGCTCTTTTTTGCAAAATATAAATACGGTTTAAATTAATTTTTGAAGTAAAACCCCAAACGGTTATACCATAAATTAAATGTGCCAAAAAGAGTGATTTATAAATTAATAGTAAAACGGAGGAAGGCAAGGCATGTTTGAGTTTATTGAGGACACCGACCACTCTTGATAGTTTTAATGAAATTGTATTAATATGAGAAATAAATGATAAGTATTCGTCAATAAAAATGCCAAGAAATGTTGTTGCTTTAGTTCTTTCAATTTCGCTGATGCCGTAATATAATTTAGGAATGTTGGGGGGGATTAGTTTATTAACTGAACGAAAAATAATAAATTTGTTTTTTTTAATATTTAACGAAAGCTTATTTGATTTTAACCAGTTTGCAATTTTAGTAAGTTCTTGATTCATTAAAATAATAGCTTGGTAGATGTCCTTATGATTAATAAATAAACTTGTATCATCTGCAAACATAACAATTTCAGCACAATCACTAATATAATTTAAATCATTAATAAATAACAGAAATAAAAGCGGACCAAGGATGGATCCCTGTGGAACACCACACGAAACTGGCCGCAGCTCAGAGACAATATCATTGATTGATATATATTGATGTCTGTTACTTAAATAATTTTCGAACCACTTAAGTGGTATACCTCTTATACCATAGAAACGTAACTTATTAATTAAAATATCATGAGAAATACAATCAAAAGCCTTTGACAGGTCAATAAAAACTCCTAAAGTAAATTGTTTTGTTTATTATCAATAGCAGACAAAATATTATGGATTGAATGATGGATGGCTGAATAGGAGTGTCCAAAAGTAAAATTGTACTCACCATAGCAATGGAGAATTTCTTTATTTGTGTCTATTGTTGTAATAGATCGTACAGTAATTTCATCATCTTTAAAACTAAAATAAAGAAAACCAGAAAGGCTGGAAACTATCTCACTACATCATCAAGGCTAGGTTACACATAGTTTGTTACTAACGCATGTAAACTCTCGCTCTCTCATTGATCAAGACTGGATCTCCAAATTTCAAAAATAATTCTCACCAAGAAGAGAATATAGCAGAATATAAAATTAAAGCCGGGTTTGTTTCTTTATTTCCATTCACAACAAAAAACATACATAAATAGTCATCATCATCTTTGCTTTAAGGTTTCCACTGGGAGAATCATTATTGAGCTGGAATATATGAATGTTCATGTTTATAAACCAACACTTTCAATTCTTTCAAATAAATTCAATGAGTGGAGGATGGGCTTAACTTAAAACAATTGAAGATACTAAGTATTGTTTTACCTCACAATCACATTAGGTTTGCATGAATGGTTTAGCAGACTTGTGGTTGGAAACAAAGCTGTGGCCAATCTTCTTTGTTCAACATCTGCAACTCTGTGTCTTCCTTCTCGTATATTAGATGGCACAATTCTTGTTACAGCCTGAGCGTTACAATATAATTGTAGCCAATGGCGAGTATGGGTATTTTGAAGCTGACCAATCAGACATGATTTGTCTTGGTGATGTGACTTATCTAACATTTCACATGATTCTCGTTTCCAGGTTCTGTTACCTAGGAGATGATCTATTGTTTTGTGTATAAGTTCAGATGATATCTACATGAAAGAAATTAACACATTAGGTACATTTATTCAACCATATTTCACGAGGGTGACCCAGCCAGCGGAAGCTGATTTTAAGGGGCCCTCAACATAGATTATTAAATAAATTTACGAACTTACAAAAAAAAAGTTGCTAATAAACTACCTTCTGGAAATGTTTGATATCTTCAGATGGATGCATGTTTTCATTCATCACTAGATTCCATACGGATTGGTAGTTTCCATAGTAACACCCACTACTTGAACATCCAGGAATTGACTTACTAGTCTCCATGGAGACTTTAGTATCCTTCACATGCTGGCCTTTAACAGTCTGTACCCCAGAGATTACAAGGATTCTGTAACTTAAATGTGCATATACTCCAACCTATAGAAACATTATAGAAAACACAATAAATTTATGGTATATTTTGATATACTTTATAAATTAACATACAGTAGCTCTCTTTACCTCCTGAAGCAAGTTCCAATACGGGCATTCGGCCCAGTGGTATAAGGTCATTGATCTCTGTTGACATTCATCACTGCAATACCTGACTCTGCTACATGATGGACAGCTAGAAATAAAATAAAACTCAATTAAAATTCTGATGAATTCATGCCCTTATGATTTAGAAATAGTAGAATAAATCAAAAATATATTTACGGAATTGCCGCTTCTGTAGGTGTAAAGCATTGGTGACAGTGGGTGTTGTGGAACTCTGGTAATAAAACACCTGTATATGGCTTCTCCTTGATAATGGTACTACCTGCCGGAATCTTTACCTTTGCCTATGGAAATAAAAGCTTAGGTTCAGTTTAACAACGAACTGTATGTACAGTAGCATGTATCTGCAATATACTTTTCAAAGTCAGATAAAACAAATTATTTGTTGAAGATGAACTTACTACCAGATGTCTCCCTCTCACATTATTGTACTTGATGGCAACATTTCTCGTAGCCCCACAGATTTCATCCGATTCTATAGTCATACTTTTATTAACTTCATCTTTAGCCTGTAGAGCTGTGACAAAAGCAATAATAGTTGACAATAACATTATACCGGTGTCATTTCTGGTCACTGGTTTGTAATTTGTCATGCCCAAAATTTATCTCTATTTTAAAGCCCTGTCTACACTATCAAACTAGTTTGACAAAAAAAGTGTGATGTGCCCTAATATGGTAGTGATATGACATCATCATGTCCATATATGGGCACATCACATTTTTTTTCACATAACATTTCATAGTGTAGACAGAGCTTAAGCTAGAAAGTGAGATTGCATAAAACATACTTTCTGATGCTTCTTGATATCTTTCTAGCTGTATCAAACACTGTGCCTTCCTTTTAAACAATTTATTTTGTTTTTCCGCAGGGTACCGATGGTGCAAAGCATGTTCTATATCTTGTAAGCAACCCTAGATGAAAAATATATAATTATATATTTTATTATAAACACCTTACTGTCACAAAGACTCTAGTTTTGTAAACAATTATGTTTGATGAAATTTTAATTTGTAATACACTACTTAGGCTCTGTCTACACTATCAAACTAGCTTGACAAAAGTGTGATGTGTCCAAAATATGGTAGTGATATGTTTAAATATGGTAGTGATATGACATCATTATGTGCATATATGAGCACAACAAATTTTTTTGTCACATAAAAAGTTTGATACTGTAGTGTAGACAGAGCTTTACCTTCCAGTTGCTGGTTTCATAAAAGAGAGCTGATCGATTTGCGAATCCCAGAGCGAGTTCACTTCCATCATTATGCGGTGCTAGTAATATCGCCTGGTGATCAACATTTTGCAACTTGTTAGTTATATTTATTATTATTAACCTGCAATACACTGTTGTGGTAAAACAATGCTTAGAAATGCGAATGTCTCGTCTAAGCTATGTCTATGTTATGCGCGATTTGAACGATTTGCGCAATTTGAAATTGCGCAAGGATTTTCTTGCGCAATTTAAAATTACTGTCGAAAAACCTTGCGCAATTTGCAGATTACTTGCGCAATTTAATACGTTGCTTGCGCAATTTGAAACACATGTTTCAATTCAAATTGCGCAAGCAACGTATTAAATTGCGCAAGTAATCAGCAAATTGCGCAAGGTTTTTCGACAGATTGTGAAATCATGCACACCCATATTTTTTTAGTAATTTCTAAGAATGATTCAAAATTGAAGATAATATCGCATTTCCTTACCCTCCCGGGAGCCTCCCTCCCGAATTTTTTTTTCCGAATAAAAAAAATCTTGAATTCCCAATGGTTCTATAAAATACCATATTCACACATAATATGAGGAGAAGGCATAAATAAATACCAATAGTAATATAATAATTTCAATTCAAATATCAGTAAGGACGATTAATAAGACTAATAACGATTGGATTTTTTTTTAGAAACAATAATATTACGAATTATTAGACGTTTACTATTTAACTTAAAAATTAAATTTAATGACAAAAAAGATCGACCTTTCGGTACCATTCTCAACAACAAATGACTACAATAAAAAAAATAACAACAGTTCGTTTTCAAATTGCGCAAAGGTGTCATATTGCGCAAGAACTATCTTGCGCAATTTACAAATTGTGCAGAGCAATTTGAAATTGCGCAAGGATTTTCTTGCGCAATTTGAAATTGCGCAAGTTGATTGCGCAATTTAATATTGCACAAGAAAATCCTTGCGTAATTTTAAATTGTGCAAGAATTCTTTGCGCAATTTTAAATTGCGCAAATCATTCAAATCGCGCATAACATCTACACTATCAACTTTATGTGATAAAAAAATGTGATGAGTGTGCCCATATGGACATGATGATGTCATATCACTACCATATTTGGGCACATTTTTTTGTCAAAGTAGTTTGATAGTGTAGACAGAGCTCATGTTATTTTTAAAATATAGGTGTTTAGCTTAGACCTGAGTAGACTTGCCCCAAGTCTGTATTGTTTTTTTTTAAATTTATTTGTTTTTATTTCGACCGAACTCAAGTAATACACGTATGAAACGCCATATGTGCAAAAATATTTATATTTTTACTAATATTAAGAAAAAACTCCGTCTGGAGCCCAGACTAAGACCTGAGGTGTAAAATTGTTGGTATCCATCCACTGAAATCAGCCTGTTTTTAAGTGGAGGTGATTGTAGTGTGTTAAGTTCAGTGTATTTAGGGGTTAGATATATATATTTGGCACTTAAATGATGATGCTTTGGTCATAAATGGTGTAATTTATAAATCTCTTTATTATTACCCAATTATAATTCTTCAACGCATCATTAAATTGTCTCTTTTGATAATGTGCATTTCCTTTCAACCTGAATGCATTGGAAGACTTTTCACATTTGTTACCAGATGATGTTTCGTAAATCGGTGTTACACCAGCCATGTCTAGATTGTTCTGAAATCTAAAAAAAAACGAGTACAAATTGAGTCGTATTTCAAATACTTGCACTTGCAATACAAAGCCCATCCCTTTTCACTTTTTTGTCTCCCTTAAATATGGGAATGGGTTAATCAGTGTCTAAGGCGAATGTTGGCCAGAGTTATCAGCTTTATTCCTTCACTGTGTATAGCTATCTACTACTAGCTAGGAGCTACATACTTGGTCTAATTGTCTGCCCACAAATAAGGCACAACAAATTAACAAAATGGGCCTTACTAGCCTAGCTAGGCTAGCTAGGCCTATAATATATAGCTAGCCTATTTATAGTCTATTCTAGGCCTATCAATAAATATATAAAGACGTATTCAATTGGTATTGAATTTGATAGATTTATTAATTGGCCATGACAAATAGTAAATTGAATAACAATAAGCCTAAAATTAAAAACAACTACTGTATTGTTTATACCACCAACAATACCATGCTGTTTTGTTTACATTTTTGAACTGAAATATCCACATCCAATCCAGCGCCCTCTAGCGGTCATCTAAGTTTGAACTTGAGTCCATTTAACCAACACGTACACAGTGGAGAGCCGGGATTCGAATCCCGTATTCGTATTTTCCTTCCTTTTTCGCTATCATAGCATAATTTCATTTGTCAATAAATAAAAAAATTAGATACAAACATAAAATAGTATATTATACTTGACAATCACGTTACCATAAGTATGTAGGATGCGTGGACAACTATTGGCCAATCAGATCAATGGATTGTTTGGAAAGGCAGACGATCTAAATTTGACACGGAGCATCGCGGTAATAATTCAGCACGCAGAGAAAAAGTAAGTTAAATTTACTGTTTTTGGATTCATAAATATATACACTTTTCTAATGCACATCTTTTAAAATTATTTGTTACATTAGAAGTCATATTGTACTGTGTACTAAATAAAGTAGATTTTATAAATTTAACAGCATTGCTTCGCTAGGCTATTCGAGCAGCAGAGCATCTGATGTACATGCTTAGCATCACTGGGACTGGTCTTACTTTTTAGCCTAGGCCGTGGAGGTTTCCTCCATGCCTGGGCCAAGTTGTCTTACTGCCGTAGTCATTCCCAGGAAGGAAGGATGAAGACGACGATGTCGCAAACAAGAATGAAAATGAAATGATAATAAATAGGTTAAAAATAATGATGATATGAGGCAGGGGGAAATGATAAATGACCGGATGATGATATAACGAGGAATGATATTGGCTATGATTATCTCACATCTTTTCCAAGTATCCTACAATAAGAGTTGCAGTCTCGAGAAGTAATGTGAAGAAAGGTATAAAGTTCTACTATTTAACAGACTTTTAATGGAATCAGCAAGACCCGAGTCGTTATCAGCGTCGTCGTATAGAGTATCCATGTCATGCACGTAACGGATGTTGATGTTTAGTCGTTGTCAGTGTCAAATCATCTTGAATTAAATACACCGTACACACATAGTTGTGTTTTATTGTGATTTTATTTATTTCATTAATGATATTTTAGAAGATTACATCTAAACATAATTAAAATCATGGAGTGAGATTATGATTACTTAATTAAAGAAGTGATTTTCTCTGTTCACTCATATTTGTTGGTATAATAAAAATAAATATGCATAAATGATGCATTTCATGATTATAGTAGACCTATATCAAACCTGGTTTACTTCAATGCATCATTTGAGTATAAATCAATTCCATATAAGTAAATATTTTACTGTTCAATATTTGGTAGGCCTACATAAACTTTAGGCATGTTATGATGTTAATCATCAGCAAATTGCACTAGGGCCTATATTTTCAATTTCATTGTCATTAATTTGTCATAGTAAGGTTGTGCCTTCGTCACCATGGTTCTTGTCACTTCATTCATTTCCTCCAAAGCAGGTTCTGAGCTTGGTATGTGTTTGTCAAAACCTGTACTATTGAAAGCCTTCTCATGATTTGCTGTCATCATCTCACATGCCATCTTCTTAAATGGCGATTGTCGCCATCTTGGATCAGGTCCTTGTTTCCAAGTCATCATCTTCTCAGAAAAAGGTAAACCAACTTGTTCACAAAACGCGCGCATTACTTCTTGTGGTTTCATCTGAAGATCGTCTGCATCAATGACCACCGGCGCTTGGTTTAAATGATCCCGTACATACTCTGCTGTCTCTAGTAACTGACGATGAGGTGTCCCAGGCAGGTTTGGTCTACAGGACAAATGGGGCTCACCTTTTATGCTATCTATCAATTTTTGTGATGACGCTAACACTTTACCAGGTTTTCTTGTCAAAAATACGTGTTTGAAGCCGGAGGGAATCTTATCAAAGTGTCCATGAATAAACAACCCACCATCCTTGGAAAAGACCACGTCTTTATCGGGATATTCCTGCTCTAACATCGCTTTCACACCGTCAAATGTGTATTCGCTGCTACACAAGTTTTCTACTACTGCATTCATTTCATCTGTAATAGTTTTCTTGTCCCTGTCTGGTCCAAAAAGAGCTGCAGACACAAACGGCTCTTGAAAGATCTCCGCGTTCTCGAAAGTGGACATACTCTTCAAAAACGCAGTGGAGAGAGAACGTGGAGTAGACCAGACGATTACACGTACTTGCTTCGGTTTAGACATGGCTATAAACGGAAATTAAATTTATTAATTAAACAGATTAAGTACGGTAAATAAAATTTGGAAAAACTATTAATTTAAGAATTATAAACATTTTAAAAACATGCAAAAGACGTCATTTGACACATGCATAAGCTTGCTTACAACCTTATATTTACATACTATTTCTTACCTGTTTCTGTACCTGAATCTCAAATTTTTATTTACAAACTTGACAGGTTTCTCCGTTTTCTTGGAGTAGTACTGCTTTCAATGTAATAGTCGTGTAAATGTTTAACATAGGACTCTTTACTTGATTTTAGCAGGCAGTTTCTGATCGTATAAATTTATTATGGTGTTTGATTTCGAGTGCTGGTAGGGCAACATGTTATGTATGCCTGCACCTATATACCTGTACATGGACATGATAATGTCATACCACTACCATACTTGGGTATATCACTACCATATTTGGACACAAATTTGATAGTGTAGACAGCTTTAGATATTAACCAATGATATGGTTATAAAATATATTGAGACCTAATTTGCGTTAATGAAAACAACATAATAAAAAAGTTTAAAAAACTGTTTTGCAAGTTTGTTTTTATTTAAAAAAACACACTTTCCAAGGTAATAATTTGATATACAGTAACATAATTGTGTTTATCAGGGATAAGTCAACATTAATGAAAAAGACAAAATGACCATAATTAAGCATATTTGACAAACCCTGTTGTACAATAGTATTCAATTTATAGTAAGTACTTAATTTATGTTTAACAGTACCATGCGAACACATTTTATAAAAGGTATCTCACTACTAAATTTTTGTGACTTTTTGCGATCAATTGTAACACTTTTTATGCGTGCGTCATTGAGCGTCACCGTTGCACGACAAAGAGTTACCAAGAATTTATAAGTTACACTTTAGCATACAATTCATATTTAAATTTTAAAAGAGTAGAATAGCATTAATAATAACATTATTTGCGTTAAAAAGAACATTAAATAAGTAGTTTATATTACATTGCTATATACATTCATTTGATAGACTATAGGGAAACTTGAAACCGCCCAGTGGTATACTAGAAATTTAATTTTTAAACGGTTAAGAAGAGAAAATCTGTGAGAATGAGACACAAGTATTGGACTAATTACTATTCAGTGTAAAATAATGTACAATAATACTTATAAATACCTTTTTTGTAATAGGTACATGTATAGTTACTTTGGTTAATCAGTAATTAATAATTTATATAATAATAATAATAATAATAATAATAATTTATAAACATATAAAATATTGAAATACTGCAACAACAAAGTGAAAATAACTGAAATATTCATTCATGATGCCTACGTTTGACAACTATGGTTGAAAAAGTGTTATACACATACAGTGGCGTAACGGCTATCAGCGCTCACTGGCTAAACCCAGGGGCCCGGAGCATATCGAGGCCCAGTGAGCAGTGCCCATAGGCATTAAAAAAACTAAATATGCCTGGTCTCCAGCATTGGAGAGCCACTTATGGTTCCTAAACCAGGGGCCTCGGGCGTCTGTGTTATGCCACTGTACACATACATTGGTGTCAATTGGGCCTACCAATTAAGCACATACTTCACAAAATCCTGAGGTTCGTGGTCACCACAGAAAATGAAAACAAAGCGTTGGCAAAAATTAATTTGGAAAGCTCTTGGGATATTAATTTTTCAAATGTACTAAATTATTATTCTATTTTTGACAAATACAAATACACAACACAAACGGTAATATTGCCTATTAAATGTAAAAGTACTTTTGTATGAAGAGTCAGCTTTTTTTAAGACATAGTATACATAATTTTGTCTGAGACACTGTTGGTTATAATTAATAATTCTTCAACATGTTGTTACAGTTAACTCTCCCAATACCGGACTCTGAAAACCAGCAACTCTCCCAAAACCAGACCTTTTCTTAAGGTCCAAACGGTCCCAAATTCTTATTTCCATTAAAAAACACATTCTGAATATCACACTTTCCAGAAACCTGTCATATTACGCCAGCCCAAAGGTGTCCAGAATTCCAGAAACCTGACATATTACGCCAGCCCAAAGGTGTCCAGAATTCCAGAAACCTGACATATTACGCCAGCCCAAAGGTGTCCAGAATTGGGAGAGTTGGCTGTACTGTACTTTCACAAGTACTTATTTTATTTTATATTCTTAAATAGGAATTAAACGTTTGATATCATACAAACAAGGTGGACAATAACATTAGGGCCTGTAACATATTTAGTATACATTAATATAACATTTTAACTAACACTGAGGATAAAAACCCATTATTTGGTCTATTGGCTAAATCAAGGTTTAAACATTTACAAATCTCAAGATTTAAGCACATACAACTTTGGAAGAAATAACAACAATTTTATAATGCTAACTAATAATCAATATAATAATCAATATAATCAATATAATAATCAATATAATTAAAATCATAAATATATAAGAAGCACATTTATAAGTATATTTTAATTTGAGAGAATAAAATGCTGCATTTAGACAGAAGCATATCCAATATTAACCTGTCCCAGAGTGAAACTGTTCACTTGAATGTCCAGTTGTAGGACAGTCAAATTTATGGATAAATAGTGAGCACAAGTTCAAAATTTGGGTATAGGCTACAATTGATAATCTTTAAGCTCTGTCTACACTATCAAACTAGTTTGACAAAAAAAGTGTGATGGTGCCCAAATATGGTAGTGATATTCTTAAATATGGTAGTGATATGACATCATCATGTCCATATATGGGCACATCACATTTTTTTGTCACATAAAGTTTGATAGTGTAGACCGAGCTTATGTGTATACTAATAGCAATCATAAATTCCAAGTTATGGGTGATCTGTTGATAGGCTACTACATGAGTAAACACAAATATCCATGCAATGAATATTAAGAAGAAACCAGAATTATTTATCTATAGACAGATTATATTCATGAATTTGAGATGATCATTAAAAAGTCATATTACAGTCATAATCAACATTTTGGTGTACAGTTACCAGATGTGATATATTTCATACCCTCTTCTTTAATACAATAATCTTGTTTACAATGTTTATGTAGGTCTTGCAGTATAAAGTTTACATAACAGAATAGATTGGATCCAGTAGCGGTAGGTTTTTGTTGTTAGGTTTCAAAATGTGTGTAAATGGATGTGATATACGTCATTACAGACTGCCAGTCGGGTCGTTCCATTTTCCATGTTAGGTTTCAAAATGTGTGTAGATGGATGTGATATACGTCATTACAGACTGCCAGTCGGGTCGTTCCATTTTCCATGTTAGGTTTCAAAATGTGTGTAGATGGATGTGATATACGTCATTACAGACTGCCAGTCGGGTCGTTCCATTTTTACCATGTCCTCGACATCCTAAACAGAAAAGTTTGACATAAAGATAATTAAATTATAGACATTTTTTTAAAGGTTTATTGAAATCTATATGTTCAGGTTCAATTTTTCTGGCTCCTTTAAGTATTTTATATCATAGTCAATTGTAGATGCAACAAACATTTGACCTATAGTTTATCTTTATCAGAAAAGGAACAGATATTAAATTAAAATAATACACTTACTAAAATACTTGGTATACCAACACTCTCTGCAGCTTTGAATGCAGCAGTGAAATTCCTCCGCTATAAACATAAGCAAAATATATATTATTAGGAGAGCATTAATATGATTTTATAGAAAATCATAATTTACTTATATTTAAGTTTTTGTTTATATCAATGTCAAATGTATTTTCTAATGAATACCAATAATTAGGTTTCGATAATTGCCTTACTACACATGTCTAGAGGGCGACACACAATACGTACCAACAATACTGTACTATAGGTGGCTCACTCATATATTAGAGTCAGCTCATAAAATACATAACGATTCTCTTGACTATTGTAAATTTGAACCAGGATATAATTATATTTCAGGATGAGTAAAGTTTTTACAAAAATAATGAACCTTTTATTACTGTAGAGTCAGTATATAATAATAGTCTTTGCATTCTATCTAGAGCAATGGGCGCTCCTATTATTTTCAGACCAATTTCTTTGAACGTCTGGCTCAACATGTGTTCAGCACATTCTTGTCACAGACACCTAGCAAGTTATATTTATATACAGCATTTTAAACAAAAATGATACTAACAAAAACTGACAACAACTTACTTTATCGATACTGTTTAATTCATGATATGGTAAAAGATGTGGAACATGGCTGTGAATCAATGCACAAAACCCAAGTCCATCGTTCCAACTGCTACTAAAATTGGTTATGTCGATATTCTGAAAAAAGAAAAAAGAATAGTACTAAATGATAAATACACCTATTATTATATGCAGTGGTCTTATGGCGGCACCTTTTAAGTATTCTGTATTCATTCTGCTTTTATTCAATATTTCTCTTTGCAGTATATATAAAATAAAACTGAATTGCGAGAGATTTACATATAAAATTGGTACAAGCTTTCAAACATCAAAATTTACAACATTAAAAAGTAAAAAAAAAAAAAAAAAAAAAAAAAAAAAACTCTATGTCTAGTTTTGATTTAGAAAAATCTCTTAAAGCTCTGTCTACACTATCAAACTTTTTTGAAACTATCAAACTATCAAAGTATATGTGAGAAAAAAATTGTACCCAAATATGGTAGTGATATGCCCAAATATGGTATTGATATGACAACATCATGCCCATATATGGGCACATCACATTTTTTTGTTACATAAACTTTGATAGTGTAGACAGAGCTTTATATGAATTTAAAAAGAATAAATATAGAATTACCAAAGTCAACAATATAACAAAACCTAACTAATTAGATGCTAGTTTGTCAAAGTGTAAAACTAATACACTGCATGTAAAAACCTCATTAGAAAGATATGCGTGTGTGTGCATATATCGCTGTATTGTGAAACAATGTAATCTTCACATTTTGTAACATTTTTGTATGTGTGAATCGGGTATTAGGTGAATATCAGGTTTTTGAGTGTTCTTTAAAATTCAATAATAAAATTGGCAGTGAAGCCTATTTGACAATGACATTAACTAGCCATGAAAGGCTCAGGAGTTTAAACATGTGCTCAGCAGGTCTATTACAATGTCATTACACATCAAAATGTGTTTATTGTCTAAACTATTTACAATGAGAAGATATCTGTCAGAATATATTTAATATCACAACTTTATCCTTATCACTTTATATCATTTGCCAATGTATCATCTGATATTTAACACCGTATGGTAAATTATAAAAACTCAAATTTCATATTTATTTGAGACAAATTATGATTATTATTTCAATAATAAAATGTAAAACAAACCGTGTATCCCTGTGTTTTACTCTGACACCAGCGAAGAAGCGCATTTCGCTTTGAACCACCACCTTCATGACGTACAAGTGCAGTTAATGGGTCCTTTTTCTCTGGTGCTTCACTAGAAAATATAATAAATATGAATAAATTTACAAATAAAAATGATGCTAGATTAAAAGGTTTGGGTTTTAATCTACTTTATAATGCATACATTTCAACTATGAGCCATACATATTCTTATTTAAATAAGTACAGTATTTATATTATTAAAAAACCTCATTAACTAGTACTTTTTAAATTCTAAACATAACTAGCTTTTATAGCAATAACATTATCTAATTCAAACATCATTTTAACAAGATATCAATAAGTTCATTATTGTACACAAATTTACTTTGGGGTAAAATTAATATATACTTTTTTAAGGAAATAAGATCCAAGAGACTAAAAGATAATGAGGTAAGCTTGAGTCACCTTCCTTAAAGATGTCTCAGATAGCTCTAGTCTACCTAGTCACAGACATCCTCATCTAAAACCATTGCTTTCAATTTTAGTCAATAGCGCTGTATATCTTCAATTTAGTTTATAGCTAAAAGTAACTAAATATTGTAGGTTTCCTTCAACAAACAAATATCAAAGTACCTATACAGTTCTGTCTATACTATCAAACTGCCCATATATGGACATGATGATGTCATAGCACTACCATATTTGTGCATATCACTACCATATTTGTGCATATCACTACCATATTTGTGCATATCACTACCATATTTGGGCATATCACATTATAGTTTGATAGTGTAGACAGAGCTTTAAAACTTTTTAACTGGTAAAAAGTTACTTTAAAAGTTAAAGTTGAAATAGTATACATTCAAAAGGCAGATTTAAAAGTAAGTTGAATAAATAAGTAAATTAAAGTTAGTCAGCAATTGCTTAATTGGTAGAAAATACATACACTAATACTGACCACAGATGTCCTCATTACTAGCATTGCGCTCAATTACTTTAAATTACTGCTATTTAGGTAAACTTAATTTAAAGTAATTAGCACGTCATACTATCGCCCGTATTCTTAAACCGGACTTTAGTCGTAGTTCGAAGTTCGACTTGGAAAAGTCGTAGTTCGAGCTATTACTTCAAATTCGATTCAAAAACGAAGTAGTCGAAGTTTGCAGTTCGACTTAATGAAGTCGAGCTTTTAGTCGAGTTGCACACGTCTGGGTAACAAAGGCTATACATTGGCCAATGACAAGAGAGTATTTGAGGAGCAGACGAAATTTTGCGCATTGATATCACTTTCCATTTCTTACAACACTTTTTACGCATCAGGACTATATACATGAAAAATAATTTTAATCGTTAATTATTAGAACAATATCAGTATTAATTTAACAGTGAAGTATATTTGATTAACAACAAATAAAATCTTAAAAATATATTTAGGAACCATGGCGGTACGGTAACTTTTATATTTTCTAGGACCCCAACAAAGTATGATCGCCACGAACCACGCACTTCATAGCGTGACAAGAAAGCGCTAGGCCCCCTAAACATTCCATCGCGTGGTGAATTGCCGCATCTCCCATTGTCGCTATGGCGTGACGTAGCTCAAGTCGGACTTGCGCGAAGAAAATAATGTAATTTGTATACAGTTGTAAATAAAGATGATTTTAATTATTATAATTTATACCAATGTATATTTAATTAAGCTAATATAAATATAGATATTTCATTCTTCAATATCTGGCCAATATAACAACTCAATGACTGTTACGTTTTTTATAAACATCGTTTAAAAACCATTTAGTCGACCATTTAGTCTGCCCCCTCCAGGACTAAAAAAATCGATCAAAATCCGTCTCGATTTAGTCGAGGTTGGCCTGATTTAGTCGGTGATTTAGTTGAAGTTCGGTTTATGAATTAAAATGACGTCATTTTTTTAGTTTTAGCTCGAACTACGACTAAAGTCCGGTTTAAGAATACGGGCGTAAGCCTCAACACTAGGTAGTTATGAAAGATGAAATTTAATTATTCTGCTAGGGAACCCTTAAAATTACAAACTTAAATTATGAAATACATTCAACTAGATTCTTTTACAAGTTAAACACCTAAAATTGGTACTAATGTTTGCATTGTTGATGACTAAATTTAAGAAGTCGTGAAATAATTCTAGGAACAATCGCTAAAAAATAAAGTTTTGAATAGAAACATTTTATTTTTTATTGAATTCTACAGGAAATTCACATTGATTAAAACGTAGCGCGAGTAAAGTAGAAATTTGTGTGGGTGAATGATTTTTATGAATAACAATCTTTTAATGACCAAGGAAGAAGGACAAGGGCAATGAAATGAACAACTGATACAATGACGCCAAGATTGACAACTAGGACACTAATGTCAAGAATAGTTTGTCTAAAATCAACGACAAAGGCACGATTACAGACTCTAATTTAAGTCTTTAAAACCTAGTTTAAAATTATCAATTCCAGTAGAACCACCATTATTGGGGGACACCTTCGGGACCACCAAATGGTCCCCTTAAGAGGAGGAGTGACCTTGAATTGAGGTTGACTGATAGTGTTAAAACAATATTGCTCACTTATTTGTTTCAAAGGAAATTGTCCCCTTAATAGGGGTAAATGAGGAGTTTCTACTGTGTACAACTAATAACAAATTACAATATTCAACACTGGAATTTACCATTTATTTTGTAACCATTAAATATGGTTGTAATTTCTGCATTTTTTTTTCATTCAATATGCAGTATCCTACATTATTAGTCACTTCATTTTTTGAATTTTCTAAATTGTCTGATTTAAAAAATGTCCTTTTAAACATAATTTCTCTTTAATTTCAATATAAAAAAGCATACTGTCCCTTTAAACGTTCACTAAAGGATTATGAGTAAAAACTTCCATAATGAATATTGAAGATAAATGAACTTTTAAGCGTAATTTGCATTAGAGTTTAATCATTTATTCACTTGTAAAATCCTCTTCCTCTAAAAGATTACACTTCTTAGAAATTAATCATCATTATTGCAATTTTCACAATTTAATAAATTGTTAACATTCATTGTCAAAATGCATACAATTACTGTATGGAAAATGTTATATCAATAATAAAATAATAAATTCACTGTGTAGCAAGCTTTTTAAAATACATTATTATATTGACTGTATTTAATAAAAGAATTACAATCAATTTTGGATGGAATGAAACAAAAGATAATAATAGCAAGTCATCTTAATGCTTTCATAAAGTTTCAACTTTACATCTAAAGGGACTATTTTTCCTGCACGTTAGAATTTAATGCAACATATGACCTTAGGTCATCCAATACATGTGCAAAAATTAATCCCACACTTTGTAACTTTCACCTTTTCTACCGTTTGTCACATTGTAATGAAAGTGTCTAGTGTTTGATGAATAACTGATAAATATATTTCATAAGCATAGACAAACTATAAACTGGCTGGAGTGATACTGTATTATATTGGAAAAAACCTTAAGGAAATCTGTGAAAATGAGAAAAAACACTCCACGAATAAGATAATATAATTTTATATTTAAAAAAAATGAGAAAAGGATTGAGAAACTTACTTCTGTCTTCTTTGTGATATAACTGCAGACGTCTTAATTCCATTGCTGTCCTTAGTTGATGTATTGGTCGGTGAAGAATTAGAAGTAGAATTCTTCCGGTTTGGAAAATCTGCTCTTCTGTACAGCACATCTCCAATCGCTTGCCTCGCATCGGTTCTTGTCGTCGGTGTGCGCGATATAGCTGATGGACTCAAACTCTTCCTGGTTTCATTTGGTGACATCAATGGTGTACTGGCCCGGCGTAATAACGGTGGTGGTGTCTTTGATTCAGTTTTTGTGGAGACGACAGCTGTGTTGCGTCTTTCTAAAGCTGGTCTTGATGAGAATGCTGGAGACGATCGACCAGAAGATCCATTTGATGGTGTCTGAGCAAGAATATCAGGCTCAGTCAGAGGGGATGGAGAAACCGGAGGATGGGTTCCATTCTGGGACGAGACATTTTCAATAGATCTTACAAGAGATTTTACAGAAAGAGGTGGAGTGTTCTTACGTCCTGCATTTCCATGCCACAGTTGAGCTAATTCTTTATCAGCAGGCTTCATGTATGCCTGCATCCTTTTTCTAATTTCACTCTCTGTTGGTGGTGGCTGTGCTTTAACTTGTACAGGTACAGGCAGCTGCCTTGGTACCTTCTTAAGTCTCTCAACTTCTTGCTCCAAACTGTTAATCTTATCGAAAAGTTCCAACCGTTCTTTCACAAGCTTCTCGTTCGATATTTGAGCCTCGCTGCGATAATCATTTGCGATCACCACGGCCAATTGTAAATCTTTCTGAAATGTCTTCCATTCATCGGCTGCCATTGTACTAGTTCTTTTCAACTCATTCAAATTTCTGTTCAAGTCCTGTTTTTCTTGTTTTACATTCTGCAGAGATTTATTCAGGTCTGATATCGTTTGAAGATGCAGCTGTGTGTCTGCTTTATGGCGTTCTGATTCTTCATCCATCTCTTCAATTGCATCTTTTAGATTAATAATCTCCGTTTCTAATTCTTGCTTTTCACACTCAAGTTCATCAATTGTTTCTTTCATAGCGGATAACTCCTCATGTCTTTCATTCTCATACATTTGTTCATACTTCTCTAATTGTTCATGCAACTGTTCTGTCTCTTCTTTGCTTGTTTCCAATTCTTTTTCAAGCATAATACATCGGTTTTCAATCAGTTCTTTTTCCGAGGCAGCATGCTCAATTAGTTTTTCTAGATTTAAAGTTCCATCTGGATCTTGGAACTGAACCAAATCTGCAGATTTCATCTTTTCATCAACTAATTGTACTTTTACCTTGTTCAAATTTTCTTCTGCATTTATTAGTAATTCATTAAAGTGATCCATGTCACGTTCTATTTTTTCTTTTTCATTTATTAACTCTTCATTAACTTGCTCAGTTTCAAGAAGTTTGTCCTGTAGTTTTGCATAATTGTTTCTAGTATCGCGTTGGTCTATCAAAGTTGCTAGAAATTTTTGTCCTTCCACGCTTGTTTTATTTGCTTCCACAAGCTCTGTTACTTGTTTATATGTTTCATCTTTTCCTTTAGATTTATCATCAGTTGATTTACTATCATATTCTATTTCATTTTCTTTTATAAAATTGTTAAAATGTTCAATAGACTTTTCCAAACGCTGGAGCTTTTCCATTTGTTGACACAAAAGTTCAAAAAGAAGAACTTTTTCTTCATTTAGTTTATCATTATCCAAAGAAAGAAAGTTATTGTTTTCTTGTAAGTCTGTAAGTTCTTGTAATGTTGCTTGTAATTCTTCATTAACTGTATAATGATTCTCCTCCATTTGAAGGATCCGATCTTGCAAGCAAGCTACTGACCCTTCTCCTTCACTACTTACTATATCCCAATTGTTATCAGATGTATTTGATGGATCATCAGCTAGAATTGATCCACCATCTGAAGATGAAGATGGCATAAATGGAAGTAAGAACAATTCATTTACAAGACTACCTTCTGACGGCATACGCTCAAGCGTGGTTCCATCTTGCTCCGTCGGTAACGTCGGACTTTCTCCGTGTAATCGTGAACTTCCTTCTAATGCAAGTAACATTGCTTTTTCATAGTCCGTTTTTGAGTACTGCATAGATGAATCCAATGCTGTTATTTTATCTTTCAAATTCCTGTTCTCTTGTTTCAACAGTTCTAACTGCTGTCGCATTGCCATGTTTTCTTGTTGTGTTTGTTGCAGAAGCTCGTTTATCTCCGTCCAGCCAGCGGTATTCAAGTCCGTCTGACTCATGTTGGCAGTAACCCGCTCAGTTAAATCGTCACTGGTGGAATGTTCTACCGGCGTTGAAGGGGTGGTATCATCAACCTGTTGAGATAAAATGCAATGAATAAAACATCGTAGATTTCTGAAATATCTATATTCTTTTGACAAACATAGTCTTCTGATAAAAAATATTGATCCAATTCAAGTAGAAGTATTTAATTTGAAAATGAAACTCTAAGTTGTCAAATGTATAGAAGGAAACGCACTTTGTTAAGTTTGAAGTGTTTAACAACTTTTGGAATAAACCATTATTGTTATAGGTATACCTTTACAAAACCAAAGCACAAAATTTGAACTTCTTAATCCCTTGTAAGAAATCATAGTCTTCACATAACCATTGGAATACATCTTGAGTCTTGTTCTGTTTGTTTTTTAAAGTAATTTTCCAAACATGACACATTTAGAACATTCTATTGCCCTTTCAGAGGTAACCATTTCCTTTTAGGGATGGTCTAAAAATAACTTTAAATTGAGCTAAATTGAGCTAAAATAAGCATCAAATTTTGAACTATCTATGCTTAAATTAAATTAACTCACTTGAGGTCAAATTAATCCTTGTTAGCATAAAATTAAAGTAACTAATTAAAATACAAATAGGCCAGTAATTTCATAACAGCTAAGAAGATTTTTAATTAATTTAATATTGATTCTGCCAGTTATCCAATTTGTAATAATAACTACCAAACACAGAAGTACAAAATAACGTATTCATTTGAATTATGTGGTGTAGGGGAACTGAGGATTTCAGTAAATATGATATTACTGTATATAATAATATAAATTCTAAATAATGAAATACAGTATCAACTAATAGTACAGTAATGTAATAATTATAAAGAGTGCATTTATAGATATTCTGACTATACTATTCTTTGAAACCTTACATATTTATTTGGCCATGCAAATTTTCCTGACAATTCTATAGAATTTGTCTTGTAATCTTCCTATTATGCTAAAGAATGGAACAAAATAAAGCTGATATTTAGTAGATTTCAGGTACTAACCTAGCGTTAAATCAGACTTAACACAGAATAAACAACACAGAATAAGGGCATATCAAGTGAATTATCTAGTATTAGTAATACAGTAGCCTGTTCATAGACATAATTACAAATTATTTAGAAAATAAAGAACAAACTCTGTAAACAAAGACCCTATTGTTAAGTTTCTACTAATAATTGATATTGCAGACTAATAATAATATCACATTATTGCATAGAAAATGTAATTTGTGAATCCATTAGCTAGATTCGCTGACCTGGGTGTAAAACCTAGGATCATTTCATGTTCATCACATATCGTACTTCCATTAACATTTTGGTTCATCCAAAAAAAATGTTATTTGTGGCTATAAAATATGTAGTATAATGTTTTCTTATGTTTAATGTAGCCAGTGAATCTATTTGCATTAATATTCCTATGTTATTAATTTTAGACTATAAAATAATTTATTGTGTGAATTAATGAGACTGAATTGCTAGCTTCAAATTGCCAGGAAATGATTAATAATGCATTAGATAACTTATGAATATTCATGAGGCTAAACTGTATTCATTTATAACACTGAGAGTGATGAATAATACTGTATATGGGGCAAAGTTAGTGTAGTGGTGACTTAATGTAGGTTTAAATGTATCATTTTAACATCATTTAAATAATACATTTCTTTCTCACATTAATATTATCATTATCATACTCTATACTAACATTATTACAGTAATTCTATGGAGTATCAATTCATATCGATCATTTCTTTGCATTAATAGAAAAAATCCATTTTAACCAACCAGCTTTTCTCCAGGTCAATTTGAGTCCATTTTTTTATACTTTTTATTTACATTTTTGTAAAATTTTATTGTACAATATAATTTGCCATTTATAAGAAAATCATAGACAACCAGCATTTTAACGGGAATACAACATATTTATCAGCTAATTTACATTTGTGCTAAAATATTCAGTGCATTACTGAACTGTACTTATCGTCACCTAGCAGAAAAAGAATGTTAAAATTGCTTGATGCTCCGACGACGACGTGCAATAACAACATTATTCATGAGCTGGCTAGAGAATAATTTGAATTGATGTATCTCATTATACAGTAATTAGATTTAAAAAAAAGTTTTAAATTCAAATTCAAAAATTATAATGACTATTGTTTTCATTTATCTCAATTTATGGAACGACAAATGATAATAATTATTTATTGTTAAATTATTATCTAATTGCATTTTCTTTTAAATTATTCTTTTAATTAAATCAACAGTCGCCAGGCATTATTTTAAATAATGCCTGGTGAGTGTTGATTGTTAAGTCTGTTATGGCATCATTATAGGCTTGTTCACCCTAGTACATTATATTCTTTTGAAATCGATGGAAAGGAGAGGGGGGGGGGGAGGGGTAGAAAGGGTTGAAGTGTTTGGTGGAAGAGATAAAATAAAAAAAAATTCACACCATTATTCATTCTAAGAATAGTATTAAGTTTTCTATTATTTAAAAAAAATACTTCTTTAAAATGTATTGATACAGTACTTGTGTGATGTATAGAATAGTTAAAAATTGAACTTGGATACAAACAAAAATGAACACAAAAGGGCATAAATTGTTTTTAATAATATGATTATGAACTCAGAATATCTCATATCTACATCTTCTTAATCTGCTGTAGGATATGACTTGCATTTAATATGTAAAATTCAGTTTTTTAATGCACGTTCATAATCAGAATACTGTAGTTATATGAATAAGGGTAACCGTACTTTTTAAATTTTCATAGAATAGCTACAGGCTAAAAAACAAATAAGCTTTGTAGACAGAACAAGAGATAGTATCACAGTAGTGTAACACAAAGACATAGTAGCAAAAATAGTTAAACTTCACCCAGCAGATGTCAGCATACACTTTGTATTAATATCGTGAGGTGGTTTCCCGATTAATCGTACGATCAAAACGGTACTGGGTATGATCAACTAGCGTTCGTGTTCCCACCTAATCATCCATTCATAGAAGTACTGATGAAGATATCAATCTGTGGCGACAATAGAATGGACCCGAGACCTGGCTATCTTCGACTTTTAAATAATAGAAAGTTTAGAAAAATGTTTTTGTTAGACTAGAAATGTACGTTGTATGTATATTGAAAAATGGTTGTAGTTTTCAAAATTACGTTGTATAAGTTGCGATGTGAAAAACTGTTATTTGATCGTTAGTTGTCGTGTACATAAAGCAAAAATATAAATATAATAAAATAAAATAAAAATCGTTAGTAAAACTTTAAAAAAAAAGAGTAAAGATATAAGGAAGAAAAGCAAAGAGATCATGGAGCGGCTGTACCAGAATATACAACACTAAGTATTGTAAAGTTAAAAACTAAAAATGTAGGCGATTAATATCCATCTAGACAAAAGGAGATGCTAGGTTAATACCCAGTTTACCCATTAAAAAAAAAGAAAAAAATGATTAAACAACTGATAATGTTTACAAGTTAAGTGGAGGTGTAGCTTGGTGGTGGTTAGTGCTTGCCTTCAAATCCAAATGTCCAGGGTTCAAGTCTGACATACTGTAGTGCAAGTTTTGTAACCACCACTGATAATGCCTACAGTACTCAATACCTATACCATAAGTCTGAATTACTGATAAGACTGATATATATTAAAGCATGATGTAGTTTATCAATCCTGTAATTGCCGAGTTACTAGTAAGTTTATGGATGGTACTATATGAATTTATAAAATGTGTATGATATCACCTTATGATGCATGACACCAAAATACACTAAATGAATAGAAAAATATTTGAAATGACAAATTACTTATATGCCCTTTTTAAACGACCTATAGCAACATCCATAATATTAATTTGAAAAGCAACCAAAGTCAGTTCAGACTCACTTAGTTCATTATTGATCACAGTGCTTTCATAATATTATTATTTCAACCTTCACATTATCAAACCATGCATTAACGAATGAAAGCTCGGAATTTGGTGTAGATAAATTCATGAAAACACGTTTACACTGCCTCCATGTTGCAACAATTAATTTATAAAATTGTAATTATTATCATAAACAATTTCTGTAACACTTTTATTAAAAGGTGTGTAAAAGATTCATGGTTTATATTTCAATAAATAAATAAATAAATAAACAACTACACTGGAATATGTTTGTAATGACAACAAATATGGTAGGAGGAGTCAAGTCTTGCCACACCTTTTCATGGAACGCATGCAAAGTATACAACAACACTCACATTTATTAATAAAACCTCATTAGATGAACTGTTCAAATGCCAGTTATATTGAAATAACTATAAGCAGTAGTAACCACTTCATACTGTACTATTCCACCATCCTCCTTCTATATAAAATATTTTCAAAATCTACTAATTAGCACAGATGCGAGCTTATTTATCTCTATTTTACCATTTTAATAGGACACATTTTGCTGCAAAATATTATTATTAATCAATAAAATTATCATAATACAGCATAATACTTTAATACTAGCATACGTTTCCTGTGTTTAATGTTATTAACCGACTGCAGACAATCTAGGCTTCTAACGAAAAGGTTGTATAATAAATTATACATTCAATACAATAAATTACAACTGAAACCAATATTTGTATAAAACATACCACTAGCATAAATAATTTGAACGTAATATTTACATAGCACAATTAATTATTAAATACTCTATAAAATAATTTTTAGTGAATGTGTGTAATTAATATTAAAAAATTTACATTGTTTAAGATGCAAACAAATTTAGACAGATAATATATTAACGAGATAGCGAATTTGTGAATATTATTACGGAGATCACAATTATCGCTGATCTGTGTACTGCAGAAGACAATCAATAAACAGCACACAGCATGATGGATGCCGTCTGACACATACTTACATCTGCCATTGCAAAATCCGTTCACGAAGCTAAAAACGGCCTAGCAAAACCCCAGCATACGTGCATGCAAATGAAAGGGAAATCTCCTCTCAGCAAAATAAATCCAGAATTTTATTTTTCATTATTGAGTCCAGCGATGTATGTTAA
This sequence comes from Antedon mediterranea, assembly GCF_964355755.1. Lineage (NCBI taxonomy): Eukaryota > Metazoa > Echinodermata > Crinoidea > Comatulida > Antedonidae > Antedon > Antedon mediterranea. The sequence goes on from NC_092672.1 coordinate 35,838,159, forward strand.
TTCAACCAATAGATGTTGTAAAGCCAGTACGGTAGGCTTTTGTGTAAGGCAGTTATTTCACGCTTGACTGATTCGAATACCTAATCAGGTTATTTTATGGCATAATATCGTGGCATTATGATAGGCTTTACTTGCTTATGCTCAGTTGCAGATGAAAAATAGAAAAATATTTTGAAAGATTGCCTAAACGTGTAATGAGTGTTTAGATGTAATTAAGCATTATGATCAAAGCAATCAAGTATTTTAGACAAATACCGCTTGAAAGTTCTAACAATAAGTAATCTTTTAAGGGGCAAAATTTTTTAATTTTTATATTTTTAAATCATATCATTTTTTTTTTGCTACGGGAAATATATAAAGTTACAATCAAAGGAACAAAGTTTTTTAACAACAGCGTTCAACAATTATTATATTAATTTTTCCACCTTTACTGTGATTTTAAAATAATAATAATAATTTATTCAATTTCACTTAAAATTTTAAATAAAAAATTAAGTGAAAAAAATTATAACTTACAGTCACATTTTGTTGGTTTAAAACTAAATAGAAATTCAGTTTCAACCCAGCTATTTTGTCTGTCCCCCACTCCTACCAACCAACATTACAAAGATAGAAGTTAGAATAGGGCACTCGCCATTTTTAGGCCCACCTCCACCCTCTAGTCATAATAGTTATATTTGGTTAAATTATAAAATTATCTTATTGCTCTTACCGTTATATTATCCAAGTTTGCAGTTTTAGAACAATCAGAAATTTCAAATATTTAAATCAGAAACCAATAGTGACAACGCAGTGCTACGATCCATCATCATGTCAAGAATGAAACTCAAAAACTGTGGAAAATTGACACTTTTTACTATTATAAAGGTAACTGTACATAAATTAGGGCAGGCTTTAAATTTTGTCCATCCCCAATTGTTCTATTCAATGTCAATGACAATAGTTTGTCAGTGGGCCGCTAAAAGACAAGGTAGAGCGTGAAATAGATAGAACTATTTATGAACAACTATTGTCCTGTAATCACGTTCCAGCGGGTTTGTGACCTCAAAAGTCAAAGAAATGCTTACAACAAGTTATACATAAAATGATTAATTCAAGGTAATATCTAAATAAAGAAAACAAAATTTCAACAATCACAATAAAAGACCATTTCACAACATTGCAACTAACTGTACCATAGTTGGGATTGTGACCTAAAAAGTCACAAAAGGGTCACAGAAATATTTTGTTCATTGACTAATTGTACTTTTTATAACATCACCCTAAATATGGGAGCTGTACGCACCCGTTGCACCCCCCCTGCGTACGGCCCTGATTTGTATGTCCTCTTTTTTGAGAGAGAGGCTATTGTTGGTTTATCCAGGTAAGCTGGCACGAAATATGCTACACACAGCCTTAAACTGTTACACAGTACATTGGTACAATCATTTATATAACACAGATTATACACCGATAGGAGTGACGTGCTCTGCTGTTTTCTTCTTTTCATAATTTGAATGTCCTCTCTTGGAGAGTGAGGCTATGTTTGGTTTATCCAGGTAAACTGGCAAAATAGGCTACACATGGCCTCAAACTGTTTTATGAAAGTTCCAAAATATTAGATTAGGATTAATGAGATAAAATAGAAAATAAAAAACAAAATATTTAAGCATTCAACAAGGTTGAAAACATTAGGATTATGAGATATCACCACATGAAGGGTTCAAGGGTGATATGTAATTCAATTATAAGTGTTATTTTTTGGGAAATGTTAACATTTAAATCTCAAAGAATGCTATCCAATGAATTTGCATGGTAACTGATCAATCTGGATTTCCTTATAAGACCTTTGTGGTATCAAAGAGATTGAGGACTTAACTTATATTCTACACTTTGTGAACTTTAGGGAATCTGATATTTATACTAAAGTTAGAGTGGGATGTGTAATGTTTCCTGACGAAGCGTTCAAAACATTTGTGATCTATTCATAGCAAAATGTACATTTATTTTTATATTTTAGAAGTGAAAATGAAATTCCCATAAAATAGTTCACAGGATGGGTGCCTCAGGCCTTGTTTGAAAATCATAGGTGTGCTACAAATTGCACTCCTCAATACATTCAGGGGTGCTGTAGGTGTGCTGTTTGTATTTGGTGTGTAGAAGTTTACCAAATTTAAGCGTGTTGTAAATCGCACTCCTCAAGGGCAGTTTAGGAGTGTGTTAAGCGAGTGATCACACTCACTCGCCTTAAAAGACAAGGCCTGGTGCCTGGGTGGTGCTTTGATCTAACCGATGGTGGGGTACAGGTGGTATTACTCACCTAAAGGTATAAACTACATGTGTATAGGTAAAGGGGTTTTCTTTTTTATTTTAGGCTTGAATTTAAAAAAATAGTTAGGGTTGTTAAAATGTGTAAAAACATTAAGCTGGCCTTTTGATAAACAAGATTTAGACTGAACTAAGTCACTAGTCTATAATAGTAATAATAAATACTTATTAGTAAACAGAAATAACTGTGTGAACATTACAAAATAAGGAAACACAATAATGCTATGCACTGTATAGAAATATTATGTATTCAACTAAAAATGGCTAAACAAATTTTACATTACTGAACTTAAATTTTACGGTAAAAACATGTCAAATATCAGGTAGAAAATATGCTACAAAACATAAATTATGATTACCTTTAAATGTTATTGGGTATATATTCCTGATCCAGTATGTCTAGTCATGTTATGCTATAAGTAGTTGTAGACCTATATCATTCGTCGTCTAGTATGTACATGGTCAACAGACAGGATGTAATGTTTACCTCACAACTTCCTACCAACTGCATAGGAAACTTAATGTTTTTTCGCTACATTCAAAAGCAATTATTATTATTATTGGTTATTCCACCTACGATGATGCCTTGGTCGAGCTGTGCTTAGGTACACTTATTGATAGACGTTGAGAACTTTTTACTTTATTTGCCAAAAGCCTTGGTAGAGATTCTTCTATAGGTAGACTACAAGTAATTTTAAAACCAATTTTATACATATTTTGTAAATTGAAATACAACTTAGCATGTGTTTGCTGCTATATTTTAATCTATGAATAAATACCAACGAATAATTTATATTTGGGTAAGTAAATGTGTGTAATATATTGGTTATTAAATGCATAGCATTTTCTTGATAGAATGATACAGTACTGTATATGGATTTTAAAGTAATATTGCTATGGATATATTTATATGTCACCATGATATTCCGAAATAAAAAGATGAATAAATTAATGAATATTATTAAATAATGGATATTATTTAAATAAATAATTATTATTATTGTTTATTATTGTTTTTTTTTTGGGTAGGAGATGGTGGTTGTTCCCCAAATTAAATTGTCTTTACTCTATGTTGAAACAATGAATTTCAGGCATGGTAACTATCACTATCATGCTAAGAACAACGAGCCACTACACCACCAAATATTGATAATTTAGACAATAGGCTTACTCAACTTTTTACTTGATAAAATTTATTTAAAACTAATCAGTGTTTTAAAAAAAATTTCAAAAACTGACGTTATTTAAAATTTTGATTAATGAAGATACCGTAAAACCTCGAAAAGAAGCCCATGGGCTTAAACCTCGAAATGAAGCCCATCTCGAAACGAAGCCCCTCTCAGTTTGCAAAAGTACTCTCGAAAAAAAGCCCATCTCGAAATGAAGCCCCGGGCTTCTTTTCAAGATAGTATGGGCTTCATTTCGAGATAGACTCCCGGATAGACTACTCATACTGTATTGAGATGATGACGAAATTATTGTATTTGACGGTGAATCATAGGACTGTTTTTTTGCTTTTTATATTGTTTTTTAATTGGTATATTAAACATAATTTCATGGTTGAAAAAATGTCTCAAAAGTCACATTATTGTAGTAGAAATTCACAAAATTTACAGCATTCATTTCGAAAAGAAGCCCCCCTCTACAGTTTGCAAAAGTACTCTCGAAAAGAAACCCACCCAAGAGCACTAAAAAAAGAAGCCCATGGGCTTCTTTTCGAGGTTTTACGGTATGTATTGTACTTTAAATTTATTTTTATTGCAATTCATTTGACCAATAATAAAAGAAAATGCCTCAAAAGTTTGATATTGATATTTCTTTGCTTATGATATAATTTTATTTCTGTTTATTTTAGTGATCTTTTATGAGACAAAGTATTTTTTACTTCTAATTTTATTCCTGAAAAGATACAGGTGTCTGTGTTTGTACACATTTTTTCTGTCTCAACGTTGTATGAATTTAAAAAAAAAACTGTTGAAGATTTCAGAAAGACAGACATAGATAGAATAGAGATTGAAATATTAATATATTTGAAACCAGAATCATATATGGAATGAAAAATATCTATTTATTTTAGTCCTAGTTAATCTTTAAATTAAAAATAACGACTTTTATTAACTATATATTACCAATGCAATGCTTACAATACCATATACCGGGATCGCTATACCATACTTACTTCTAGGCCTAATTACATTACAAAGGCAGTGAATGATGTCTGGGTTGTGTGCTCCTCCAATCACGGATTTCCCCGGTCACAGAAAGTGACACACACTGGCCTGGCTGTTTGGATTTCTATTTTAAACAACATTTTTCTAGGCCGTTGTCATGAACAATAAATAGGCTGACCTACCACATTTCAAAGTTTGATTCCAGGGCTTTCACAGTTGAATTAATTCATCTAGGACCCATAAAATGGCTTTTGTTTTTTCTTTTATTCTCTCCCTCACACATGTTCTTATGGCCGTTCTTCAAAATCGACTCAAAATCAAAAACGTGATTTTAAATTATCATAACAAAAGCAAGAGCCCCCAACGGCCACTCATTACTAAGCACTCAGAGATCTTTGCTTGGAGTAAAAATGCTAATACCATGCTCAGGTACCGAAGAAATTTAATTTTGTATACATACTATCCTATTTCTGTTCTTGATTATTAAATTAGTCATCAATTACCAAAACCGGGCTGTCAATCAAAGCAAATTGCGTTGGAAAATGGTTTTCTCTCTGAAAAAATGCACGCCACGCAAACGTCATTAGGCCTACGTGTGCGTTTTTGTTTTTTGCGTTCAATTCAATTCTATTCAACTTCATTTAACCACGGAGGAGGCCCAGATCAACACATGGTTGTTCTTCCCTGGAGCCGTGCACTGAAAGAAAATACAAATACAATTTCAACAATGTTTTTACAATATTATGTACAGTAGGCCTACAGGATATAAATATATTTAAACGTTTTAATAAAGGGTATAGGCCTATGATTTCTATATCATGATCATGGATGAGATTTGTTAGATCAGGATTGTATATTTGTGTTGCATATATAGAGTTAAGTAGAAGAGTATCTAATCTACTATATTATAGTAGTAGTCTATTTTCTTACCCGCCATCAATGTCGTACCGTGCCTGGTATTTTGGCGCGGAAAATTAAGTCAACGTTTGCACCCACTGAGCAAAAGTGAAATATCTAACTGGAGAGGGCAGTACAATAAGTTAAATTTCCACGCGACGTGTTTATGTAACTTCCGGGTTTTCTTCGATACTGACCAATCACAGGCTTCGAAATAAATCTAGTCGGGGCATGATATAAGTCATCGTAAAAGAACGAAAAGAAGAAAACGGCGGGTTAATGCAATTGCTAGCTGATGTGTGTTTGAGGCCTAATATTTTAATTACTAAAAACACCTACCAATATGACCGAAGAAGACAATTTACTGACGGGTTTACGTTTCCGAGTATCAAATGCTTCAGATCAAGGGGGTAGAAATTACATGGAAGATGTAGTATGTGAGCATTTCGAAAAAACAGAGGCGGCAGACATTGCATGTTTTGCTGTTTTTGATGGTCATGGCGGACGGGAAGCGGCTGTTTACGCGCGAGATCATCTGTGGAAGAACATCAAGAACCAGCCTGGTTTCCTTTCATTCGACGAAAAGCAAACTAAAAAAGCAATAAAAGATGGATTCGCAATAACACAGAATGATATGTGGAAGTTCAGAGGTATTTAATTTAGAAAAAAAATGTTTTTAAAGATTTTTCAATAAATAGGCTAAAGTAAAAGAAAAATTAGGCCCTACAAAATGTTTTTATTTTATTAAAATAAAACTGATTGTTTGTCTAGGCCCCTAGTAGTAGGCCTAGGCTATGATGACTAGGCCTAGGTAGGCCTAGTAGAGGCCTATCCTAGCTTATTAATTAGGCCTACAACTATGCCTAGGCCCTACCCTAGTCTCTTCTATGTATAGGCCTAGTAGGCCTCTCCTTATAGTAGGCCTCTCCTAATAGTAGCCTGGGTCAAGGGTGGGTAAGAGGCCTACAATTAATTGCCTAGGCCTAACTAATAGTAATGTATAAAATTTAAGTTGATCACCACATAGGATTAAGATTAAAAACATGTTTAAAAGGCTGGTAAAACAAAGACGGCCCCTATGTCACATGTGACATTTTTTATTCAGTTAAAAAAGGACGTAATAATTAAGAATAATAATAATATAATATGACCATACAACATGCATTCTGTAAATGTAATATCAATGACATTTGTCATGTTTTAAAGCGGTCTTGTTTTTATAATAAAGCAAATTTCTGTATGGAACACCGCAGCAGTGCTAGCTAAAGAACAGCCAAATTAGGCAATAATGAGTAAATACTAAAATTGGCCTATGCCTTGTACGGTACCCAATAATATAATAATACGGGAAAACCGTGAGTGAGTAAAAATCAATCGTCAATCAAAACCGTATATGCCGTCGGTCCATACAAAATATCGGAAATTGATTTTATCGCATCCAAAAACCTTCAAATATTACACCAATGTAAAAAGTACCAAAACCTATTTTTGTATGACATGTCAAATCATGTCTGTTTAGTTATTTTAATCTTAGAGCTATTTATAATTTATGTACATTGTGGTTTGTGTATTACCACTTGGCTACAACCAAGGTTCGTAGAAGGTACATGTCCAGACAGGCATAAATACTGTAATTGGTATGAAGTCTGTGGTACTATTGTTACCATTACAGGATATTTTTCGTCACTACTGTGCTTTCTACCTTTTGATGAGTAAATGGCATACATTTCAATTTAGATTTTCAATATCTCCTGTACTTTATTTTAATCAAATAATCTAATATTAATACAGTCAACTCCCCAATACTGGACACCTTTGGGCTGGCCAAATATGTCTGGTTTTCCCAAAAAGACTTGTATTCAGAATGCGTTTTTAATGGTAAAAAACGAATTTGGGACCTTTTTGACGCCGAAAAAAGTCTGGTATTGGGGAGAGTCGACTGTATTTAATTATCATAATTCTAGTGTAGTGTTGTAAATTTACATATTTTTGAATGATTTGTTTACTTTTTGTTTGTATTACAATTCCCAGAAGATTACACAGAGCAAATATTTTTTTTTTACAGCGGGCTGGAAAAAGACCTCATCCGGGTATGCTAGCACTGCTGGTACAACCTGTAGTATGGCCATTATAATTGGCATAAAGATGTACATTGCTCACGTCGGTGACTCTGGAATTGTCATGGGATTTGATGATGAAGGAATGATCAACTACAAGGTTCTAACGACCGAACACAAACCGGATTCAAGAACAGAGCGAAAACGGATCGAGCAAGATGGCGGACTTGTAATGCCGAAGAATGGCGTTAACCGCGTTGTTTGGAAACGGCCAAAAATATGGCATCAGGGGCCTGTACGACGAAGTACTAACATTGATTGTATACCATTCTTAGCTGTTGCGAGATCTCTCGGTAAATATTTGGCGACTTACTTTATGTCTGTGCATTCTAAAATTTCAGATTGCACGGTTATAAGTTTAATTCCAGTTAATTTACTACCCACAAATAGGTTGGAAGAACTTTATATAGCCTACTGAATCATCAGGCCTTGTCTTTTAAGGCGAGCGAGTGCGATCACTCACCTAACATAACACACTCCTAAACTGCCCTTGAAGAGTGCGATTTACAATATGCTTAAATTTGGTAAACTTCAACACACCAAAATACAAACAGCACACATACAGCATCCCTGAATATATTGAGGAGTGGAATTTTTAGCACACCTATAATTTTCAAAAGACAAGGCCTGAATCATACAACACGAACATTAAAAGATTAGGAAAAACAATGTGAAATAATATCAGGGCATCACGTATGCAAAACCCAGGAGAGCAACAAATCGCTCTCCTCAAATCACCGAGGAGAGCAATTCGCTCTCCTTGCAAAAATTTTAAATCGCTCTCCTCAAATATTTATGTTGAAGTTGAAGGATGGTCGCCCTTATTAAAAATAGCTGGCCCTTATTAATTTTTTGTACACATTTTTTTGCTCTCCTTTTCGAAGGTTGTTGATTGCGATCGCGCTCGCGATCCTTAAAAACGAGGGACTGCCATTAGGCTTGTAGCTTTATAACTTAGCTTATATATTATTAGCCTAGGCCTAGATTGGTTTAACTTTTAAAAATCCACGTGTTTTTAGGCCTCTTGACAGAAAAATCAACACTGTCAAAAGCTAGGCTCTATTTTGAAAATTAAGGAGCGCGATAAATTGCTCTCCTCGAAGCCTGTTGAGGAGCGCGGAGGAGCGCGGTCGCGCAGGCGCTCCTTATAAATGATGCCCTGTAATATATTTTAAAATAATTTATTTTCAGGTGATCTATGGAGCTATAACTTTGAGTCTAAAAAATACATAATATCTCCAGAGCCGGATATAGATGTACTAACCCTTGACCCGTACGAGCACAAGTTTTTCATAATCGGAAGTGACGGTCTATGGAACATGATGAGACCAGGGCCATCTGTCGATATAATCGCAGATTATGAAAGAAACCGTATTCTAAAGGTAAGTTGTTCTTGTGGCAACTTAAAAATGTTGACAGCAACATAGATTAAATCTTGAAATAATTTATTTGTATCTTAATATCTTTTTTTTGAGAGATTGTAAGTACCATTTTTAGTACATTCAATCGATTGGATCAACAAAAAAGAAAAATTATCTTCTGAAGCTCTGTCTACACTTCTACAAACTAGTTTGACAAAAAAAAGTGTGATGTTCCCAAATATGGTAGTGATATGATATCATCATGTCCATATATGGGCACATCACATTTTTTTTTCACATAAAGTTTGATGTTTGATGTAGACAGAGCTTAAGCTAGATTAAATTAAATGTTATGTTAATAAATTTATTAGTAATTTCAACATTTTCAAGATTGCAGTGAGATTTTTGTCCTTGCGATTATGGTGCCTTATATCAGGCCTCGAATTTGGGGATTTTAGGGGCAAGGCCATTTGGCCTCCGGTTTTCATTGATTTGAGGGGCACCAAGGCCAAATGGGAGGGCACCAAGGCCATTTGTTTTAAATCGAAGGGGCACCAAGGCCAAAATTAAAAAATATTTTAATAACTAGGCCAAAATTTAAAAATAGCTTGTTTCCGGTTGAGCGCCCGGGTGGAATTTTTTTCAAAAAAAAAAAATTCTACCCGCAAACATTTTTGGGGAATTTCCCCTATTCATCAGATTGCGTAGTAGTAGTAGTAGGAGAGGACTGTCTACATCTTTTTGTATTTCATTATATATAAATATTACGTGTATTTACGATCCATATAAATAATAATTATTAAGGTACGATGTTTAGCGTTCACAGTTGTTTCGTTTAGTTTCAAACAATGCGATCAAAAAAAGGCATGTGAAGCCAGGCCCAACGGGTAAAGACCCTAACAACAGCAAGCACTTAGCAGCACTAAGGCGCAGCGGACGGAGAACACAGGTTACAAAAACAATTTGTTTGTAGGCCTTAACTACAACTATTCATACACAGAGTGTTAACCACGGTAAAAATCAAGCCAATGACATTATGTTGTAGAATATAAATTGTTGTTATTTTCCGAGTTTCGATTTCTGAAGCTTTTTTGTTAGTATAATCCATATTCATAAGAATTCAAAACACGGACGGACGGACGCCGACCCTTCTCTCTCTCTGTTTAGCCTTCTGCACGTGTATTGTGGACTATACCATTTCCTTGAGTTCGGTAAAAACGCGTTTGTTAATTTAGTGTACGACGTCGTTAAACAAGATTTTTCGATGATCTGTCGGCTGGATTATTGAGGTGGGTGCGATAAAATATAAATATAATATACTTCCAACGATCTTCGGGTTGAGGTACCGGTTTAACTTTAGTACTAAAAGTTGACACCCCTAATTTTACACGTATAATGGAATGGACTACACCATGCAGGAACGCACATGGTATTTTCATATCAGAGGGTGCGTGTACGTCAAAAGGAATTGTTTTTCCAACGACCGATCCTTCGTACTCACACACGTACGACGACGTGTGAAATTTCTTATCAGAGGTTGCGTGTGCGTCAAATGGAATTGTTTTCCCAATGTATTGAATCGCGTGTGTTTGTTGATCGGATCGGCGGCGGGAGGATAGGCTGGCTAGGAGTGCGTGTAATTTTTTTTTCAACGAAGGCGGCTAGCTCGATTATTGAGGCGGGGGTGGTGCGACTTTAATACTTTCAGTGACCTCCGATCGAGGAACGTTTTTAGCTTTATTATTAAAAGTGTACACCCCTGTATTTTAATGTACTATCTATACCATTATTTACCACGCACGGCGGCCGGGACGATATTGTTTTGGTTATATAAATATGTTCGATGTTTTCTCTAAATGCGTTTAGGGAAATCCCCTTGCAACGAAGACAGGCGATAGTTTTGCGTCTCGTCCGATATTCTTGACATTATTTTCTATCTACTTCAGTGGTTTTTATTGTGGTAAAACTCGGGAAGGGCACTCACGGCCAACGCAAAAAAAAGGGCAGGCCAGTAGTGGCCGTGGGTGCTATTAATTTTCGAGGGCATTGAGGCCAACTGGGAGGGCACCGACGGCACTGGCCGCGGTGGCCGCGGTAAAATTCGAGGCCTGTTATATTCACACATGCTAGTGGTGCAATATCATAGTGGAAGAAAGAAACTTCTAAATAGCTCCAAACATTCATAATTTCATTTAACTTTTCAGAAGGGTGAATATACGTACACAGCCTCATATGTAATAGTGAAATATGCCATCAAGCAGTGGAACGTTCGCTGTCTGAGAGCAGACAACACGACATCGATCGTAGTATTTATTGATCCAATGGATACTGTAGAAAAACCATCGACAGAAGCTGGGAGATTCTACAGGGGAACAGGTGCCCCTTGGACCAGCTTGTACTCAGATATTGAAAAAGTTGGTTATATTTATCACAGACCGAGTGTCGAAAAAGTGATGAACCAATCATTGGTTAATGGGAACGATGATACCCCTACTAAACCATCACTAAAACGGAGCTACGCATTTAGGTCAGATCCTCCGTTAGAACTGAGTCCAAAGAGGTCGAAAATGACATACTTGGGTCTGATATGTACAACATGTTGTGGGTACAAGCTGATGGAAGAAGACAAGATGGAGGTGGAAAAAAAACTATCTAAGAAAAAGATGAAGAGACAGCCTGCCGGTACTGTCGTTAATGGCGTCATTAAAATGGTGGTGCCTATGTGCGTTACCAAGGTAATCATTCCAAAGAACTACAGAAGCCCCGCGGGTTATAGATATCCAAACCGCCGCTGTTACGGTGAGAAGGCATACGCAAAGAAGAAAGCAAAACGACGAGAGGAAGAAGAAAAAAATGCCATCAGTTTCTGGCCTAAAATCATCATACCGACAAAATACAAAACACCTGGGTCTAATGGGAAACCAGTAAAAAGACGATGTTTTAGTGAAGAACCTGTGGTAACTACGAAAATACTAAGCATAACTACACCTAAAGATGAGTTAAACTTGAGCTTGAATTCATCAGATGTAGACCAAACAAAAGAAACGCGTGTACCACTTGCGGTAAAGCGCTTAAAAACAGAACCGAACAATCTACCTGAAACTCCAAAGAATAGTCGAAAAGCCTGTGGAAAAGTGTCGCCTACGTCGTATTCTCTGCGTAGAAGGTCAGATACGGATTTGATTTGTCGTAAAATGGTAACACGAGCACGTAGCAAGGTCGTTCCTCGTGTCAAGGAAACACGAAGCAAGACGAAGGTGTCGGCAAACAAAATTAAGAAGACTAGAGTGTCTACAAGTTGATTACAAGAAAATCACCAATGAGCACTCTTGTAGCATGCGTGTTTTAACCAAAGCCTGGTTTCTATAGATACTTGTTATTTAAACTCACTGATTCAAACAAAAAAATGTTGTATTCAACGATGAAATACAGGTCTACTTTATTGTGAAAATCTTACAATTTGTAGGCACCATTTCTAATCCATTCTGGGTAATTTAAAAATTAAATAATTTATTAATTGATTTAAAAAAAGTTAATATTACCAATTGATTATAAATTATACTAAATGAATTTGTCTAGCAGTGGTATAACCATGATTATAACCCAATTATAAATAAATACAATTTGAAATAAAAAGTTTTATAAAAACCAGGCTTTCAAATTGTGAAAGGTTTTTGAAAAAAGGTAATTTCCAAAACGATTTCATTCCACAAATTGATTTTAAACATTCAATTGTGCCATTTTACTAATTAAAACAATTAATATTTTATGGATTTTAATGTTTTAAAAACATAAATGTATTATTTTCTGCAAACTTTTGGTGTATTATTTTAAAATGTATAATAATTATAGATATTTTAAGTTGATCATCTTTAGTGCTTCCCTATTTAATTTCAAGTTAGGTTATTTGTTTGTTTTTGAATGTTCACTTTTACTTTTAGCTTTTAATTTAATCTGGTTGTTATTGTATTGTGTTTATATTTTATTATTTCAATTTCTGAATTCCTTCCAATGATAAATCAGGGAAATATACAGTACTGGCGATAAACAATTTAAATATGTACTGTACATTGAATCATAAACTATCCACAAAAAAAAAAGAATTTGAATGAGCTGTTAACGAAGATTGATTGCACTGTATTATATTTTCAATTAATACATCTAGTAATTTTCTCTTTATTGCATGTGTCAAAATCCAAAATTGATTATAAAGGCTAATAATACCATACAAGCATTGGTCTAAAATCGTTTATATTTTATGAAAACAAACATTGATTGTACTGTTTTATATTTTCAATCTTTATCATTTAAGACATCTAGTAATTTGCTCTTCATTGTGTTTGTCACAATCCAAAATTCATTTTAGGTATTCTCATTGGTCTAAAATCATTTATTTTATGAAAGCAAACATTGGCTTAAATGTCGTATATTTTTGTTCTGAAAGGAATTGCTGCTCATCAGTGTACACTGGAGTATATAATAGATAATTTGAATATGCCTCAAGTTAGTACAGTAATGCTAATAATAATTCTCGATATATTCATTATTGATGTACAGTAATATTTTAATTACAATGATGTACATTAAGAGTTTAAATAAATTTGTAATACAATGTAAAAATCTTAATTCTGTGATGTTAAACTGGTTTTGAATAGAAATTATTTTTGTATGCTATATCATTGTTTATGGTTGCCTGTAGTATTGTACTACCAGGGAAGAGTTAAATTAATTTAACTCTTCCCTGGTAGTACAATACCAATAGTTTTTACAATTTTGATGTTAATGATATTTACATGAATTGCATTCAAATTAATACTGGTAAGAGTGACTTTTACAGAGTGGCCGAGCGGTTAAGACAGTGGAACCGTAATTACCTAGCCATAACATTGGCAGGGGTTCGAGGCTCACTCACTCCATGGTTCTGGTGGTAGAACGAGTCTTCTCGGATAAGGACTATATAACCGTAGGTCCAGTGTGCACATCTAGCTCGTGTGCACTTTAAAAGAACCTAGTACATCTTTCGAGACGAGTAGGGGGTTACCCCGGTGTATTAGTACATCACAGCCACTGATCACCAACTGGGCCCTCTGGGAGACCAGTCATTGACTGAAGAGGTTACCCAGTATAAATATATATTTCAATTCAATTTCAATTTACACCATTTTTTATCGATAGCTTAAGAGTGACATAAAAATACTATACTATAACATTCATTGAATCTCATAGGTTATCAATGTTGTATATTTTAGAGTAGTGTTCTAATAAATCCATATATTCTGCACTACATAAAGAGATAAAAACTCCCGCTCCCCTCTCCTGGAAAATGTTTGTTGTTTATCAGATTTTCAATCTCCACACCTTTTTTTTTATAGATAAATTAATCATGTTGTTTTACAATTAAATTTACTAATAAATCAACAGCAAGGTAGCTTGATGTTCACCTAATATAGGTCAAACATCATTAGTTAGCTGAGCAAGCTACCTTGGGTGACTACAAATAAACCTCCTTACTGTTTAATAACCATCGGGGTCATTACACCAGTTTTCGGCAGTGTAATTGTTAGTAACATTTAAACATATTTAGGTTTGTTTACTGAAAATGTTTTTTAACTTGCATAAAAATATTTATTTTATGTTCACCAATTAATTAAAAAAATCCATGTACTTAATACATTTTTACTATGTTATGAATGTTACCCACTGGATCTGACCTATGACCTGTCAGTAAATGGGGGAGGGAGTGGTAACAGGTAATTGGATGTGATTTGTAATGATCATATTTTTGTTGTTTTTAACAGATTCCATCAGATTTTGTACAAATTTCTAATGTTTTATATAATTCCTGATTTAATAATTATAAATCAGACTTGGTTAAAGTATAAAATGTAGCTTTGTCATCAATTTGATTAAAATAATGATGATAAAGAAAATCTTTTGTTGTGTTTGTATTTTCTTGGGTTATGCTGAAACAAACTCTTTCACGGGTCTGTAACCAGCCCAGTCTTCTTGAGTGCTACATTTTACAAGCTGTAAAACACAAATATTCAGTCACAAATGAAAAATAACCAGGAGTGAAAATAGGCTGAACCCCCAACAGATTCTGCTGCACTCATTGCATAAGGTTGACCTTATATTGACTATTGGCTGCTGCTGCATCATTATGTTCATATGTGGGCACCTCACATTTTTTGTCACATAAAGTTTGACAGAGCTTTAAGCCCAGGAGGAAAATGATTATACTGTGTATTAAACATGAAAAAATAACATCAATCGGTCGTTTTATGCGAATGTAAAATCGGAGTACAAACATAGAATGTACAGCTGAGCCACTGTCGCACACAAGACAGTTATCATAACTCATCATGAGGGCCCCTTTATAAATAAGGTTTAATAACCATGCTTAAAGCTCAGGTACAGGCATGAATTTTAAATATAATATTTGGTTAATTGTACATAAATCAAATATTTGTAACAGAAATCGGACGAAAAAACAAGAATTTCCCTTAATATGGGCAAATACAAAATTTGGAAAAATTCTTCCATAAAAACCAGGTAGACTTTTTTTCAGTAGTTAACCTAATGTAATAACATGTCGGGTGACTCCCTAGACGGTGAAAAAAGATGGTGGATATACGGTGGATAATTTTTGCTATAGCATGAAAATAAAAATCTGAAGTTGAATAAAAATATCAGAAATGTAATATTCAAGTTATATTACCTATATTTAGTCATCTGATAACATTTTTTACCACACCATTTATTTTTCATAGCTTCTTAAAATGCCTCGCTATTTACAAAATTTGTGTACAAAAGAATAGAGATTTTACTGTGTAATTTGAACTATCTCCCCACTGATAAGAAAGTTCGTGTAACACAAATAAAATCCCAAAAATTATGAAACATAGGGGAAACTATAGATCGATAATTATTGGAATGTATGATCAATAGAAATTTTTTGCCCGCACCTGACCTTTAAGCTGTAGCAAGAATGACAATAATGCAATATCTCTTCAAAATAAGTTATTCTCATGATATAATTTAATACAAAAAAAGCTTCCAGAAATATACATTTGACATAAATCATGCATTTAATTTAACTTGTCATCACCATACCCCGTTTGGAAGGGGATTCCCAATGTTGGTGAAATCCTTGAATCCCAAGATGCTTTCATTCAAATGGTTACATATTCAGTTGTGCATCATTGAGTTGTACATAATTGCCGATAAAATAATGTGTGTACATATATTTTATAGTGTAGAGTCTTCAAGCCTGCTGCATAATTAAATCTCTTGCAATTTGAAATGCTGCCACCAATGAGCCTAACTGTATCTTTTCATTGGTTCCAGAAGCTAAGCGATACCTACAGAAGTAAATGAATGTAATTTGTACATATTCCAGTTTATCTTAAACAGATAAGTAGTAAAAAAAATGGTTACTTATTCTTTAAAATGTGTGCTATTAATATTAATTAATACTTACTCAACATCTGCCATTTTTTCCAGAAGGTGTACCCGGACATTGGCAGGAAATTCAACTGACAAAAAATAAATCCAATATAAAAAAAAACATATTAAATTCTCTGATTCCTGGTACAGGGTACAAGTTAAGCTCTGTCTACACTATAAAATTAGTTTGACGAAAAAAGTGTGATGTGGCCAAATATGGTAGTGATATGACCAAATATGGTAGTGATGTGACATCATGTCACATGAACACATCACATTTTTTTTGTCACATAAAGCTTGATAGTGTTGACAGAGCTTTACAAATGTTTTAAAACCACTTTAGGCTTTTAGAGCTAGGGTTATCATTATAGTTATTACAATACAATGAATATGATCTGAACATAATAAAAAGATCTTGATATACCTTTGTGCACATAAGTATGAACTTCTGTGAGAATATCCTGCAGAGCTAATCCTTTCAGAGTTTTTAGATTTAAAATATCTTTATTTGGATATATAAGGAAAACATTTCCCATATATCTAAACTGGTATTCTTGCCAATGTAATTTACAATTAGGTTAGGCCTTCCTTTTTTCTTTCTATAGTTTTAAAGGCCAACAACCAACACCTAAAAGAGTATTTTTCAAACGTATAGTGTAGTGTATGTGTGAACTAGGCATCTGTAAGCTTTGTCTACACTATCAAACTAGTTTGACAAAAAAAAGTGTGATGTGCCCAAATATGGTAGTGATATGCCCAGATATGGTACTGATATGACATCATCATGTTCATATATGGACAAATCACATTTTTTTGTCACATAAAGTTTGATAGAAGATCTTAAGAACAAACAAGTTACTGGGCTGAACTCTGCTCTTCTTGAAATTTAAAGAAAATAAAGCAAAAGGATACTATTATAAGCCGACAAGAAATCTGTATTTAACATCCAGTTCAGCATCTGTTCAATGTCTGTAGTTAGAGGGTGTCCTGTACACATGTACACATTCTCTTCATTTACAACATCATATGCCATTGACGTACTCTGAAAAAAAAAAAATATATTGCTTAATCAGTTATATTATGGATACTATATAGGTTTTATTATTTGGCAAAATATAATTTTGCTAAGTATAGTACTTGCTATGTTACTTGGCAGAATAAATGTTGTTACTTTTGCCAATTTTAGTACATATTTAGTATTTGTTTGTTAGCATGATAGCGCCCTAATTTTCAAGTTATCATTCTCAACATTTAAGTGTATATAGGTATATTATTACAGAACATGCCTATTGTAACTTGGTTCATTAATAACTTTACAAATAAAAAAATAATAATTTGTATTCTTTTAACATGGGCCGAAATATCAACATGCGCTCTCAGTGGCAATATTTTGCCAAGTACTTCACTCAGTTTCTAAGTTCTTTCATTTTGTTTTATTTTCTTATTTCTTTGTATTATTGAGAAAAGTGGTGCTGTAACTTGGTGGTTAATATGCTTGCCTTCCAATCCCAAGGTTTAGGGTTCAATCCTGAGCTAGTGCTAGGGTTGTAACTCATAACTCTTTCAACTCCACTCCCTAAGTCTCAAATGAGACTTAGTTTATAAGCACGATAAATTATAGGATTGTGTAACCATCCTGTAATTGGCGAGTTACTCGCTGTTGGATGCGTATGGAAAAGAAATAAATTTCCACTTAATACAGGTGTCCCCTAACACTCTTTAATTTACGGTATTTTGTCCCTTTTGTATTGTTTCAAGTTTTTTTTTACAGATTTTATGATCTAATACATGACAATAGCAATTAAAAAAGGAAAAAATAACGCTTTCAACCAATCCTACTAGTGTGATGTCGACTACTAAATGCAATTAATAATCTAACATCCATTCATCCATATCTACAGTAACCATTTTATTACAGTAGTACTTCTTCTTTGATTTACCTGTAGCATGTTCAGTGATTTCCTCATATCTCCAGTTGCTAAAGTAATTAAAGCTGTCATTCCGTCCTCTGTTACTTCAACTCTGAAACCACAAAAAACAAATTGTACAGTGTAAATAATTAACACACCTTATCAATTAACTAACACCCTTCACATTGGTGCTGTACACTGGGGTGCTATTTGCATAATGTACAGGTGGCTCATATATCATGCAAATGCAACCTACCTTTCTTCGTTGATGACATGTCGGAGCCTAGGTATCATCTGGTCTTGATCAAGCGGTCCAAATCTAAATCTAGTACACCTGGACTGAAGCGCTGGAATAATCTTCGACAGATAGTTACAAATCATACAGAAACGAACATTTTCTGTGTATTTTTCTATTACTGTTGAAGGAAAACAATGGAATTGATTATATTGCATTGAGGGAGAGCAGTAGAACTTGAGAATTTGAGACACCTCTATTCAGGGGACACCTTGATTTAGAGGGAACCTAGATTCAAGGAGCACTTTCCTGTAAATGAATAAGGAGTAATATATTTTAACACTACAGGTTTCCCCTTAATACTGTATATCAATTAGTATTGGAATAAAAGCAAATTGGAAGAGACACACAGTATACACAGTCAGATGATGATTTTGGCAATATTAAGCCTTGTCTACACTATCAAATAATGTAGACAGATCTTTATTCTGCTATTGATACAAAACATCTGGATCATCTACATTTATCCATTCTTACTAACCTCGTCTGAGGGCATTCTGAGCGTCATTTGTCATAGCATCTGCTTCGTCTAGGATCACAAGTTTGAAGCCTGACCTGAAGATCGTCCTCGTGCTGGAAAAGCTAAGAATAGGTCCTCTAACGATACCTATACCTCTGTCATCTGATGCATTTAACTAAAAACAAAACAATAGAATTCTTTAGTATTACTATTTAAAGCTCTGTCTACAATATTTTTAAAAAATTATCATTTTAGGCAAATTATCAAGGATAACCACAAGTGAATGAATTCACTATCCTTCTCAAAGGTGGCAATCCTGTTCACTATCAAACTAGCTTGAAAAAAAAGTGTGGTGTGCTTAAATATGGTAGTGACATACCTACACATGGTAGTGATATGACATCATCATGTCCATATATGGGCACATCACATTTTTGTCACATAAAGTTTGATAGTGTAGACAGGGCTTTAGACTGCCTCTATTGAGGGAAATAAGTTTACTGCAAAATATAAATGCTGCCCTCATATATTAGTTTATTACATTTTCACTGAACACTTTCCGCATTTCACCACATTCTATTGTCTTTACTTAAATATTGCTATCTTATTTATTTGCCATGGTTTTACCTCTAGAACCATTGAAGTGAATTCCTTCGGCGAGTACAGTTGTTTTGCACATGCTAGAATGGTTGATGTTTTTCCGGTACCAGGAGGGCCATAAAATAAAAGATGCGGCAGACGATCCGCTTTCATAAACTTATTAACTAAAAATAGAAGATAAAAACAGTTTAATTTTAAATTAAATACATGAAGTTTGCAATTATAGATTTTAAAAAACCTCAAAATGAAACAAAATGAATTTTCAAACCTCTGAAATTTTACATAATGCATATTTGTGTATCATTGTAATATTTTATGATTTATCCCAAGGAATATAATAAACTTTAAATGAGTGCACAAAACATATATGGAAATTGAAAGCTGTTGCTGAGTGAGGGCTGTGGAGAGGGTATGGTACAGGATATTTATATATAATGCACTTGTCAATTGTATGACCCACTATACGACCCCCGGGAGAGGTGCGTCATTTGTCCGATGTGCGTCATACTTTTGAATACCATGACGCACCCGTGCGTCAAAAAGGTGACTTACCTTTAGGTGACCATGACGCACCCATTTTGACGCACTGTGACCATGTTGTTTATGATATGGTGGGTGGTAAAGTGACGGACATTGACACACCTTGTTCATTGATGTGACGTACCATCTAGGTTTTTTGACACACCCCTGCGTCAGTAATTATTTGTAAATGACGCACCCATGACGCACCTCTCCCGGGGGGATGCTAGTCAAGTCGCCCCATCGCAAAGTCGCCCCATACAAAGTCGCCCCTTACACAGTCGCCCCATCGCAAAGTCGCCCCAAAACAAAGTCGCCCCGACACAGTCGCCCTATCGCAAAGTCGCCCCATCGCAAAGTCGCCCCAACGCAAAGTCGCTCCATCGCAAAGTCGCCCCATCACAAAGTCGCCCTATTGCAAAGTCGCCCCAAAACGTTAAAAAATAGTTTACAAGTGCGTAAAATGTTGCAATGATACACAAAATAACACAGAACGTGTAGGCATAAAAGGGGAAGCCCCGCCATGTAGTCTTAGGTCACACGATCGGCACGCACCCCCATATCAGAGAGGAAGCCCCCGACTAATCACTCCGCGGTCGCACTCCGCCGTTGCCGTTGTCGCACTCTATATACAACGCACCATCTGAACCCCGCCGGAGTTTTACGATGATATCAGTCGCGTTCGAAATCGGTCGCGATAAAATGATGTTATACGATCTAGATTATTTTTACTTTGGTCGATGAATATTTATTATTATTATTAGGCCTATATTAATAATTGATTTTTGTTTTTATTTTACAGGTCAGTATGATGAGAAAGATGTGTGGCTTAAAAAATGACAATTTGTAAACATAGTTTAAGATATAGTATTATCCAGCATAATGTCATTTAACAGTACATAGTACGTACTTATTTAAATGTGAAATATTTTATAGGAAACGTAGGCTACGTCTGTGTCTTTTATTTTATATGCAACAAATGACGTAAAACAATTTATTTATAAACATTCAGTTTACTATTATATACATAGTATTACAGTGAACATTGATTGTAAGACTCCTGGAAAGGCAATCCCATCATTATATCAATTATAAAATTGCATCATATCACCACTATAATGTCGTAAATGATAACGTGCGTGTGTGTATTTGTCGTACGTCCGTGTACGTATTATTCCGTGCCTCTTTACTGTCTTGTTTAATTTAAAATTAAATAAACACCCGATATGAGGATACTTATTAGGCATTATAATTAGAATGTTCTATAACCAAAAGGATTGAAAAGAATTGGCGACTCGCCATCTGAAACATTCTCTGAATCCAATCGGAGCTGCGCCTTCTGGTATCTGTTTCCTCACAGCTGCTACGTCTTTCTGCTGACCGTCGGGGATTCCCCTTTTTAAAAAACACGCACACGATACTGTACGATGGTTTTTCCATGGTCAAAATGTCGCGTTTTAATTTTACTAATACCTGCATGTAAAACAATCACATCGGCGATGAAATCCCCTTTTTTTTCTTCATTTTGAAAAGTCATTATAAAATTAAGACACATAACTTGTCAATAAATGCAAAATGATCAATAAGTAGCCTATAACACTATACGAAGGCCTACTACACATTTATACATTTATTATAGGCCTATTATCCTAAAAAAATAGCTGGTATCCACGCGTAGGTTGAAGAAAGATTCGTAATTGTGGCTCTGGTAACTAATTTTAAAATCATATTAAATTAACATTTTCGAAACTATAAATCAGGGATAATCTTTTTAGGGACTATTTTTTTAAATGATTTTTAAAAAGCACATCACTCCATTAAAACCTGTAAAATAAAAATTAAAACACAAATTATGTATATAATAGGATAAACATTATAATGTATACGATATTTAGCGCGACCAAAGTAACAACGCAATCGATATCAAACGCACCCAATATGATTAAAACCGATAAAAACTCCGGCGGGGTTTCCCCATCTTCAGATGGTGCGTTGTAGAGTGCGACAACGGCAACGGCGGAGTAATTACGGGGGTTTCCCTCTCATGGTAAGCTAGCACGTTAGTGCGACCGCGGAGTGATTAGTCGGGGGCTTCCTCTCTGATATGGGGGTGCGTGCCGATCGTGTGACCTGAGACTACATGGCGGGGCTTCCCCTTTAATATGCCTACACGTTCTGTGTTATTTTGTGTATCATTGCAACATTTTACGCACTTGTAAACTATTTTTTGACGTTTTGGGGCGACTTTGCGATGGGGCGACTTTGCGATGGGGCGACTTTGCGATGGGGCGACTTTGCGATGGGGCGACTTTGCGATGGGGCGACTGTGCCGGGGCGACTTTGTTTTGGGGCGACTTTGCGATGGGGCGACTTTGTATTGGGCGACTTTGTATGGGGCGACTTTGCGATGGGGCGACTTGACTGGATCCCTCCCGGGGGTCGTATAGTGGGTCATACAATTGACAAGTGCATAACTTTGGGCTAAATTAAAATGTCCAAGACTGAAAATCACCTACTTGTATTGATAATATCTGTGTGTGCAATAAGCTCTTCTAACTTGTTAGGTCTGTACTTCTCTACCCTGTAAAACAATTTTGATAAAAAAAAAGTTAATATTATTATTAACATAATATAAGCCAGCAGGCCCCTCCTCTAGTAGGCTAGGCCTACTAGACTCATAGGCCCTAGTCCAGTATTTTATTTGATTGCTATCAATTATGATATTATGACTTTTAAATAGTGTAATATTGTACATGGCAAGAAAGAAACATTGCAAGACCTAGGCCTAGTAAATAGGTCAAAGATCCCATGTATAGCGGCTGTCATGTGGATTCTGCCCGAGTAGCCTGTCTGAAAAGACACGCACATGCAAGCTGGACAGGCCTAAAACTAGGCTAGGCCCCTAGCTAGGTCCTAAAACAGCTTCAGCATCAAAAACATTAGCTATCCAGCAGCTCAATAAACCTACCATGGTAAATTAGTAGAAGTAGCCTCCTTAGACATAATTAACACGATAGTAACATGGAAATAAAAATGTAAACAACTCTAAAATTTCGCGCCACTTCTAAAATGGGTCACCTTTTTGGAAAGGGCAGATAAATTTAAAGATGACGTCAAAGTTTGCAGTAGTCACGTGATTAATCAATGCATCGTAGTTCCAACAAAAAATGTCTGCCTGCACTTAGCCTGGGAGAATGGGAAGAAGTTGGATATTAAACATTGATGCTTCTTTACTTTTAGTTCCTTTAGTTTGGACAATTTTTCAAAGATCTGGAAACCATTTATAGCAAGCTTTGTATATGGTTGTGAAAATGTCCGAAAACGGGCTTCCTTCGGGGGATAAAGCCCTCGCGAATTTGAGGGACATACAATTTTTGATCGACCAGCGGATTTCTCATCTGCAGAAGCTGCGGGACCTGGGCCAGACTCATCAGTCGATTTCGAATGATTGGACCCCGCAGGAAATTCGGACAGCCGAGGTAAGGCCTAGCGTTGCAAAATATTTAAAATATAAAAATGTTTAATCAAAATAAGACTTAGTAGTTGAATAGTTTATTCTTTTAGGCTAGCCTATATTAGTATTTTAGGCTTCCAAATAGGCTAGGTAGGTAGGTAAGAAATAGATAGGAGGCTACAGTCAATTTAGTAAGTTAGGAAAGAGGGGAGGGCCTAGGATAGGCGAGGCTACTAGGCCTATTTTATATTTATTATTAATTGTTGATACAGTATTCTACTCTCTCTAGGCCTGGGTAGTAGGCCCTAGCTAGCTAGGCCAACTGGTTATTACAGTATTGTAGTTAGATCTGATACAGTAAACAAAACAAAAAAGGGTTGAGTCATGTATTGTAATTTGTATATAAAAATTAAAAAGATCACTTCCTAGTTAACTTTCAGTAAATAAATACAATAACAAGTTGATAGTGTCTGTATACAACAAAGGTTTTCATTTCAATCAGAATTAATATTGTATTGAGTTTATTTTAATATTTTTGACTTAGTAAAGCGTCTTTCACACCTGTTCCGGTCCGGCTCCAGTTCAAGCTCGCGTCAGATTGCGCGTAAAACATTAGCGACTTTTTGTTTTCACGGTGCAACATACGGATACGTCACATATCAAGTAAAAATATTGGCGGATAGCCGCGTGGAGTGCATCATGAAAACGAAACATTGTTATGTGATTTGATTTGCCGAACTGCAGTAGGTGTGAAAGAGGCTTAAAGAAGTGTTTATGGTGCAATTATTTTAAATACATTTTTTGTTTATGTTACATAAAGTCTGTAGTTCGAAAATTTAGCCGTAAAAATGCAATTAAAATCAATCCAGTTTCACTTAATTCTTTAAGCATCACTTACAATAAAAAAACATTATTTTATCTGCAAAGTTCAAGTCTGTAGTAACCAAAGTTGTTAAAGTTGTGTTCTCTTTGTAGCGTGCATGTAACCCCATGGTTTTGTGTAGGCCAACACTAACAGCTGGAATAAGACTTGCGAGATTTGTAATGATCTGGTATAAATTATAAGTATTGTACTATAAACATTTGATTGTTTATTTAACGCTATGTTACTGTAGTTTAAACAAAGAAGGGAAACAACCTAAAAAACCAATTCACTGAGTACTGTAAATATGAAGAAATTGGTATTATAAACACTTTTCTTGACTACTTTTAAAAATGCCTGAATTGTTGCTTTACCTCGCACATAATGCTACTACCCAGGCCAACTACAATTGTATTGTACAGTACAGTACATGCACTGTGCTTTGCTATGAAACCTAAGTACTGTAGTGTAAGAAAGATTACATCTGCTTAAAAAAAAAAAAAAAAAAAAAAATTCTGATGCTACAGTATTTATTGTGTTGTGTTACCTTGTGATGTTCACTTAAATAATGTACTCTGTTGAACCCTAATAGAAAATGGTCATGTGACTAATAATGTATCATCAATTCAATGGAAGTAAAGGTTATATTCAACTTAGTACCTTTTATCTTTTCACCTGCAGAGAACTCTTATATAAACAGTGTTTGACACGTATGTTGAAATATTGAATAAAACTGAATTGTGTATGGTATCTAAAGCTTTGTCTATACTATTAAAATAGTTTGAGAAAAAAAGTGTGATGTGCCCAACTATGGTAGTGATATGACATCATCATCATAATACATACACAGTACTGTACATTAGATATAATATTTAATCTGTTGGTGTTTCTGAGAACGCTACCAATATTTAAAATAATGTTTTTTTGTTTTCATTATGGGATTTTAAAGTACTTTTTTTGAAAATTAGTCTCTAATTTGAGCGTTTTTGTTTATAAAAAAATGTAATTGAGGTTAATCATAGATGAATACAATGGTTTTACAATAGTAGTAATATGTAAATTAAGCAGCTATATAATACTGGATAGTAATCCTTCAATGTCCCTCTGGCATAATACCAACTGTGAAACAATGAAAAAATTAGGAAATCAAGAACAATATTTAGTAATTGTCATAACCACGTAATGGAGTGACTTCATTTTTTTCTCAATAAACTCCCCAATGGATCTGTTTGTGGACCCTGGGCTTACCAAGTATTCTGTAATATATCTTACACTAAATATCAATAGAAAATTATGAAATTTGTGTAGTACTCATGAACTTAATCATGAATTAACATCTACAGTACATTTTCGGCTTCCTTTCACATTTAGCCTCATGTCAACAGTGAGTGTTACTTGTAGCACTCATCTAAGAAACCTCTGTTGGTACTATATAGTTCATTGAATGTGAATGGTTTTTTGGCACCTACTCTACCCCACTGTAACTTGTTGGCACCTACTCTACCCCACTGTAACTTGTTGGCACCTACTCTACCCCACTGTAACTTGTTGGCACCTACTCTACCCCACTGTAACTTGTTGGCACCTACTCTACCCCACTGTAACTTGTTGGCACCTACTCTACCCCACTGTAACTTGTTGGCACCTACTCTACCCACTGTAACTTGTTGGCACCTACTCTACCCCACTGTAACTTGTTGGCACCTACTCTACCCCACTGTAACTTGTTGGCACCTACTCTACCCACTGTAACTTGTTGGCACCTACTCTACCCACTGTAACTTGTTGGCACCTACTCTACCCCACTGTAACTTGTTGGCACCTACTCTACCCACTGTAACTTGTTGGCACCTACTCTACCCACTGTAACTTGTTGGCACCTACTCTACCCACTGTAACTTGTTGGCACCTACTCTACCCACTGTAACTTGTTGGCACCTACTCTACCCACTGTAACTTGTTGGCACCTACTCTACCCACTGTAACTTGTTGGCACCTACTCTACCCACTGTAACTTGTTGGCACCTACTCTACCCACTGTAACTTGTTGGCACCTACTCTACCCCACTGTAACTTGTTGGCACCTACTCTACCCACTGTAACTTGTTGGCACCTACTCTACCCACTGTAACTTGTTGGCACCTACTCTACCCACTGTAACTTGTTGGCACCTACTCTACCCACTGTAACTTGTTGGCACCTACTCTACCCACTGTAACTTGTTGGCACCTACTCTACCCCACTGTAACTTGTTGGCACCTACTCTACCCACTGTAACTTGTTGGCACCTACTCTACCCACTGTAACTTGTTGGCACCTACTCTACCCACTGTAACTTGTTGGCACCTACTCTACCCACTGTAACTTGTTGGCACCTACTCTACCCACTGTAACTTGTTGGCACCTACTCTACCCCACTGTAACTTGTTGGCACCTACTCTACCCACTGTAACTTGTTGGCACCTACTCTACCCACTGTAACTTGTTGGCACCTACTCTACCCACTGTAACTTGTTGGCACCTACTCTACCCCACTGTAACTTGTTGGCACCTACTCTACCCACTGTAACTTGTTGGCACCTACTCTACCCCACTGTAACTTGTTGGCACCTACTCTACCCCACTGTAACTTGTTGGCACCTACTCTACCCACTGTAACTTGTTGGCACCTACTCTACCCACTGTAACTTGTTGGCACCTACTCTACCCACTGTAACTTGTTGGCACCTACTCTACCCCACTGTAACTTGTTGGCACCTACTCTACCCCACTGTAACTTGTTGGCACCTACTCTACCCACTGTAACTTGTTGGCACCTACTCTACCCACTGTAACTTGTTGGCACCTACTCTACCCCACTGTAACTTGTTGGCACCTACTCTACCCACTGTAACTTGTTGGCACCTACTCTACCCACTGTAACTTGTTGGCACCTACTCTACCCACTGTAACTTGTTGGCACCTACTCTACCCACTGTAACTTGTTGGCACCTACTCTACCCCACTGTAACTTGTTGGCACCTACTCTACCCACTGTAACTAGTTGGCACCTACTCTACCCCACTGTAACTTGTTGGCACCTACTCTACCCCACTGTAACTTGTTGGCACCTACTCTACCCCACTGTAACTTGTTGGCACCTACTCTACCCCACTGTAACTTGTTGGCACCTACTCTACCCACTGTAACTTGTTGGCACCTACTCTACCCACTGTAACTTGTTGGCACCTACTCTACCCCACTGTAACTTGTTGGCACCTACTCTACCCCACTGTAACTTGTTGGCACCTACTCTACCCACTGTAACTTGTTGGCACCTACTCTACCCCACTGTAACTTGTTGGCACCTACTCTACCCCACTGTAACTTGTTGGCACCTACTCTACCCCACTGTAACTTGTTGGCACCTACTCTACCCACTGTAACTAGTTGGCACCTACTCTACCCACTGTAACTTGTTGGCACCTACTCTACCCCACTGTAACTTGTTGGCACCTACTCTACCCCACTGTAACTTGTTGGCACCTACTCTACCCACTGTAACTTGTTGGCACCTACTCTACCCCACTGTAACTTGTTGGCACCTACTCTACCCCACTGTAACTTGTTGGCACCTACTCTACCCCACTGTAACTAGTTGGCACCTACTCTACCCCACTGTAACTTGTTGGCACCTACTCTACCCCACTGTAACTTGTTGGCACCTACTCTACCCCACTGTAACTTGTTGGCACCTACTCTACCCACTGTAACTAGTTGGCACCTACTCTACCCACTGTAACTTGTTGGCACCTACTCTACCCCACTGTAACTTGTTGGCACCTACTCTACCCCACTGTAACTTGTTGGCACCTACTCTACCCCACTGTAACTTGTTGGCACCTACTCTACCCCACTGTAACTTGTTGGCACCTACTCTACCCCACTGTAACTTGTTGGCACCTACTCTACCCACTGTAACTTGTTGGCACCTACTCTACCCACTGTAACTTGTTGGCACCTACTCTACCCACTGTAACTTGTTGGCACCTACTCTACCCCACTGTAACTTGTTGGCACCTACTCTACCCACTGTAACTTGTTGGCACCTACTCTACCCACTGTAACTAGTTGGCACCTACTCTACCCACTGTAACTTGTTGGCACCTACTCTACCCACTGTAACTTGTTGGCACCTACTCTACCCACTGTAACTTGTTGGCACCTACTCTACCCACTGTAACTTGTTGGCACCTACTCTACCCACTGTAACTTGTTGGCACCTACTCTACCCACTGTAACTTGTTGGCACCTACTCTACCCACTGTAACTTGTTGGCACCTACTCTACCCCACTGTAACTTGTTGGCACCTACTCTACCCCACTGTAACTTGTTGGCACCTACTCTACCCCACTGTAACTTGTTGGCACCTACTCTACCCCACTGTAACTTGTTGGCACCTACTCTACCCACTGTAACTTGTTGGCACCTACTCTACCCACTGTAACTTGTTGGCACCTACTCTACCCCACTGTAACTTGTTGGCACCTACTCTACCCCACTGTAACTTGTTGGCACCTACTCTACCCCACTGTAACTTGTTGGCACCTACTCTACCCACTGTAACTTGTTGGCACCTACTCTACCCACTGTAACTTGTTGGCACCTACTCTACCCCACTGTAACTTGTTGGCACCTACTCTACCCACTGTAACTTGTTGGCACCTACTCTACCCACTGTAACTAGTTGGCACCTACTCTACCCACTGTAACTAGTTGGCACCTACTCTACCCACTGTAACTTGTTGGCACCTACTCTACCCACTGTAACTTGTTGGCACCTACTCTACCCACTGTAACTTGTTGGCACCTACTCTACCCCACTGTAACTTGTTGGCACCTACTCTACCCACTGTAACTTGTTGGCACCTACTCTACCCCACTGTAACTTGTTGGCACCTACTCTACCCACTGTAACTTGTTGGCACCTACTCTACCCCACTGTAACTTGTTGGCACCTACTCTACCCACTGTAACTTGTTGGCACCTACTCTACCCACTGTAACTTGTTGGCACCTACTCTACCCACTGTAACTTGTTGGCACCTACTCTACCCCACTGTAACTTGTTGGCACCTACTCTACCCACTGTAACTTGTTGGCACCTACTCTACCCACTGTAACTAGTTGGCACCTACTCTACCCACTGTAACTAGTTGGCACCTACTCTACCCACTGTAACTTGTTGGCACCTACTCTACCCACTGTAACTTGTTGGCACCTACTCTACCCCACTGTAACTTGTTGGCACCTACTCTACCCACTGTAACTTGTTGGCACCTACTCTACCCACTGTAACTTGTTGGCACCTACTCTACCCACTGTAACTTGTTGGCACCTACTCTACCCACTGTAACTTGTTGGCACCTACTCTACCCCACTGTAACTTGTTGGCACCTACCCCTAATAACTGCTCTAGCTACATCCCTATCTATTGTAAGCTGCAAACTCAACATCCCCAGGGACCTAGAAAGAAATACTAATTAACATAGGCTGGCTTGAGAATGACCAGGGTATTATGCTGCTGATTATTACAGATGTCCAGTCAATAATATTTCATTGATGACTGAACAGACTTCATTGAAATTATTGTCTGAAGACAGAATATTAATTATAACAACTATTGAGAATGAGAGCCAGAGACATTTTAGGCTGTACAGTATTAAAACCTACAGTACAGTACAATAGACAGATTATTAATTATGACAAACTATTGAGAGCCAGGGACATTTTAGGCTGTACAGTATTAAAACCTACAGTACAGTACAATAGACAGATTATTAATTATGACAAACTATTGAGAGCCAGGGACATTTTAGGCTGTACAGTATTAAAACCTACAGTATAGTACAATAGGCAGAATATTAATTATGACAACTATTGAGAGCCAGAGACATTTTAGGCTGTACAGTATTAAAACCTACACTACAGTACAATAGGCAGAATATTAATTATGACAACTATTGAGAGCCAGAGACATTTTAGGCTGTACAGTATTAAAACCTACAGTACAGTACAATAGGCAGAATATTAATTATGACAACTATTGAGAGCCAGAGACATTTTAGGCTGTACAGTATTAAAACCTACAGTACAGTAGACAGTGTAATACGGTATGACAATTACTGTACAGACTGAGAGCCAGATAAATGTTAGGCTTTATTTACTGTACAGTATTGTACAGTACAGTACTAACAAATAATACTGTAGTACAGTAACATTAACTGTGTTAATCCTACAGTAAACAGTCCTGTTGGATGCTTCTCGGTAAAACATAAAATCTATTTCGTGCCAATGTACAGTAGCTTTCTGGATCAACCAACATGGTTCTTTTCCCTCCGAGGGGAGAACATAACTTGAAAAGTAATAAAAACCGTTGCGTCCCTCTAAGACAGTGGTATTGTCTGTCACTGTCAGGGGGGACAACACCTTAATACAGTAAACACAAAATAATAATTATTCCAATTTATTTTACAATGAATACATTAGGATGATACAATACAATACTGCTACTGAAAATAATACAAATAAAATATGTTTATATATTTTAAAACTGATTTTAAATTTTTTTTAAAAGTTTTTTGTTAATTGAATGAATTAACTTACCTTTTTTTACTTTTAGCTACAGTACGTTGTTGGAATAGGCTAAAAAAATAAATTTTTTTGTTCGACATTTAAACATATTAATTGATATTGTCACTCAAGAAATAGATTTTTTTACTGTATGTAATCATATGCACCTGAATTTTATTCGGTTACGGTAAATGGTTAGTGTGCAAGGGTAATTATTATTAAGGGGTGAAATGTTACATGTGATAAAATAAACAGAGTTCATAAGGTGAAGATAAATTTTAGTATTCTGATCACCAGGCCAGGCTATTCAACAAGAAGATAATATGCACATATTTTGTGTCATAAAATTACTATTAAATTGTAATAAAGAATTGCCTGGGTGATACTGTATTTAACAACACACAAACCTTCATTTATAAGTACTGTCTCTTGTATTGTACTTTACTACAGTATAAAAAGGTTGTATTTTTAAATAATAATGGACCAGTAAATTAGGAACTTTATTGTGGAAAGTTTTTCTTCCTTATCATGTTTGATCAAATGCATTCAATTTCATGGTCTAGCTCCCCAATGTCTTTTGTGGTAATACCTGTACAGTACTACTGTACTTGTAGGCCTACAGTATTTTTTTCCCCACCAAGGCTCTAGTCTATGTTGTTTATACAGCATTGTAAAACTACCATGCTAGCCTTATTTAGGCACTGCAGTACAGTAATGTAAAGCATACATTTAACATTAATGTACTATAATGTCATTATAAAAATATTGAAATAGATTATATCTTTTTTAGTTATTATTGTCTCATTTGTTCATTGTTAGCTATTTTTGGAATCCGACTTAGTGTAATGATTGATATGTGTGAGTCACACATACAGCTAAAAGATCAATGACTCAGTATGGAAACATGGCACAATACATTAGCACAGCCTGGAATACATCATCACCATTTTCTGCTTTGAAGAAACGTGCAGTATGAGTGTGTACAGTATTTTATAATTGAAAACGTTTTACAGTTTGTAAACTCGCCCAATAGTAGAAAACTTTTAACTGACGGAAAAAATTGGAAATTTTTTTCCGAAATTCTATAAAATAATTTAGAATTTGTTTTTATTTTTAACCTGAAGGAAAATGTGAGGTTTTGTGTCTATTACGTGTCTAGCTTACCTGGATAAACCAACATAGGCCTTATCCCCTTCAAGAGGAGAACATAACAAAAAGTAAATTTTTTTTCTTGAACTCCCCTTCAAGACAGTGGTATCGTCCACTTAAAAAAATACTTTGCTTTTACTGTTCCAAAACTAAACAGTAACATTACTGTAGGTAGAAAAATAAATAAAAGTGGCAACATACTACATGAATTCATATGATTGGCCTAATGTATTTTATTTTTCTAAATGAATTGTGTTACAATAATGGTTTTTACAAGTCTGCGCTTTATTATACACAGTGTGCTCATCTTACCAAGTACATTTCTGGTCAATTTAACATTCACAGACAATTTATTGATATTGAATGTTTGTGTCAAGAAGACAGACTACTACTGGCCAGTTCTTGGAAAGTCATAAGTTCATGTAAAACCTGTTTGTTGGAGCAGCTGTGATTTTGTTATCTCAGCAGGCCATGTTAACTAAGGTTTTGTGTAGCGCATGATTCTGGTGTATTCCCCATTGTCATTTGACCTTTAAACGCTACTGACTGTCTGTCACTGTCGCTATAGTTTTGATCTTTCGTAGTAATGTCTAAAAAGTGTAACTAACTAAAGCTCTTTCTCACTATCAAACTACAGTAGTTTGAAAAAAAAGGTGTGATGTACCTAAATGTGGTAGTGATATGACCAAATATGGTAGTGACGTGCTGGTATACGGTATATGGTCACATTACATTTTTATGTCACTAAAGTTTGATAGTGTAGACAGAGCTTACTGTACATCAGATGAATGTATTACCTACAGTATTACCTGCTATTTACAGCATCCCTGATTCTACTTCAATTATTTACCACTCCTTTTAGTGGGTGTGGTTTTAAAAGTTCTTTATGAGTTCAATGTTCTTTATTATAACAAATATTATTAGTAATTGTGCGAGTGGAAATGAAAACAAACCATTTGAAAATTAGAAATAACCCATGCTTTTACAGTTAGTTAATAATACTTATTGGTTACTCTCCTTTAAAACAGAGGAACACTCCCGTAAGAGTTTCGCCCCATACAAAATCTTTACAAAAGTACAGTCATAATTACAATACAATATCTAGGAATATATATTTTTACAGATACAAAAAGTTAAAAATGGTTCACAATTACAAAATGTCAAGTAGTCAATTCTACAGACTTATAAACAATAAAACATATCTAAA
This sequence comes from Antedon mediterranea, assembly GCF_964355755.1. Taxonomy (NCBI): domain Eukaryota; kingdom Metazoa; phylum Echinodermata; class Crinoidea; order Comatulida; family Antedonidae; genus Antedon; species Antedon mediterranea. The sequence goes on from NC_092672.1 coordinate 35,871,526, forward strand.
ATAAATTCATATTAAGGGGTGGAAATGTTTTTCAATATTTCGGTCATATATGTAGTTACCTACTGTATAAAAGAAATTCCTTTGACTCTTTGATTACAATGATTTACATAAATACATTTAAACAGTGCACATTATTTCAGTATTTATGTCACTGCTGCGCTAAATAATTGCCTGACCCTTTTATCCCATTTTAATAGATTGTTTAATAAAATCTGAAGCAAAAATATGAAAAGTATAATAATAAAAGGTTATTGAGGTGAGGTTTGAACATGACCTTTTTATTGATTCTGAATATTCATACTATTAAACAGTGCAGGCTGATACAGCCTGTCTTTACTGATAAAACCAGATTACTGAGATATCATTTAGGTCAGGCAGTTCCTGTTCTTAGAACACCTCTCTTCAGTAGTCACTCTTTTATATCTTCTTCCTTATTATAAGCTTTAACTAACCAATTTAATTCTTTTGTTATACATATTTTTTCTTAGAAATTTTAAATTTAGAGATTTTCCTATTGTTTTTCATAAAAGCTTTTTATACAGTACAGTATTATCAATAATCATATTTGAAAATAAAAATGCATTAATTTAAACCCAGCCAGTATCACAAGTAAACCGATGAAATATATAAAAACAAAATTGTGAAATTTTGACAATGAAGTAGACTTGTATAGTGTATCTTGAAATTTGTAATCAATAACTGTATTGCTATCCAAAGTACCAATCATTTTCTGTAATGTCAGGAGTCATTCAATTATACTACAGTATGTAAAAAGAGTACGATTTGGTGTATTGTGTATTAAGAATTGATTAAATTTAGAAAAATGTGTTATTAATATTAATAATAATCACTTGCACTGACGAAGGGCTAGTGTTGCTCAAAAGCTCTGCTAACTTTTCTGGCTGTTTTACTTTATTGTTTTGATTTAGCTTTTCGCTTTTTTTTGTATCTCCATTGAGATCCAGCCACTGATACCCACAATATTGTCATTTTTTTCAGTAATTTGCCTTTGGATTTAATACAAAATAAATAAATTATAATACATTTTAAATATAATTTATTTACACTGGGTAGGCTATGATATGAATTAATTTTTTTTCATTTTTTTAATTTCAGAATAAACTTATAATGATGTTTGGTAAACAACTTGCTATAGTTAAGAGTGGTAGAGATTTACAGGAAAGCAATATAGAGGAGAAATACCCAAGTATTACAGACTGGATGTGTGTTGTGAATATACGAAAAGATGTATTGCAGGTAATGTTTACTAAACAATTAAAAAATTAATTAACCTATTTTTAGCTGGCTGATTTCCATATAATAGCTATGCGTCACTGAGTCGGAAGTGCCTCCCCCCCCCCCTCTCAATTTGTCGTAGACAGAGTTGAACCCTGTTGTAAATGTTGGCCAATCATACACCGGTTCACGGTCGGAAGTGACCAGAAAATCCAAGATATTGTCTACTGTACACGGTGTACTAATTACTAATCAGTGTTTGTTACAATTAGTCTAATTTATTGAATGATTTTAATTCTGTATTTTTAAGTCTAAGCACAGGGTTTAGTATTACTCCATGGTCTAAACAAGGCTTATAGTATTTGCAAAAAGAAGTATTTGAATCATTCATTCATTCAGTGGAAAATTACTTCCATTTATATATAGTCATTTGCATAAAATATATAAATTATGTTTGCTCTGAGATATACAAAAACAGAAAAATGAAAAACAAACAAATACAATTATTACAAAGCGTCACATATATTATTTTTTTCTAGTAGGATCCATAATTTTCCATTTTGGAATATATATTTTAGATAACCTTAAAGTTCATTGTACCAACAGGCATAATAGTATTGTCAGTCACGGAGTGAATGTCCAAGTGCTGATTTCAATCTGCCCCACTACAACAATGCCACCACCAATACAATGCTTTGTGTCTGTCTTTAAAGCAGAGTGTTGTGAATAAGTTGCCATAAACCCACTGTTTATCTGCAAAAGCAGTACTATTTACTACATGGAATGACAAAAATGTAGGTGTCATTGTTATGGAATATATTTGTAAACAGTAAAGAACAAAAAAACCAACACAATTCAGAAAAGCTGAAGGTTGAGTACTATTTAAATGCTACCTTAGTCATACCAACGTCATTCCAATCCATTTGGCCTATGACTCAGGATGAAGAACTTATTAGTAAGATAAAGTACACTAGATTTGTTGTTGTTTTTTTCCATATGAAATTTTGTTTCATGGAATGCATCTATTTACTAACTGTTAAATAGAAAAATATTGTTTTAAGATTTCCACAAAAAATGTACAGGTTGCGCTATATTTAGTAGCCCAACTAAGCTACCCATTCTGATGGCGTAAAACAAGGCATAAAAGCTAGAGAGAGGATGACGCACTGTACTATTATTAAAACAATGTATACTTTATATTAAGATCAGAATTACTGTTCATTTTCTGATATTTAATATAACTTTCTTATAAAAGCCCAATGTACTGTACAGTACCAGTTTTTGCACCATTTTAAAGGTACTGTAAAACTGCTGTACTGTAGTACCTGAATTAAATTTTTGTTGTTGTTGAATGAACCGAGGCTCTTATTAGGGCCGTGTTAGATCAACTTAGAACCTCCCTTTTGGTGTTTCTGTTTAAGGTGACCTATTGCATACCACACTTCCTGTAGTTATCTACAAAGTTCCTCACCCATACATTATTAACTTAACAAATTAGCCTAAGAACTTTTACGTCAATTAAAACATGACGTTTTTCATTAAGAAATTATGAATGTAATCAATTTTAAATGCCATCATTAAATAAATATATGTTGAACTTTATTATCCAAGTATCATCAATTAATGATGGTTGTGTGTTGGGATGTTCCCACACTTGAGGGCAGATTTCATGGACTGTACCATTATCTGATAGGGTGTTTAATAAAATGTTATATTGAAGTTGTAGCTCTCTAGTTGTAGAATAGGCTATTGTCGGTTTATCAAGGTAAGCTAGCACTAATAGATTACCAACACCACTTTTGGTTATTTAATTACTGTTTTACTCCTGATAAATGAAAAGTACAGGTGAAGTTTGTTTATTATCATTAATTATGCAAAAGGTGTGTAATCCGCGTCCGATGTTTTAACGTATTTGTGGGTTATCGCAAGTTGGATCATGTATTGTCTAGACTATTGTCCCATTCTTTGATAATTCCATGTGTTTAATTGACATATCATTTTCAGACAAAAGTGCTCAGCTGTTGCTACAATAGATTCGTTAAACAATTGATAATGTATGCGTGAAACAGATTGATTTTGTTTAATCAATCTGTGATACTTTTTGGCTTTGTGTCTAACTGAATTTGTACAGTATTATAAAGCTAGATGTTTTGTTTGAAATCTACAGTTATTAACGTCAACCAAAGGTCACTAGAAATTTCTTGATAAATGATAGGAAAACAAACAAAAAACATGATGGGTTTTTCCAAATAGGAATGGAAATTATACAGTAGTTGAAATCAAAGCTGAAAATTACTGTTGTTAATGTTACCACAGAACAAATTGTATAATAAATACTGTATGGCCTCAGAATACCCATCTCACAATCGTTATACAATGTTAATGGTCAAGGCTGTCCAATTCCAAGTTATAGCCTACAGTAGCTACATGGTTATAATATAAACGGGCCAAGATGTACAGTGGCATAAAACAGAAGCCTTGAGAGTTTTTAGCCTTTTTCGACATTTTTTAATGCCTGTTTTTTTTTCTTTGGGTGCTGCTCAGGGACCCCTGTAAGCTCCGGTGCCCCTGGTTTAGCCAGTGAGCACTCATAGCCATTACGCCACTGAATATGCACAGAACTCAACATATTATGGTTTAGTATAATTCCAATCACACAATTTCTTTTCTTCCATTATTAAAAAATATGTCAAATCTTTACTAAGCCAATAATTCTGTTGGATGTAAAATGAAATAAAAATGGGTTAAGTTACATTAAGAATATGAATTTATAACACAGTACCTGGATAGAACAACCGACTTATGCCAGTAATATTTCAATGACACTTGAGGCCTGGTTTCTATTTTGTCATGATGATGATATTCTCTATCATATCAATGCAGGCTACTAAATAGTTTATCCTTGATATTAAAGCATTGTATAAATTCAGATGGTACCGTAGATGATATTTATTTTTTTTTAAATCAAAAATTGTCTACTGTACGTTAATTTTTATTTTTGTTAAACACGCATTCAGCTCAGGGTTAAACACCAAGTCAGCTTTCCAAACTGCAAAGTCCTAATTTCAGGGTATGGCATCAGAAATTAGATAAATCTGTAAGAGATTTGAACCTAATATTTTGGGTTTTTTAAGCAGGGAACTGTCCTCACATTACCGTTGTTTTGTTGCTACATAGTAACAAACACTGTATTGCAGATTTGTATTTCAATTACACATTAAAATAGACCTGTCTCTTCCCTGTATGTTCAAACTGCTTGTAATACACTTTAGGTAGCTGTTCTCTAATGGATTTGAACCCAATACCCTGGGTTTTGTAAGCGTGGCACTGTCATTACCCCTATTAACACTTCGTGCAGATTTTTATTTTAATTAATAATTTTGTAATATATTAATAAACACATTAAAATAGACCTGTCTCTTCCCTGTATGTTTGAACTGCTTGTACAGTGCACACTTTATCTAGCATTTTTGCAACTAATAAATATCTTTATATATATTGATCACTAATGTTAATAATGTAAACTCTCAGAATGTGCAGACCCTGGATAAGTCTCTGTTTTAACTCTAAGCTTACAATGATCTAGTTAAGCAAGAGTTTTTGGCCAAAATCCAACTTATTATCCATAATTTTCCAGGGTTTCAAATGATGAAACAGAATGAGTCGGTTTCCTGTTTGCAGCGTTGAGACAGTGAGATTAATTGTATTGAAAATGCAGACTAATTTGCATTGTAGTATTGCAAACAAAACACCCTGGATATGAAATCATTGCATTTATTGTTTGTTTTATTTACATTTTGTGGTTACAACATTTTGCATTAAGTGTAGAACACTTCCTATTCAGGAGATACTCAATATGAGGATGACACCCCTATTCAGGGGACATCCCTATTTAGGAGACACCCCTATTCAGGTGACATCCCTATTTAATAGGAGACGCCCCTATTCAGGAAGTACAGTATCTCTATCAGGGGTGTCCCTATTTAGGAGACACCCCTATTCAGGAAGTGCCTCTATGAAGATGACACCCCTATTCAGGGGACATCCCTATTTAGGAGACACCCCTATTCAAGAGACACCCCTTCAGGAAGTGCCCTATAAAGATGACACCCCTATTCAGGGGAAATCTCTATTTAGGAGACACCATATTCAGGAAGTGCCTCTATGAAGATGAAACCCCTATTAAGGAGACATTCCTATTTAGAAGACACCCCTAATCAGGATGTGCCCCTATGAAGATGACAACTGGGACATCCCTATATTTAGGAGACATCCCTATTCAGGAGACGCTCGATGAAGATGACACCCCTATTCAGGGGACATCCGTATTTAGGAGACATCCCTATTCAGGAAGTGCCCTATGAAGATGACACCCCTATTCAGGGGACACCCTATGAAGAGGATACGCCTTTTTAGGGAGAATCCCTATTCAGGGGACATCACTATGAAGAAGACGCTTTTTGGATATTGAAGATGGCCCCTTAATAGGTGTTCTATTGTAGTTAATTAAAAGCATTTCATTTTCAAATTTTTTTAAACTATTTCTTCTCAATTAAATATTTCCATATTTCTTGCTCGTACAGTGAATAAACGCTTATAATAATATGCAAATAAAAGATTTCTGATCGCCGATTGGTTATGCACATTTTGTCATCACAAGAAAAATTGATGAAAATATGAAAGGTCGTTACCCTCTCATTGCTTGATGAAGCGGTAACACAAGTTCAATCTTCAAATTGAATTTGGATCAAAATCTTTTACGAAAAAATATTTCTTTGTTGTACAGTATTAAAACTCTAGACTTGAATACTACTAAGGAATTGAGTTGTTCCACTGGGTTTTAATTTCATGTGACCTGAGTGTGACCTTTGAGTGACATTGTGATTTGATCTCTCCTCTATTCCCATTAGAAGTCCATTTACTAGTGAGAGGTGTGCCTGTGCCAATGTGTACATTCATAACAACAGAGAATGTACCTTTGTTGGTGTATTGTAATTACACTAGTGTCGGAGCTATGAGTCTCGCACTGACGTTGTATAAAGAAATTAATGCTGATAAAGGCTACTACAACCCTTAAAAGTCCATTTAAATGCTTACTTAATACTAGTGTAACTGTAAGGTGTGCCTGTTTTTGCATTCATAACAATGTTCCTCTCTTTTGTACTAATAATGTCATCAAAATTATATTATATATAAATATTTTTATATTATTTTAAATGAGTATTAATATTATTAATAATTATTAAATTTATATTTAGTCTACAGAGTGATATTTGATTTTATAGGAGTTTTAAAATTATAACCATTCAATTTAAACGACGATAAAACACAATTAAAACAAATAAACAATAGTACATTTAAAAAAATTATAATATTGTGTTTCACAAATTGTACTGAAAACCCAATATTTCATCAAAAACCCATTTGCATATCATCACAAATATAATTGCATGTTAAAAATATCATCTGTAACCATAATATTAACTGGTGGTGATAAGGTATCGTTTCTTGCATTTTCACAATCATTGCGGGTGCTATTTTTCACATATCATCATCGACCCTTGATAGAAATCGTAATGCTAAAGACATGCGTCATTGCATAGTGGAAATGACCTCTATGGCCCACAACAGACAACCAACAAACTACAGTTTGAACTATGTAGAGTATTGTCACTATTGCTATGCTCTGTCTACATCAAACTGTATGTGACAAAAAAAATGTGATGTGCCCATATATGAACATGATGATGTTATATCACCACCATATTTAAGCATATCACTACCATATTTGGGCACATTACACTTTTTTTGTTCAACTAGTTTGATAGTGTAGACAGAGCTTAGCCTACCCTATGTGTCAACATATAATATAATATTGTTCAGGTAAAGGTGCTGGGTACAGACTGTAGTAGTATGTTATGATGTCATCTGCATATTTAATAGCAAGGGGAAGATTGCGTTTAGAGCATAGGGAAGATTGCATTAATTGCGATGGGGAAGAATGCATCTGCATAGAAGATAAATGCATATATTGCATAATTTTGTTGATTATAAAAAAGGGTAAATGTGAATTAACAATAGATGAATATACTGAACAATGCTTGTTCAGTATTTAATGTACAGTAGGATTTTTCAAAAATAGTATTAAATATAAAAAAAATATATTAATCAATTTTTTCATAATTAATTATACAAATCACTTGAAATAATACACTACCCACTTTCAGCAATTCAATCATGGCATACATAGGTTTCTCTTTTTGTCTTCATACCCAATAGATTAAAATTAATTTTGTTTCTAAACAAAAACTGGATAAAAACATTTTTCAATATAAAAATATTGGTGTCGGGCCATTTTTACAATGCTAGCTAGTGTCACTGTTCAAATATCTAGTAAGAAGAATTTCCAAATAATGTTGAATCATTTAATTCAATGATTTCCTTCTAAGAATTGACATCTGAATATTCTTGGTTTTTGATGATATCCTTGTTAATGTTAGCTCAATATTTTCACTACCCTGGATGTTGCCTAGCAATAGTCAATAGTGATTGTTATCAAGCTACCCTGGAAAAGTAATTAAAAATATGTTATACTCAACAATAATGTTATTAATATGAAGAATATCACAATATTGAAATGTTAGTCCTTGGTTTTTTAATTGATTGATTTTAATAATGGTTTGATCGAATATTAACAAGAATTATGCAAAACAAAATGCAATAGATAATATAAATTTAGTGGTGTCCTACTGCTGTCCAGGCATCAAGTTAATATTTAAAATTATAAGTGGTACCTGGGAAACCAGTTTTAACAACCCTGGTATAACTGCTTTAATATACTGTCATATAATATTGAATATTAATAATTGTTATGTTAACTGTCTACTACCACTAGACGCAACTTCAACTGATGTCAATATTGATAATTATAAAAATTAATAACTTCTGATAGAAACAATAGGTTATGCAAATACTGCATTGATCTAATTTACAGTACTCCCCACCCCCCACCTCCTGCCTTGAGGATGTACTGTCATCATCATCCTATACTGTGCATTTTGAGTTGCACATGAGTATGTATGCAGTGCCTACTTTTCTTTTGTATCAATGATCTTACAACAGTTAGTATTTGGGCAGATGTTTAGCACTACCTATCTAGAGTATTGTACTTTATATACTCAATATATTTGAAAACAATGTCAATATGTCGGTTAGGGTTGGGGTCGAATCTAAAGCTTGGTTCCCACTAGAACGTAACGCAAGGACGTAAACGCAACGCAAGCGTTTTGACCAATGACAAGTGAAGTTATAGACAGTTAGCAATCACAAGCGAATAAGCCATCGCTTGTGATTGGTCAATTCACTTGCGTTGCGTTACGTCCTTGTGTTGCTAGTGGGAACCACGCTTAAGGAAGCAGCAGATACTGCACCAACATTTTGATCAATTGTATACTACGAAGTAACTGAGTGTATTTTTTAATGCAATTTCACGGCTGTAGCCACCAGTGCGATTGGTACGGTAAGGTTTCAACCTGACCACTTTTTCACAGAGGTCTTTGACAACGCTTGAACAGAGATAGTTCCCTTTTTATGAGACAACTGCACCACTTTTTTTCTTTTGGCTGCATCACTGTATTTACTATTTATCAGTACAGTATCATTTAAATTTATAAGCACTTTCTAATGTTTTATTTTACTTTTGTATTCTTTAAAGAAATTATGTCAACCGTATGGAACTTTGAAAGGACTCTTAGATATTCAAGATTCAGAAATGAGGCAGTTACTCAAGAATCATGAATGTTCAGATAATGATATATTAAGACTAAGCTATGCCATAAAGAACCTTAAAAAGGCATACAAAGGTAAGAATCCAAAATATTTATTTTGTCAGACTTTGTTAGGCATCATCAAGCCTTCTTACAGGTGTGTTCTTCAGTGCAAACATAAAGCTTGGTTTCCACTAGAACACAATGCGTTGTATTGCGTAATCACAAGTGGATGGAAGGGAAGTTTATTAGGTTGCATAGGTTACATGGCATTGAGTGAGAGCCAAGCCTAAGTAATAGAAGAAAAGACCGATTCAGGCCTAGCTTTATTTTACTAGTAGATGAAAAAATTTGCTTCAATCAACTTTGCTTCAAGATTTCTAGATATCAATACTACTAAGGTCCCAGATTTTACTGTTTAAAATAAGTTTTGAGAAAAACCACTAAAAGAGTTGGTGTGTGTTTCCAGTTCATGATAGTTATGATAATAATCATTTTCTTACATGATTTTATTTTTCAGCAAATTTACAAGGTGGTGAAAATACCAAAAACTTAAAAATGACGAACCTAGATTCAGGTAGTCCCTCAGATAGTGATACTGAATTAACTGAGAACAAACATGAAAAAAGGCCATCAGTATCATCGTCTAGTTCGGATATTATCCAGGACAATCATCGTGTGCCTCTTACACCGCCCCCAACGGACTATCATCCTAAAAAGTTGGAGTCTGTTAACCTTCCTTCAACACCAACTTCTAAAAGGACAAAAACAAAAGGCACACCACCTCCAAATAAAAAAGTTTTTAATGTGCATGGGATTATCTTAGATGGCTCTTCAAGTTTGCCAAGGTAAGACTTTTTTGATTTCGTGTTTTTAGCCTGAATTAAGTCGAGTTAGCTTGGTTTTTAATTTTTATAATCATCTATTACAACTAATAATTTCAACTCATTACTTCATCTCAGTTTCTTTATCATGTTTCGTTAATTTATAAAATACTTATGTGGTTACTATAGTACAGTACTTCAATAACTGTATTTGACCTTCTAAATATCAGGAAACATGAATACTTAATCAGGAAATATGAATATTTTATCAGGAAATATGAATATTTAATTAGGAAAAATGAATATTTATAAAGGAAATAATATTTGAAAATTCCACTAGTGTTTTTTTTTATGAATGCTATACTAACGCTTTTTCAAACTCCTGTTGTACGTATATGGTGATTTTGCAATAAAATGGCACGTGTAAGATTCACAGTATCAAGTCATGGGAGAGGCGACTTAGTGCTGGTCATATGATATCATCAGCATATAACATTACAAGTTAGATAACCAAAATACTTTATGTAACTTTAGCTAATTGTAACTATTAATAGTAAGATCAGCTCTGTGACTTGCTTCCAGTAAATATCTTAAGTAGGGATCTAGTTTGTAGATTAATACAGTACATGCATTTTTAAGAACTATGTAGTAACTTTTATGTAGTAAAGCTCTGTCTACACTATCAAACTAGTTTGACAAAACAAGTGTGATGTGCCCAAATGTGATCATGTCCATATTATGGGCACATCACATTTTGTTGTCACATAAAGTTTGATAGTGTAGACAGAGCTTAATGCCCAAATAATATTATCTTTTGTTAAATCCTGAAAGACACCCACTACATTGACAGTAATCTAAATCCAAAGATAAATAATCTAAATGCATGTAATCTTCATCGCTTAATCCCATGTTTTACAGTAGGACGCAAAGAGTACGTTCGGAGATAGTATCCCCCGGCAGCAGTTGTGAAGCTATTGTAAGCAGGTTGAAATCGGAAGACGAATCCGACTCTGGCAGCGGACAGACTTCACCTAGAAAGTGTTCACCAGGTCGACAGTCAGATGTAGCAAAATCAAGTAAGCAACTACAAAGTGTTTGAATGAAAGCGCATCTTCATTCAAGTGTTTTAAAAGTGTAGTTTCCAAATAAATTATTATTATTAAATTATTATTATTATTTTCCCCTTTGAATCATGTTCTTTGTACTGTAGCTGCTAAAGAATTAAAAATCTAGGAATTGCAAGCGAGTACTATCTAGTTTTGGTGACACAGGTCTCTCCTAAAGACACCAACCGAATGTCTATATTACAATGTTTTTCATTGGATAACAAATAACAATTGGCGCCTGCAATAATTGATTTCACTGGGTGGGAAATAGAGAAAGCTGTAAACTTTGCCTACACAATCCTAGGCCACTGTTTGGTAGACAAACTACGACGTTTCTGATCTGACAAGCAATGGAGTGAGGTCAAATTACTGTGCAGAGTATAAATAACTTCTACGCAGCAAATTGGTATATTTTGTTTCTTGACAAGGGTGAACAATAAATTGACCATCCCGATAACGAATGAAAAAACTATGTATAACTGTGTTTATACGCAAATGAAAGCTTACTATTAGACTATTAGGTAGGACTGGTGATGATCTCTAATCCAATCCCATCCTCTTTTGAAACCATTAAGGACACTTGTAGAGCATATAAATGAATCTGTGTTACTGTATTACTGTACCTATAACATGTTTTTTTTTGCAGATTCTTTAACAGTCCCACGGACTAGACGGATAAATTGCAATATGGCACATTCTATAAAACACAGGTATGACAAATATTCATTCTTTACATTACAGTTACTTTTTTATTGTAGAATGACGTTTTTTTTTCATCTACTGAACTACGACCATGTAAATAAGGAATGAGGATGAAATAAAGTTAATCTGTATCTGTACTATAAGTAGAATCACTGCATTGAGACACCCCTATTAAGGAACACTTCCCTGTGACACAAAGGGAAAGATATATATTTGCACTATGGTCAACTCCTATTAAGGGGAAACGTTGTTGGGTCCCAAAGTTGTTTCCATAATATGGGTTCTAAAATGGGTTTATAACACATTTCTTCATTAATCTCTCCCCCTCTGACAAAAAAAAAAAAACATGCTTTCTCAAGATTATGCATTCCATTTCTTAATAATTTTCATATGTATTTGACATGGCATGCCACGGTTGATTAAAAATGATATTTTAGAATATATTTAACATGCATGGCTTATCCTATATAGACAAAAGAAAGATATTTTGTCATACATACTAGCATTGTCTACACTATCAGACTTTATGTGACAAAAAAAATGTGACGTGCCCATTTATGGACATGATGATGTCGTATCACTACCATATTTGGCCACTTTTTGTCAAACTAGTTTGATAGTGTAGACAGAGCCTAAAGAAAATCTAGATTATATATTAATTTAAAACAGTTGGTGTTGAAGATTAATTATTATTATTTTGTTTAATTATTTTGTTTAAAACATGCTTATAAACTTACTACACCTTTATTTTATGCTTCACTATTATTTACTGAAATTAATGCTTTTTATTTTATGAGTTTTTTTTTTAAAGTTATCAGTTTCTTTTCTGCAGAAAATTTCACAATTTTGAACCCCATTTATTACGAAGATCTCTATGGCATTCGGTGAAAACAAATGTATTTCCCAATAGGTGAGATAATAAAGATGAGTGTTGGCATCACCTAACATGTGTGTTCACACTCTGACGGGACCCTTCCATCTTTACCTGTCAATCATCAATAACGATTAATATGTCAGTCTTAAAGCTTGGTTCACACTATCAAACTTTATGTGACAAAAAAATTTGATGTGCCCATATATGGACATGATGATATCCATATATGGACATGATGATATCACTACCATATTTAGGAATTTTACTACCATATTTGGGCATATTACACTTTTTTTGTCGGCTACTTTGATAGTGTAGACAGCTGTTTAGAGTTTGGTTCCCACTAGCAATTCGAGGACGTAAGTACAACAGAAGTAATTTGACCAATCACAAGTGATGGATTATTCAAATTGTTGCTTGTCATTGGTCAACTTGCTTGCCTTGCGCTTACGTTGTTGATTGCGTCCTAGTGGAAACAAAGCTTGAACGCTTTCTGGAGTTTGTACAAAGAAAAAGAATGTGACTTCTAATAATGAAGAGTATGGATGACAATGGCATCATTTTGGAACTTAATCTTAAATTTGATTGTAAATAGTTAAAAACTTCCAAAGAGCAGTTCTAAGGTTGACATATTAATAACATGAAATGCTTTCTTCATTTTATTAACAATTTCTTCATCAGGTTGTAACAGCGATCATTTATTAAATTGACTTTTTTCCTCTAAATTACTCTATTTTACTAATTAAAATGATTTATGTTTTTCTAATTGACTAAAAAAAAGTATTCTTTCTTTCACCAATTCATTCATTTTCTATCCATTATTCTTCTTTGCTCATTCATTCATTTTCTATCCATTATTCTTCTTCGCTCATTCATTCTTATTTTTACATTAACTTCTTTTTATCGTCAATATTCCTTACTCAGTTATAATCCTTCTTTTTGGAATTCCTCCCACTTTTTTCCTTTTGCTGAAGGATAATAAGCCCTTACGGAATAAATTTTGACCAAAAGCCAGGAAGTTGTTTTAAGGTCGTATTATGCATTAGTTAGAAAGATATGTGTAGTAAATCTAGTAAGGTAATCTTGTAGGAGAGAATACCAAAATGAGGAGCTTAGGTAGTTGTTTTAAGGTCATATTTAGAAAAGACATGGTCAATAGTAAATCTAGATACCTTAATCTTGTAGGAGAGAATATCAGAATGAGTAGCTTAGGTAGTTGTTTTAATGTCATATTTAGAAAAGACATGGTCAATAGTAAATCTAGATACCTTAATCTTGTAGGAGAGAATATCAGAATGAGTAGCTTAGGTAGTTGTTTTAATGTCATATTTAGAAAAGACATGATAGTAAATCTAGATACCTTAATCTTGTAGGAGAGAATATCAGAATGAGTAGCTTAGGTAGTTGTTTTAATGTCATATTTAGAAAAGACATGATAGTAAATCTAGATACCTTAATCTTGTAGGAGAGAATATCAGAATGAGTAGCTTAGGTAGTTGTTTTAATGTCATATTTAGAAAAGACATGATAGTAAATCTAGATACCTTAATTTTGTAGGAGAGAATATCAGAATGAGTAGCTTAGGTAGTTGTTTTAATGTCATATTTAGAAAAGACATGATAGTAAATCTAGATACCTTAATCTTGTAGGAGAGAATATCAGAATGAGTAGCTTAGGTAGTTGTTTTAATGTCATATTTAGAAAAGACATGATAGTAAATCTAGATACCTTAATCTTGTAGGAGAGAATATCAGAATGAGTAGCTTAGGTAGTTGTTTTAATGTCATATTTAGAAAAGTTGTGTACAGTATAGTAAATCTAAATGCACTAATCTTTTCTTTTAGAAGAGAATATATGAGTAGCTTAGGTAGTTGTTTTAAGGTCATATATTGCATTTGAGGTTTAGAAAAGAAATGACGTGTATAGTCAAGCTAGATACGGTAATCTTGTTTTTTAAGAGAGAATATTAGAATTATTAAAATAAATGGCTTAGGTAATAGTTTTAAGGTCATAACTCAAATTTTGCATTGGAGGTTTAGAAAAGACGTGTATAATAAAGCTAGATTGGTAATCTTTTCCTTTAGGAGAGAATATTAAAATGAATGGCTTAGGCAGATTATAAAAAGTAAATCCAGTGTGTTTCCCCACTGGATTAGTTGACATGCGATTTATGAAATCAAAGTTACTCCTTTACACCTGTACCATAGGGGTTCATTGTAAGCCCAGTCCTCAATGTCTGGTAAAGACAGATTGGCTAGCAAACTTATCTTCTCTCCTTTAAGCTGGTGCAAAATATTTCCAGTATCAATTTAGTTTTGGCTTGTAGACTAGTATACAAATAATGAATGTTTATGAGTGTAATGGTACAAATAATGGCACGAGGTGAATGATGAAAGGTTATATCAACGAGGCAAAGCCGAGTTGATATAACCTTTCATCATTCACCAAGTGCCATTATTTGTACCATTACACGAATACAAAACATTCATTATTTGTTTTATATAACATCTAAATAAATTCTAGTTATTTGAATCAAATAAAAGGTAGCCCTACCCTAGCCAAAGCTTACTACATTTCATTCACACACATTGATTAAAAACAGTAACATTTGGTTTTTAATAATGTTATATTAAATGTTATATTTATATGGATTTCGTAAACACACCTACTTTTGTGTTAATTATGTCAACAAACGACCAAACAATCCAAAGCCTAGCCTAAATACTAGCATGGCCTAGGCTAGGTCTAGTAGCCTAGTACTAGCTTGGCTGAAAGGCAAAACTTCGACAGACAATTGGAACTTATCTAAGCTAATTATGGTTTTTCCAACAATTCCACGTCTTGTAGGGATGTCCCCATTAATTAATCAAAATCCTAAAAACGATCTAAAGCTAATTTAAATGCCTTTTTGAATGAAATTAGTACATAATGTCCAAATCGTACACAAATATCTGCTGCTGTTGCATATCTCGCGGTGGTGTTTACAAATGAAACTGAGACCAGACGACAGGTGGCGCTGTTGCATTTCACAGTACATAGCCATATCATATAGGATAATTTGTGTACTAGATTTTTTTTCATCTGCGAGACGTTTTTTTTTTCGTACACAAAAATGTTTCAAAAAGTACTATTAAAGAATCGTTTAATAGTGCGTACTATTGCACGCCATGTGACCCACAATCGTCCAATCAAATGACAGGAATTTATTTAGGTGTTATATAATAGTACTTAAGAACTACCCCAGTGAGTTAATGAGCAAACTAAATCCAGCATTGTGTAACTAGTCAATCAGTTTAGTTAACTAGTTTCTAACTAGCCACTTTAGAGGTTATAATAACTAATAACCTACTAGTCAACTAGTTAAGTCAGTCTAGTTAACTTGCCAACTAGCTAGTCAATTAGTATAGTTAACTAGTTAACTAACTATCTACTTTGTCTGGTTGTAGTAACTAATAACCTACTACTCTAGTCAATTAGTTAATTAAACAGTCAGTTAATCTAGTTAACTTATCAACTAACTAGTCAATAAACTGGAGTTTTTCTAGTCAACTAGATATTTACCTATTCTACAGTATTATTAGATACATTTTTCACAGGATTTATAATTATGTAATTTTTATATTTATTTTACTAATATACTAAAAATATTGTGTGCATAATAATGTTGAGTAATCTCCTGTTTTTGTTGTGTTTCATTAGTTATCCGCATAGTAGCGGATAACTCCTTGTAACTGTCCTGTTTCATCATCTTTTTTTTTTCTGTATTATTGGTTATCCGCAACGAAGTTGCAGGATAACCTCTTGTGATTGTACGAAATCATCATCATCATCATCTTTTTATTTGGCTTCTTTCTTTCTGTATGATTTTTGTCTAACGCTTTTCTCTAAAACTTGCAAACATAACATTTTGTAACTTTCTCGACATATCGTCATGCACATGAAGTGAAGCTTTTCATGACGTTTACAATTGCGCAACGTGACTTACGCGCGATTTAACGATTTTGTCGTATTTAACATAGGTCGACAACCAAATAACATTTCAAATTGAAACTTTGCAAAAGTTTAATTTATATCATGCGCTAACTTTCTGTTGAAAAAAAATTGCATGTTTTACACAAAGTTACGCGCGCACACGCATTTAAAATTTCAAAATGCGCAAAATTAATTTCTAATCAACTTTCTACGCGTTTCATGTCGTTTTAAGCATGTCAAAAATTACCACGCGTGCGCACATTTTTACGTGTGCAGTGCGCACGTAGCATTGAAAACATATTTTTTTCGCATGATTTATGTTTTTCCAGCCTTTTCTAGTAATTTTACCAAATTTTAAACAATTTTGACTTAAAGTTACGTCATACGAGCACGTCGAATTGGACAATTTGCGCGTGTTTTTGATGAAAAGGTTAAAAAATTCGTTAAAAATATGCCTTTTTTTAAACACACAAAATGACACAAAATTGACAGAATTCAGCACTAACAGCATATGACATTCTTCAGTTCAGGTCATAATGCCATAATCTTTTTCCGTGTGCAAAATTCCAACGTATGACGTGCGCGTGGCGTTTGTCGTGCGGATAACTAACTTGTCAAAGTGACGAGTTCAAGTCTAGTATTATTCTTCTTTCTCCTCCATTTTGTGTCTCGCGTATCTCAAAAACTTGTAAACATAACATTTCATAACTTTGTCATCACATGGACATTTACGTGAAGTTGTGCACCTCCCATTTTTGAATGACGTCAGAGTTGCGCAACGTGACTTACGCGCAATTTTATGATTTTTAATTATTCGAACAATTTTACACGCGTGGTGCACACATGGCGCTAAAAACATCTTTTTTTTATGTGAATTATGTTTTTTCAGCCTTTTATAGTAATTTTACCAATTTTAAAACAATTTCGACTTAAAAATACGTCACACGAGCATGTCGAATTGTACAATTTGCACGTGTTTTTAATGAATAAGTTTAAAATTCCTCAAAATTATGCCTGTTTTTAAACAATCATAGATTCTAAACTACGAGGTGAACTTTTTTTAAATTACATATTCTGGAAGGTGATGAGTTGTAGATATCGGATCATAAATCAATATGGCTAACCGGACATTGCGACGTCATCGTATGGCCAGACGAATGTAAAATATAGGATTTTTGTCTCTTTCGTTATTGCTCATCACATTTAACAGAGCGCATCTCGCTTATACGTATTCCATTTCCCCCTGAGATTTTAATATTGTCTACATCAATCAACTATCTTTCGCATGAGTTAAAAATATTTTAATTTTTATGACGTCATCATGTCTAAAAATGTTAATATATAATGTTGGTCACTTATTTTCATCTTTACAGTAAATTTCAATCTGTTATAGCTCGTCAGAATAAAAAGTGATAATCATGAATAAAACATTTTCTGGAAGCTATTGGATTATAGATACATTTTGCCAATCAGAGGTTGTGACGTCATCATATAGCCAGTTGAATAAAAAAATTCGTATTTTCATATTTTGCGTTTTAGTTCATCACATTTCAAATAGCGCACATCCATATTTCACGTGTTCAAATTTCTTCTACACGTTAATATGTTTTTGCTGAGATAATTTCTTTCCAAATTGCTATCTTCGTGTTTCATTTCGATACCGTCACCATGTTAAAAATTGGAATAAATGGCGGGTCCCGTAATTTTGCCTATTCTACACTGTATGTAATATGTATAAAGATTTTACTGTGTACTGTAAACTGTATATATGACACAAAATAGACAGAATTTAGCACTAACAACATATCATATTCTTCAGTTCAGGTCATAATGCCATAATCTTTTTCTGTGTGCAACATTCCAACGTATGACGTGCACATGGCGTTTGTCGAGCGGATAACTAACTCGTCAAAGTGACGAGTTTCATGTCTATTTCTTTCTTTCTGTCATTTTTGTGCAGAGCGTATCTCAAAAACGTGTAAAGTTAACATTTCATAACTTTGTCAACATATGGGTATTCACCTGAAGTTGTGCTTTTCTATTTTTGAATGACGTCAGAATTGCGCAACATGACTTACACGCGTTTTAACGAATTTTGCGTATTTAACATAAATCGAAAACCATATAACAATTTAAATTGAAACTTAGCAAAAGTTTAATTTATATCTTGCGCTAACTGACTGTGAAAAAAAAATGGGCTGTTTCACACAAAGTTTAAAATTTGAAAATGCGAAAAATAAATTTCTAATCAACTTTCTACGCGTTTCATGTCATTTTGAGCATGTAAAAAATTCCCATGCGCGCGCATATTTTACGCGTGCGGTGCGTACGTAGCGTTGAAAACAATTTTTTTCGCGTGATTTATGTTTTTCCAGCCTTTTCTAGTAATTTTACCAAATTTTAAACAATTTCGACTTAAAATGACGTCATACAAGCACGTAGAATTGGATAATTTATGTGCGTTTTTTATGAAAAAGTTCAAAAATTCGTCAAAATTTGTCAAAATTATACCTTTTTTTAAACAGTCGTAGTTTCTAAACTAAACGGTAAAAGTTATTTTTATTACGTATTCTGGAAGATGATGAGTTGCAGATATCGGATCATAAATCAATATGGCTAACCGGACATTGTGACGTCATCGTATGGCCACTCGAATATAAAATATAGGATTTTTGTATCTTTCGTCACAGCTCATCACATTTAATAGAGCGCATCTCCACTTATCCTTTTTTCATTTTCACCCCGATTTTGATACTGTCTAGGTCAATCAACTATCTTTCGTATGAGTTAAAAATATTATAATTTTAATGACTTCATCATGTCTAAAAATGTAAATAACGTGGGTCACTTATTTTCATCTTTACAGTAAATTTCAATCAAAATACAAAATAGGAATAAATGGCGGCTCCCGTAATTTCACCTATTCTACACTGTATGTAATATGTATACAGACACAAAATTGACAGAATTCAGCACTAACAACATATCATATTGTTCAGTTCAATTCATAATGCTATAATCTTTTTCTGTGTGCTATATTCCAACATATGACGTGCGCGTGGCGTTTGTCGTGCGGATAACTAACTCGTCAAAGTGACGAGTTCAAATCTAGTTTTCTTTTGTTTTTACTTACCACACAGTGTTTTAACTAATTTAACACATTTTAAGTACAATTTTTAAAGATTTAGTTTGAAAAAATTCTATTTCATATAATACTGTATAACCTGACTTAAAAGTTAAATGTTATAAAGTATGTATGTTGTGTCAATAGTTCATGTGTATGTTTGATTTATCACTTGTCCTTAAATTTGGACAAAGATTCTGTGTTAAGCCATATTCCCCATGAGGGGCGGCAGTGGTGGATATATCATTTTTTTATGATCATAAATCAATTTTCTAACCAAATTAAATAACCTCATTGTATTATTAGCATACACACCCTGTTTTTATATTCTTGTTCATTGTAATCTTACACTTACAGTTAAAAAAAAAAAAAAAATTTGGAGTCAATTTTGGAGGCTGCTCCTAAGACGCATCCTTAGCCTCTAGGAAAATAGAAAATACAGCATATTGTATTCAAAGATATAATGTCAAAATTGTTTATTTATTTAACCCAAATATACAGAATCGTTATTATGGTAATATTAGTGTAAGTTTAAAGTGTTTGTTATTGTTAGTTAATTTCAAGGTCAATTCACACAGTCGAGCGGTAATGGCAAGTGGAAAAACCACGTAGCTTGTCCCATGTAGAATCTGTATCTATCCTGAGCGGAAATCACTCGTTCGCTCAGGAGTTGTATGTAAATGGTCATTAGCAATAACTTGATTCTATTTTTTTTTTTCGTTACCGCTCGTCTGTGTGTATGGGCCTTTAGTGTGTATTTTAAGGTTAGGGTTGTTAGTTAGGGATGTTTTGGAGTAGGAAGGTGTTAAGAATTAGAATATTGCAGTTGTTATTTACTTGGATATTTGGTACAGCAATGCTTCAATACCATTCAAAGACATAACATACCGCAGACTTTCAAGCTTTTGTTTGATCAATAGATCAAATTTGTCAGTCATTCGTGACACATTGTCAATCATGAAAAGCTATCGCTGGTTTTATGATTCTTTCTGAACAATCGCAGATAACACTGCAACACTAAGCCAATAAGATTGAGAATAGATTAAGATTATTATCTAATCCTAGGTGTTAACAAAATGTACAAGTTGATCATCATTAAGGTCATTGTATTAAAAATTGATTTTTAAAAATGGTAACTAAAATTCCGAAATGGTAGATAACATATAACATTGTTTAATGTGAACATGTCCATGGAGAATTTGCCTATTGGTTGGTGACACTAAGGTTACTAGCCGTTTGATATCTAAGACACAAAATATAAACCGCACTCCTATTTATGTACTGGTTCAGCAGAGGATGAGTGGAGCCACCTATTAATCGTGACTTATTCAGATTCAAATTATTATTGTCCGTGGAGGTATTCCATCGCGCGGGCTACGTGTGTTGCGTAGGCCTAGCCTAGATCCTTAAGAAGGCTGGTGTCCTAGTGATCAGGAGGTATTCCATCGCGCGGGCTATGTGTGTAGCGTAGGCCTAGCCTAGATCCTTAAGAAGGCTGGTGTCCTAGTGATAAGGAGCTACTACATCGCGCTTATTATTAAAACTTTATTTAGAATAAACAATACAAATCAATAATTCACAGTTTTCAAATATAATTTGACTGAAATTCACTTTACTAAATTCTCAGAAAATCACTGCGAGATCATTCTCTTCCATAATTTTGGTAAATTTTCACAGTGTTATGATGTATATATTGTGAAAAGCACTCAAAATATTTTCCTATGTGGATGAAATAAAGTTGAATCTTGAATCTTGAATCTTGTCATACTCATCCACTTGTACTCATGTTAGAGAGCGAATGACAAAATGCCACTGAAAAAGTGCTCAACTTTGCGAGTCGACGTGGCAGCAGTCGCCTAGCGCATGTGCATTATATCTATTTATTTTTATTTATTTCATTTCCCAATCATCAAATAACAAAATAGGGTAGCAGTCGACATGAAAATCTAAAAGTCACTAGCGTTTGAATTGGTAATATAGAACAGTACTATTATCCGTCTTTCATGCTTGAATAGTTTTCGAACATTTCAAACAGGATACCCTTCACCTTAGCTCTTCAAGGAAATTATTAAAAGGTTGTTAACATTCTAGGTTAAGGCTGAATGAACCAGGCTAGATTTTTTTTCTTTCCAAGTTCGCCTTATTAGGTGGAAAAATTCAAGAGCGTTCTTCCTTCTCACAAGTCCGGAAAACCTGGATTTTGGTAGTCTGTATTGTTGGTATGATTTGAGAGTACCGAGTATTGCACTACTAACAGTTAAGACCCAAAACACACTTTACACCGATTTTTCTAATTTTAAGAAAAAGCAAATATTGTAATGTGTATGACTTAATTTGCACAATATCATCATAAAATGGCCAATATAAATTTGACCAGTATGAATTTGACCAGTATGAATTTGACCAGTATGAATTTGACCAGTATGAATTTGACCAGTTATTTAGAATTAAATTATTTATAATGGTGCATGGCCTTGCTTATATTATAATGATATTACTGGTATGCATAATTCTGATTTTGGATGGTACATAGCATAATAATTATTATTGTTCTGATCATACAATAATAAGTAATAAGTAAATAAAAAATATTACATAATTAAGAAAAACCTACTTATTAGTGGATATTTGTTGGTACATAAGCATGATATCTGCGTGGGGGAGGTGAAAAGGGGTATTTGGTTATAACTGTGCCATATTTAATAATAATATTAAACACAGTTTAACCTACCAAAACTTGCCAAATTTCATATCATAAACACCCAGTATACACCTGGTATTACATTACCTGTTTATTATAGGCCTATGGTCTGTATTTGGTGAATATCTTCGTCCTTCGTCTACCTTAAAAAACGCACACTAATTTATACAGCGCCCTCAATCAGTGCTGATTAGCTTCCTGTCCGCTCTCTTCAGAGTAGCTTAAGCTCTGTCTACACTATCAAATTTTATGTGACAAGAAAATGTGATGTGCCCATATATGGACATGTTGATGTCATATCACTACCATATTTGGGTCTATCGCTACCATATTTGAGGATATCACTACCATATTTGGGCACGCATTTTTTGTCAAACTAGTTTGATAGTGTAGACATGGCTTACTCCATTCAGATATTGACAATCAAAAGCTTTGACTATTGCAAAATCTTTTTACATGCCCTCAATACAAATCGTCATACCATTTAACTTTAATTATTTTTTAAATTTAATTTAATTAATATATGCTTATTTAGAATGTTTGTATCAAAGCATCAGTAGCAATAACAAAATTAATTTGAATTGAAAACAAGATATGTTTTAGAAAAATATTTACAACATGGTTAAATTTTATGTGACAAAAAATTTGAGGTGCTCATATTTGGGCACATCACACTTTTGTCAAACTAGTTTGATAGTGTAGACAGAGCTTTATACATAAAAGAAAAGTAGTTGGAATTAATTTTGACACGGATCTTGCTATCTGAAGTTGTCAGAAATTCTCATGATTTTTGTATCATGGGATAATTTTCCAAGAACTAGTATGGATCATAATATAGCTATTGTACAATGACAAGTTAATGATTGAACTATAGAGGGCAGTACGTACTTATCACTTTGGACCGAACTTTCTAAAGGTTGAGTCTATGTAATTAATTTTGTAAAATATTTTTTTTAAACAAAAACTTTAACATTTTGTATGGTTTGGTTATGATACAAATGTTCTAAAGCTTTATATTAAATATTTTAATCAATTTTATTACAGTTCAGCGATTTTGGTGGTGATCACGTTAGTAACGTTTAGTTTAGTTTTAAAACTTTAGTTTAGTAATTAAATCTTAATTTCTTTAATTTTTTGTAAGGTTTGTAAAGAAGACAATGGTTACAAAAACATGTGATTATTGCCACGAAAAAATCATCATTTCTGGAGTTAAATGCAAAGATTGCAAGTAAGTTGTTATACGTTCATTGTAACATCCCAGTCTACTGCCGACGTGATCTGTGTAAAACCAAGGCAATCTGACAACAGGACACTGAGCTCACCTCAACAATATAAGAACTCGTTCTTTGATCTTATGTCTGGCTGCGACAAATACCAACAGTACTGGACTATGTGCATATTCTCCACGGTGTCTGTTAAGGTGTGTGGGACTGATGGTGTCGCAGCCACAGACAACCCCTTTGATCCTTGCCAAGATAGGAACTTGTAACAGTCATTTGATCTTATGTCTGGCTGCAACAAATACCAACAGTACTGGACTATGTGCATATTCTCCACGGTGTCTGTTAAGGTGTGTGGGACTGATGGTGTCGCAGCCACAGACAACCCCTTTGATCCTTGCCAAGATAGGAACTCGTAACAGTCCTTTGATCTTAAGTCTGGCTGTGACAAATACCAACAGTACTGGACTATGTGCATATTCTCCGCAGCGTGCGGTGTCTGTTAAGGTACGTGGAACTGATCTTATCGCTGCCACAGATAAACCCACTGATCTCTGGAGCTCAGCATCCTGTTAGATTGCCATGGTAAAACATACCATTTGCAGTATTTCAATTATTTTACTTTTATCAGGGAATTTTCTTATATTGGTTTTATCCAGGTAAGCGGCATTCATAGACTACTGACATACCTGGTTTGTGTACTGTTTACAATGGAGATTTTATTGGTTTGATTGATAAAAAAAGTCTAATGATTGGTTATTAAGGAAGTAATTATGATGTTTCTTTTGTTCTTTTCAAGATATACATGTCACACACGATGTGAGCCATCGGCAGAACTCTTGCCATCCTGCGGCCTTCCTAGAAAATACGAAGAAATATTCAAAGAATCCATAACGCAAGGTAAAAATATGCACTGTATTTCGAAGTGTGTTTATAGTTTAAAGGCTTTCCATTCTACAATTAAGACCAGTATTAAATTTGTTTGCATTGCGCCAAATGGTTTTGCATTGCTTTTACGAACAAACCAAATTTTAAAATCGATTGAAAGGCCTTGCATTGCAGATAACAGATAATATTGTGTTTAATAAGTTAGATAATAATCTTGCATTGTATTATTTAATTGACAAAATAAACTGAATGGCTAAATAGACTGCATTTTACACTTTTATTTTATAGATAACATTTAATTATCTAGGAAACTTTGCTTTTGCAATAAATGTAGTTGTTAGACTAAATGTGTGTGGTTGTGGGTATTACTAATTGGTAGGTTTTTTTTCATGGTAGTGCATCTTTGTTTAGCTTCTTTTTTTATAAATAAAAATGGATTTAATTGGGTTTTTATATTCAAAGTAATTTATATATTATTTATCCATCCTGAAATTGGCGAATTACTTGCCCTTGCTGTTGGTTGCATATAAATACAAACAAATAATTTATGTCAATATATAATTTCATTCATTCATTTATTTTATTTCGGAATATCATTTTGACATAATATTATATCCATAGCAGAAGAGAGAGAAAAACAAAATCTTAATCTAACAGCTCATAGAACAAAAACAAAGATATGTAAATATATAAAGTCAATGCAACAAAGCATTCCATTGTTCTTTACTTATTTGTCTTTTTTTATGTATAAGTCTGGTATAAAGAATTCAAAGGCCTCAAATGTTTAACCTTAGATGGGTTTATAGTTCTCTAACTATACATTCAACTCTTCCAAAACCTGTTTTATAAGTTATGGTTTTCTTGAAAATCTGCTTCCAACTTTATATTTTAAACCTATAAAAGAACATTTAATTTGGGGAGATTCCCATTTTCAGTGCGTGTTTTTGAAAGAGTTTATTGTAATTCTGCAAGCTTTAAGCTTTGTCTACAATATCAACCTTTATGTGACAAAAAATGTGATGTAGTTGCCCATATATGGACATGATGATATCATATCACTACCATATTTGGGCACATCATGCTTTTTTTTTGTCAAACTGGTTTGATAGTGTAGACAGAGCTTTAAAATTGTTTACACATTGCTTTTTCATGTTAACCATGTTATTTTTCCTTCTGCATGTCTTTCAATCTTTGTCTTTTTTATGTATTTTATCTCTTCCCTTCATCTATTAGGTTCTCATGTTATGTCACCATCGCCTATTTTTCCTCGAAAACCAGGTACAGAATTTCACACTTTCACTTTGTCATTTCTTTAAAGCTCTGTCTACACTATGAAACATGACAAAAAAATGTGATGTACCCATATATGGACATGATAATGTCATACCACTACCATGTTTGGGCATATCACTACAATATTTGGGCATACCAATCTATTTTTGTCAAACTAGTTTGATCGTGTAGACAGAGCTTAAGTATACCTTCATCTTTTGTCCTTTTTATGTGTTAACTTGTTATACTATATTGAGTTGTACAATTGAATTCAGTGTTTCTTTTAATTAAGGACCACTTCTGAGATCTTGACTTTAGCAGTGTATTGTCAAATATATGGTCTCCAATTGGAGGGTCTTTAATTATACGTGTCCTGTTTTCTATGTCTAGATTGCTGGCTATGTATTTGGTTTTATATGCAAACCTTTATAGCTTTATAATAGATTACAGCATGTAGTAGTTGTGGTAGTGTTTTTAGTATGATATTGTTAACATGGTTTTAAACACCGCTCTGTCACAGTTAGTACTGTACTATAGTTATGCATTTGACTGTAGATAGTTGTATTTAACATCAAATCTGGTAACAATAGATTGATTGTTATTGAAAGTAATGAAATGTATTATTATATAATAATAAATGATTGTATTATATTTTAAGTTTTATTAATTAAAGGACATAGACGTAATGATAAAACATTACCCTGGTCACGGATGTCTCAAATTAATGAATTTGATATATACAAGTTATATAAATTCTCTGAATCTTATAGCGTCATACCAGGATACCTCCCTGTGAAGTTTTTATTGTTCAGAATTTCATGTGGCATGTTGTTTTTTACCTTTATGGTTATGTATGTGACCTTTGGTACATCTTTGACATTCAGATATTTTAAACTACTACCTCCTATATACTGCTGTTTAGTACAGTTACCGTAGTATGGCCAAAAACAAAACATTGAAAGTCAAATTGAATAGTTTGTGGCTGAGACCAAGAAGTGTGTTTCAATGTGCCATTAATTTAACAATAACCGACTATACAACAAGTGATGTGTATTCTGTCCATGTTATACTACTTCATGATCTGTTAAGCCCATTCTACATTTTCAAACTTGATGTGACAATATATGGACATGATGATGTCATACCACTACCATATATGGTTACATCACACTTTTTTTGTCAAACTATTTTGGTAATGTAGACAGAGCTTTACAAAACCTCATGATCTGTTCTGCATCTGCTTTGTCTTTACCATCTCAAACAAAAATTGTCAATGTAATCCTAAAATGTTCAGACTGTAACATGAAATTTGGAGGTATACCCTGTAGATGTCTTGAAACGTTTTCTGTCAATAATATCTCTTGATGATGAAATTAAAACTTATAATTACAACCATTATTAACAATAAACATTGAACTGTTTTGACACACAGCACCGCTGGAGCCCCCAATTCATCCAAGTCCAGAAGCACAAGCTAGTGTACAAGCATTCCCTCACGGTGAATCCAGCTCAAACCCTTCATCAACGACGTCGTCAACACCTTCAAGTCCAGTACAAGTCTACTCTTCGTCAGCAAGCGCGACACCACCTAGTGTACACTCTCCGCAAGTCAGGGAGTTCGATTTTGGTAAAAAAAAAAATATTTTAAATAATCATTTTTACATGGAGTGGCTCAGTTACGATGCTTGGCTAAGATAAGATAATAAGATTTAGAGAGTCCTAAAGTGTTCAAGGCTACCAATCCAAGAGTCCTGGGTTACAGTCATGTCAGGATTTTTTAAAATTACAAATTACAACTCAAATCCCAAAGATTTGTAATAAGACTTTGTTTATGTAGAGTATCTTGTGTAATGTTTGTCTTTTGAACAGAATTGCCACCTTTAAGAAGGATAGTGAATGAATTCATATTTGGTCATAATATTATTGAAGTTCCTAAAAAAGTTTAAACTTATTCTTCTTGCATTTTTATGTAGATTTTTCAAATGATGTAACGTTGGAACCTGTTGACACCAGGAACGTAGAGACGTCTCAATCAAGTGACCAAACAATTACAGTTGATTCTCAAGAATCACACGAGTCTCCTGATGTAAGTTTTCATGTAATGAAATCTAATCTAAAATTTGTATACCGTAAAAAAAAAAAAAATAAGAAAACACCTTCGGGACTTAAAGCTCTGTCTACACTTTCAAAGTTTGACAAAAAAGTGTGATGTGCCTAAATATGGTAGTGATATGATGTCATCATGTCCACATTTTTTTGACACATTAAGTTTGATAGTGTAGACAAAGCTTTACAGAATTTCATTTAATAGGGGTTTCCCCAAAGTAGGGCTCCTAATGTATTTCAATGTTCTCATATGTGACAATTGATAAAATGAATTGAATCAGAACAACATTACTTCAAAACATTGACTAACGAGACATAAACATTCAAGTGTGAATCATACTCTAATCAGTTGAACTTTCACTTTAGTAAACAGCTACA
The DNA here is from genome assembly GCF_964355755.1 of Antedon mediterranea. Taxonomy (NCBI): domain Eukaryota; kingdom Metazoa; phylum Echinodermata; class Crinoidea; order Comatulida; family Antedonidae; genus Antedon; species Antedon mediterranea. Next base: position 35,899,695 of record NC_092672.1, read on the forward strand.
TATTGAAACATACTACGTGTCATTTGGACATCATGAGGACAGTGAGTGGTTTTTGTACAAAAAAAGACATTGTACGACAACATACCCCCAGTTGATTATTTTTGTTTACTGGAGTGAAATAGTCGCTACTTTTGAAATAACATAAGTTATAATTAAACTTCATTACTATTAATATTAAAATAATTTGTTTATGTTTACAAATTATAATTTAAATCTATTTGGTGTCTTATTTATTTTTATTTTTTTCACTTTTTTATTATATATTGTTAGGCTTCATATCATAATAACATACTACATTACTAGTATCCTAACTATTTGGTCCTGAATTTGTTGTAATTTCTTTCTAACATATGTTGTTTCTACTTTTGTATGTATTAACCAATCAAACCTCCAATAAGAGACATATTTATAGGAGTGTGTGAAATTTTAGAACACTGTATATGGCCAAAATGAACACTGAAACTAGTGTTTGGCCAAAATGAACACTGAAGCTAGTGTTTGGCCAAAATGAACACTGAAGCTAGTGTTTGGCCAAAATGAACACTGATGCTAGTGTTTGGCCAAAATGAACACTGAAGCTAGTGTTTGGCCAAAATGAACACTGAAGCTAGTGTTTGGCCAAAATGAACACTGAAACTAGTGTTTTGCCAAAATGAACACTGAAGCTAGTGTTTGGCCAAAATGAACACTGATGCTAGTATTTGACCAAAATGAACACTGAAGCTAGTGTTTGGCCAAAAATAAACACAGAAGCTAGTGTTTGGCCAAAATGAACACTGAAACTAGTGTTTGGCCAAAATGAACACTGAAGCTAGTGTTTGGCCAAAATGAACACTGAAGCTAGTGTTTGGCCAAAATGAACACTGATGCTAGTATTTGACCAAAATGAACACAAGCTAGTGTTTGGCCAAAAATAAACACAGAAGCTAGTGTTTGGCCAAAATGAACACAGAAGCTAGTGTTTGGCCAAAATGAACACAGAAGCTAGTGTTTTGCCAAAATGAACACTTAAGATAGTGTTTGGCCAAAATGAACACCGTGGTTGTATTTGGCCAAAATGAACTCATCTGCGGCAACATGTAATTTGGCTTTCGTTCCTTTGTTCTGACATCCTGTATCACTACATTCTTAAATTTAAATGTACTAACTACATTCTTATAACGATGTTTTGATGGTGCAGTCCATCAATCGGTATAAATAAATTAACTATAACTCTCCTAATTCTGGACTCTCTGAAAACCAGACTCTCTCCCAAAACCAGTCCGAAAGGTCTTACCATTAGAAACGCATTCGGGCTACCAGTCAATTTAAGCAAGTGGCCCTAATGGTGTCCGGTATTGGGAGAGTTGACTGTTTCTATTCTTTAGTGTCACTCTTCTGTACTTGGTATATTTTATGTTTGTAGACTAACACAGACTCTGAGAAAACCTTGCCTGGAAAGTGGGCATCGATAGACAGCAATGTGTCCGACTCGGAGTCGAATGAAGTTCCTCATCGGAAGGGGAGTGTGAGTAGAGTATGTGGTGTCGTGTTGTTTACTTCATATATCTAGTATCATGATACAGTATAGCACTATTAACACTAATCTCTAGCATGTTGATTTCCATCTTCAACCAATGGTTGCTCTCTTTTCCTTAAGCTTTATCTACAGTATCAAACTTTATGTGAAAACAAAGTGTGATGTGCCCATATATGGACATGATGATGTCATACCACTACCATATTTGGGAATATCACTATCATATTTGGGCACATTACACTGACTTTTTTGTCAAACTAGTTTGATAGTGTAGACAGAGCTTTAGTATGTTTTTGTGGGAGGGGACATGAGATTCAGTGATCCTCCATTAATACTGTACTACTGTAGTACAACTTATATTGTATTATATTTTTTACTATATTATATGAAGTTGTTTTGTTTTTATTTTGTTGTCTGCTTAATGAATGTCTTTTATGTATGTGTTATATTAGTATTTTTTAAAAGAAAAAGGTTATCGTGATTTTTATAATGAATTTCTTTTTTCTTATATCACAACTGTAATAATATTATCACCTTGTATATTTTTGTTAGAGTTTTACTTTAAATGACTTGTATTCGTTTTTTTATACTACATTATATTGAAATTATTAATATATAATCATTGTAGAGAATGAGAAAAATAAATGAATGGACGTTGCACAGTTGTTTCTGATGTTATATATTATGCATGAACAAAATAATTTAGTTAAACTTATATTATGTAGATTTGTAGTGGTAATGATAATGTTGTATATTTTTGTTTTTACCATACAGAAGTCTAGTGTATTATCAGAATGGGATATACCAGTTGATAAATTGGATATTAAGGACCTCATAGGAACGGGCAGATTTGGGAAAGTGTATAAGTAAGTAAAAGTGTATTCACAAACATTCATTTGTTTATAAACGAACTGTGTCTCCAGAGGTTGTGTTCACACTATGTTAATACTACTTTAGAGAAATCCATAAATATTTACGGACTTAAGTGAAATATTAGTGTGATTGGTGAATACAGCCATAGGATTTTTTGCTAATTTGCTTTTCTACACTAGCCTAGGCTAGCTAGGCCTAGGAATATGTTGGTTGGTGACATAATTAACAGTAGGTGTGTCATAAAACAAATATTGAATAGTTTAGTTTCATGCAAAAATAATTAAATTCGGTGAAGGATGCAAGGTTTCTTAGAAAATAGAATTTACCTCATGAAATTATTTGTTCCATTGCACTCATAAACATTCATTATTTGTATATTATCTTGGAAGGAACCATGTTGGAGCTACTTGGTGACCTTTAGTTTGCAAGGAATTATCATCCTCTTATTAATGTTTTTATTTTATTTTGAAGGGGTTATTGGCATGGTGATGTTGCCGTTCGTGTATTAGATATTGATTCAAATAATGAAGAGGAACGTCAAGCATTTAAAAAAGAGGCAAGTGTAAAAAAAAATATTTTATTTCATGAATATCTGACAACCCTCTTCATGAACATGTTCTTTAAATTTTTTATTTATTTCATACGCATCGAACAGCTAGTAACTCGCCAATTATAGGATGGATAAACTGTTTAATAATGTATCACGCTTATAAACCAAGTCTATCTAAGGCTTAGAAAGTGGAGTTGAAAGATTTGTGAGTTACGACCCTGGCAATAGGTCAGAATTGAACTCCCGCACTTCTGTAGGTCAGGATTGGAATTTGGAATTGGAAGGCAAGCACGTTAACCACCAAGCTACAGCTCCATGTAATGCACTATGACAGCCCTCTTCATAACATAATATGAGCATGTTAATCTACTTTCTGACTGACTATATTTTCTTCTTCAGGTGTTGCAGTTAAGGCGAACAAGACATGATTATTTAGTTCTTTTTATGGGCACGTGCAAGATGGCGGATGGTCTGGCTATAGTCACAAGGTGAGCATCCTTTGATAAGGACCTAACGCTGGAGGTCCAGTTTACACCTTAATATATTGTATGAATTTTTATATCAACAAGACATATATTGACATGTTTGACAGTAATTTAGTACTATATCTAAAGTAAATGTTTGTTATCGTAACATTTTGTTTTTGTAGTCTGTGTAGAGGACCGTCCCTGTATATGTATATTCATATATTAAAGGAGAAGTTTCCACTAAGTAAATCAGTAAGCTTTGCAACACAAATTCTTCAGGTAATTTCACTTTTTTTTTATTTGAGTTATAAATAATCTCCCACTCACCACTTTTCCTTTCCAAAAATTCACCTTGATATGTGTTCTATTTTATTTCATTTTCGGTTATCTTTGTAGGGTATGGGGTATTTACATGCAAAAGGAATCATTCATAAAGATTTACGCTCTAAGAATATATTTGTTGAGAAAGGACTTTCCAACAAAGTTGTTATCGCAGACTTCTCAATATTCAGTGTTGCCAGGCTTTCAAAGGAAAACAGGTGAGTTAAGCTCTGTCTACACTATCAAACTAGCGTGATATGCCCAAATATGGTAGTGATATGACATCATCATGTCTATGTATGGGCACATCACATTTTGTTGTCATATAAACCTTGATAGTGTAGACAGAGCTTTACACTATCAAACTAGTTTGGCAAAAAAAGTGTAATGTGGCCAAATATGGTCATGATGGTTTCTTGTATATGTACACAAAAAATAATTACAAAATCTTTAAAAAAAAATTGTATTACTATTGATTGATCGATGTGGTTTGAGTATTTTATTTCATGTTATCAGCAAAGTTAATTTTTTGGCCAAGTTTGTAAATTACAAACAAGATGAAGCAACCTATGTATGTATATGTTGTTTTAAGGTATACGCTGTGTACCGCAAACTTTATATCAACATAAGTATGTATATGAATGATAAATTAAATTGTTACTTTTACAATTGTATTTTTTTTTAGAAGAGAGGATTGTCTTCAGATACCAAAGAATTGGTTGTGTTACTTAGCACCAGAACTCATCAAAGCCCTGAAGGTAAAAGATATAGATGGTGAACTGCCATTCTCTAAGGCCTCGGATGTCTATGCATTTGGGTAAGTTGATCAAGGCTAAGCATGCCTTAGTGGGGAACCTGTGGTACTGGTGGTGCCTTAAGCCTTGTCTACACTATCAAATTGTGATAACAAAATGTGATGTGTCCATATATGGACATGATGATGCCATATCACTACCATTTTTGGGAATATCACTACCATATTTGGACACATCACACTTTGATAGTATAGTAAGAGCTTAAATATGACTTAGTGGGAAACTTTTGTATTGGTCTTTAACCAACATCGTGTGGTCATATTTACCAATCGCACTTAGGCTAAGAAAAACAAAATCTGCTATTTAGGTGAATAAAACTTAAGGATATTCTTAAATATTTATAAATACCTATTATTTGATAGAGTTGAATTTAAATGTTATATTTAATCTTTCAGAACTGTTTGGTATGAGCTGTTATCCAAGGAGTTTCCAATGGCCGATCAAGAAAATGAAGCAATTATATTTCAAGTTGGACAGGGAATGAAACCAATTCTAAGTCATATACAAGCTTCTAAGGATGTGAAGGTAAGAGTTGGTTTAAGCTTTGTCTACACTATCAAAATTTATGTGACAAAAGTATGTGATGTGCCCATCTTTTAGTGTTGATGAATAAATGTATATATGTATATATGAATGAATGAATATATGTTTTTTCTTTGAAGGAAATTCTAATGATGTGTTGGAATTATACACCAAGTATAAGGCCGTCATTCGGAACATTAACCAAAACGTTAGATCGATTACCCCGACGTCAAATTAGACGGAGCCCTTCTACTCCCCTCCACCTATCAAGATCAGCCGAGTCTGTCTTTTAAACTGTTAAAATCGACAAAGGTTGCGTTCTAAATTGTTAAGTACAGCTGAATCATGGCTTGTCAGGTTTCGGACTAAACTTAATAGGAACACTATAAGGATGCATTACAAAGGTCAACATTGAAATTTCAATTTACAAGAAAGCCAGTTAACAAAATACTCTTTGCTTACTGCGGATGAAGTGTAGATGTGTAGACGACCACAAATGCAATCGTAAAAGTGTAAATTATGTATCCTTAAATTCATTTCTTTTGTTCATTTTACCGATCTAAAATTCTCAAAATCATTGTTTTTGATAATTCATAATATCTTTTTCATAATGCCACAACTACCATATTGATAATTTCATAATAATAGCAAAAAAAAAACAAATGAAAACAATAAATTATGAGAAGTTACTATATATAGTAAATGTACAGACAACATTTCTTTCTAAGCTTTTCCTTGTAGTTTTGTTTGAATCTAAGCAAATACCTCGGTTGCTTTGAGGGGTTTACGAAAATTTTTATATTTTTAAAAAAATATGCAAATTTATTAATGGAATGCTCTTATGTAATATATATATCATTATAAAGTTATTATGTTATTAATATATTCTATTATGTTTCATACATTTAACTCTCCAAAAACTAAACTCTTTGAAGACAAGAAATTCTTCAAAAACTAATGTTCTTACCGTCTTGATTCTACTATGAAATACTAGTGTTTCTCCAGTATCTCTCCAGTGCCTCTTAATGCCCTAGAAGGAACTTAGCATTCTGACGATGGGTTATGAATCTTCAAACTTCACTGGCGATGTTTTGGTTTTTCTTAAGCATACTCCTTAATTTGGGGTTAAAGGGAGTTTATCTTAAAAAATGAACTATACTGTTAATATTAAGAACATACTTGGAAAAACTTATATAGTTGATAGCTATTTTAAATTATTTCAAATCCACTTGAAGCGTTAACACAATTGTAAAGACATTTGTAAATACTAACTTTGTGCATGCCACATCTGTTTTTGTACACTCAGAATAAGCTGTAGATAAGAGACATTTATATGTATGTATTAAAAAGCTTTACATTGTACACAAAAACTTAATCTAATATAAGTATTATTAAAGGGGTTTGTAGGGGATAGGTTGAGAGGAGATAATTGTTAAAAAAATTAAAACGCTCTCCCTCTAATTAAAGATCACCATACTTTAGTCTGAATAAGCATACATTTACAGCTATATCTTTAATGCGGTATTATAGCTTGGTGCTTGCCTTTTAATGTCATCATCATTGGTACAAATCCTTGCTACAGGCATTGCCTATTGCATAAATAGGGAAGTTTAAACATGCGGTGCAGTTTTTATTATTTCGGGTAAAACATTGTTTTTACTTCCATGGTCCTACTCAACACACACACCACACATTTCCACACTGACAATACCACATGTGCCTAACCTAATCCTAACCGTAACCTAGGCATGTTATGTATAGCATTGTGTGGCACATAGTGTTTAGTAGGACCATGAAAATAAAAAGAAAGAAAAAAACAAATTTCTTTATACCTTCAATACGTGGTCTTTAATAAGAGGTGATTGGAATCAGATGATTCTTAAAAGCAATACTTTAAATAATTTTTAAACTATATGTATTTCTTCATCCATTGCTATCCAGGTGATTATTTATTGACCATTTTGTTGTTTTTGCTTTTAAAAATACTTTGCAATATTTTGTATTTCAAAGTCATTTTTGTGTTTATTTTTATATAAATTTATCTAACAATTTATAAACAATGGCAATTATTATATTTAAAACTTCATGGTTTTATTCATAAATGATAAATTGATAATCTACTAAAAATTCTAAATAGAATGATTAACTTACACTTAAAAATTACTTAAAAATGATTTGTATAGGGTTGTAATATGCCAATAGCTATTATAGCATTTGGGAGATATCTTTATTACCATTACTATAAAACAGTAATAATATCCAGGCACGGATCCAGGAACAGTCTGTAAAAAATAGATATAAAAAAATAGTTAATAATTTCATTGTAGCTGTCGAAATGTGCAGTGCGCGCTACTAACGTCATGGGTCCGTCCCAAATATGAGACTTTTTGCAAATGAGATTGTAGCATTAAAAGACACACATTATTATTTCAAAGGTTTATCGCCTGTCTTGGTCTCCAATTTTTAAAACATTCTGTTTTTAATCTCTCTTTTTTTTTATTTATATTAACTCAAATAATAATCTCCAATTGTATGCATAAAGCTAAAGTTTTTTTGTTCATTTCTAATTTGTTTTCTAATATTTATTTTATCTTTAGTTAAAGTTAATAATCCTTTATGTGTATGTTTTGTAAGAGCTATTGTAAATAATATTAAGTTTTAGCAGAAAATATGTTAAATTAATTTTGCACCATCACTTCTGGTTACTATAATATACAGTCAAAAATCCCTATACTGGACTCTCTGAAAGCTACAGAAATTCTTTAAAAACCCAACTTTTCTTGTGGTCCGAAAGGTCCCATTTGTTTTACCATTAAAAACACAATCAGAATGCCAGTTTTTCGGGAAAACCAGCCCAAGATTATTGGGAGAGGTGACTGTACAGAGGGCAGTTTAGGAGTGTACTTTTAGAAGTACTGTTACCTTAGTTTACATTGAAGAGAGAATTAATAAGAGATTTAAGAGAGAGTCTATTTATATGCTGGTAGCTGTTTTTGGTGCATGACCAAAATATTAAACCATATCAAAAATGAGTAGGTTTGCCAGTTTGAAAAACAGCCCATGAAAATTGAATTAATTAAAACCTTATTAATGATTAAACAAAATAATAAACGTAAAAATTTAGCTTAAGAACTTTAAATAAATATATAAAAAATTGAATTTGACAAAATGGAATTATTTTTAAAGTTTATTTTTTTTTTCAGATAAATTGAGATTTTGACTTCCTATGTTAATAATCTATTCCTAAAATTTGTTAAAAAATGTACACCCAATGTGATATTTTAATTCTATTTTTGTGTAAGTACTGTATGTGATTTTGAACGAATGCCTTTTTGTGAATGTGATGGACGTAAAGGGATTGTTTTTCAGTTTGAGTATATTAACGATGAATTCAAACCAAAAAAATAACCTTACTTTTTATAGACCTAATTTTAGTTTAAAATGTTTTCATTAAACAACCAAACGAACTATGACCTTAAATAAAAGAGAAAGATATTTTTTGTTTCAATAATTATTTTTTTGTCAAGAATTGTATTATTTTTTTAATGCTTACTCTCCAGCTCTGTCTACATTACCAAACTAGTTTGACAAAAAAACAGTGTGATGTGCCCAAATATAGTAGTGATATGCTTAAATATGGTAGTGATATGACATCATCATGTCCATATATGAACACATCACATCTTTTTATCACATAAACTTTGATAGTGTAGACAAGGCTTTATTTCTTGTTTTCCTGTTATTTATATACGTCATTGATATCAATTTTTGTATAAGGAAAGTATATGTATATTAAAGAGATGATGACATGGACGAAAAAGCTGTAAAAAGATCAGCTGTGGATACTTTTGTCGTATCTAACTGTTAATTTAAATATATAAAAATGCCATTTTCTATATTAATTTGTAAACAAAGCTTTTCAGTATTTAAATAATTTGATTTTATAGTTAAAAATGAATAACATAAAAAATATATATTATTTTTTTTGCTTTTATAAAAATGATACATACTATAATGTCTGCTAGCGTTTGTGGTGAATATTCACCATAATAAAATAACCGTGGTACTACTGTATTATATTTCTTATGAAAATGTATTGGTCTACAAACAGTGGAATGATATGGCTTCATCATGATATGAGCCTGTTAATAAGTTCATATTGACTCTATATGAGTGCATCGTGGTTGTATAAATGCAGTAAGATCATGCCAGTACATCTTGGCGATATAAACTGGGCATAATTTGATTACATGTGGCTACTCTAGGCAAGTCATCAGTAGTATAACAAGCCTACACAATGTGTAATCATAATATGGCTATGTTGGATGATGATACAGTATGTGAATACCATGATGATGTGACCATATATGGGTTTATGATGACCATGGCTATATCATGATCATTTATGGCTATATCATCATGACAATGATGGCTATCTCATAAACATGTATGGCTATCTCATGACCATGTATGACTATCTTATAACCATGATGGCTATCTCATAACCATGTATGGCTATCTCATAACCATGTATGGTTATCTCATAACCATGTATGGCTATCTCATGACCATGTATGGCTATCTCATAACCATGTATGGCTATATCATGACCATGTATGACTATATCATGACCATGTATGGCTATCTCATAACCATGTATGGCTATCTCATAACCATGATGGCTATCTCATGACCATGTATGGCTATCTCATAACCATGTATGGCTATATCATGACCATGTATGACTATATCATGACCATGTATGGCTATCTCATAACCATGTATGGCTATATCATGACCATGTATGGCTATCTCATGACCATGTATGGCTATCTCATAACCATGTATGGCTATCTCATAACCATGTATGGCTATCTCATGACCATGTATGACTATCTTATAACCATGATGGCTATCTTATAACCATGTATGGCTATCTCATAACCATGTATGGCTATCTCATGACCATGTATGACTATCTTATAACCATGATGGCTATCTTATAACCATGGTGGCTATCTCATAACCATGTATGGCTATATGATGGTAATAATGAACACAATGATTGTTTTATTACTGAAGTCTGCTACATAAATAGGAATTGTAATTTACTACATGGCCATGTGGGTTACAATGTAATGTGTACAGTGCAATTATTGCAAGTATATTTATATGCAGTTTATAATAATTGATCATCTTTTATAATGAATATGAATGATGTAATTAGTATACTAATGAATATTCATAAAGAATAATCAATATGTATCCAAACAGAATGAACTGGATATATCATATAGATTTGTTGAATATTTACTAAATTTTCATTTCTAAAATGATTGAATATGAATAAAGTTGTACAAAATCAATTTATTTAATGAATTAATTTAACTGATTTAATTATCGATTTATTGAATACTCATTTTAGAATTTTGATATACAGTACATTGAATTTAAATATTCATGAAATTTATTGAATATTCATTTAAGAATTTTGATACAGTATACAGTACATTGAATTTAAATATTCATGAAAATGATTGAATATTCATTTTAGAATTTTGATATACAGTATATGGAATTTAAATATTCATGAAGTGATTGAATATTTTTCGAAATCTACAATCCTAGAATATGAATATTCATGTTTATCAATATTCAAATAAAATTTAACACATACAGAGCTGTTTGTATAGTATTTATTTTTTGTGGTGTTGTATTTTTTACTTTGTGATATAAAATTTTATTCAGTCTGAAATAGTTAAAACCTGGACTCAGTTACTGCAATGAATCAATTATTTGGCACTGTCGGCGTTTCATAGTAATTGTTTTCCAATCCCATGTGTAAGTTTTTTTGTGTATCAAATCAAAATCAAGGGCAAGAAATTACAGCAATGTCTTCTTTATCTCAACAACAGCAGATGCAACTTTTGGCAGAACTTGAAATTGAAATGATGGCTGATATGTATAACAGGTAAAGTATCTTCAATTCTAAAGATTAACTTAGTTATTTGAATACTGGCTAGGCCTAGCCTAGGCGATGCAATGATTGACGACGGACGGGTGGTGAATTCGGTCGGCAGGGCGGTTTCTACCTGCTTAGCTGCCTGCATCATAATGTCGGCTAGGGCCTGGCCAACATTTGAAATATAGGAAAACCTACACTGACATGTATTATTCTTTTTATCATGTTATCTCAAATTTAGGTTCTACTGTAATTAATTGTTATGGTAATCAATATTATTTAGACTCGAAAAAAGAATAGGTGCTGCACATCCACCACTGCACCTGTCACACCAAAATCAGTCCGGGCCAAAATCGGTCCGGCGGACCAGTTTTGGCTGCCAAAATCAGTCCGGGGGACCATTTATGGCTGCCAAAACCTGTCCGGTCGGACCAATTTTGGCTGCCAAAACTGGTCCGGCCTGGATAAAATCGGTCCGGGCAGTAGGACTGTTTTTGGCCGCCAAATATGGTCCGGTCTTACAAATATATGGTGCGCAAAATGAGTCATAATGTATATATCATTAAAAAAAAGGCCATGATTAGTCATTATTGAAAACTACGGGGATTTATTTGTTATTATTTTTAATATTATAAATTAAGCCTGTTTTTTTTTTTTCATTATTAGTAGTAACTCATCAATAATTAATACTAATTAAGCTTCTTGTATACAATATGTATCTCTGCCTGTTTTTAATCCATTTTTTCTTTTTTAACATCTTCGTTTCCCCATGATGTTAAAAACAATTTAATTTATTAATTATTTATGGTTAATCAATCAATATATCAATTCAATACAATTATTATAAAACAATTATCCAATATTGATTAGGCTGAGGACGGAAAAAGGCCTCAATCATAAATAAAATCTAGCTGGCAATATCAGCGTCTCATACCCGTTCATGTGAGTGTGTGGCAGGCCGAAATATGAGTGAACACCTAAGTCATGTTTTTAGATAAAATACATTTATTTATAGTATTTATCCGACAAGATAACTTACTAATATATATCATGGGATATTTTTCTAGCCATAAACAACTTAAAACAGCATCATAGGCCTAGTAATTCAATTAAAATCGACAGAAGAAAAGCCCGGACCGATTTTGGCAGTGGCGGACTGCTTTTGGCCACAATTTTAGAGCCAAAACTGGTCCGGCCGGACCGATTTTGGCCCCGGACCATATTTATCGTGACACACCCCCCACCCCCCCCCCCCTGAAAAAACAAATCTGGTGTAACTTTTGCACTCAATAAAGATGACAGGTGAGTAACTAAAGACGATATGAAAAGCGTGGTATTTAGCGGCACTCCATCCAAAATTTGATTTTTATATCACATTTGTTTTTTTAAAGGATGACCAGCACGTGTCAGAGCAAATGCGTACCGTCAACCTATCACGAGGGCGACCTGTCAAAAGGAGAAGCTGTATGCCTAGATCGTTGTGTAGCAAAGTATCTGGAAATTCACGAAAGTCTTGGAAAAACCCTCACAGAGAAATCAATACAAGATGATGCAATGCTGAAGAAAGTGCAACAGAAATGAACTCTGACCTGCTAGAAATTTGAACTTTAAACTCGAATATTATTTGAAGTATATTCACTAATGTCCTCTCGAATAATTAACAACTTTGCTTTGGAGATGATGTTGGAGGATGGTGAACAACTTGTAACAATTGTTACTGCTGTAATAATTCTGATGAAAGAGGAATGAACTTTGACCTAAGCTAATTTTACCTCAGTTTACTATGAATCTAATCAAATTCTTTACCAAATGATTACAGTATTTTAAATTCTGAATATAACAATGGCACAAACGCAACGAAATATCATGAATCGACCAAATCAAACTTGAACAGTGTTATTTTATTACTTTAGCTAAATATTTACCTATAATCAAAGAATATATATCACAAGAATGAGTAATCCGCGATTTTCCCTGTAACAGTAATATTGTCCATGTGGTAGGGCGCCGCCATAAGTGTGGATGTATCTGGGATGTATACAACTTTTTGTGAAGGTTTCACTAATCAAATGCTGGACCACCGGAGTATTTTCCGATGATAAAAATGTTATCAACTACATGCCAACATCATGTTAAATACTATTTGAATATTTAATTGTTCGTTTTATGCAATTTATTTAGTAAAAACTGCCGTATACACAGTTTGATTTATCAACCGGGCGCTACGATAGCGTGACCGGGCGTGTTGGTGTTTACGCGTTTTCACGAAGGATAGTTTAATAATATTCCTATATTTAACTTGTTTCTGGTAAAACAAATAAATGTTAATGACATTTAACATTTTCTCCTATTAATAACATGTGTTTTATACTAATTTATATCATAAAAACAATACTTAATTTACCGGGCGTACAGTAGTACACGGCAATGGTAAAGAATAGGCCGTGCTGAGTGATATTCGTTGATTTTTGGTGTTGCTGTGTTAGGCCTTTTTTGTGAACTAACTTAGCATGTTAGTAAATAATTGTCTGTAAAAGTGAATAAACACTAGTTTGTTAATAAATATGTATTATAAAATAGTTTACAATTGCAAAAACTATTATCATAATTCTATTTAATGTGACATTTATCATGTCTATTAAATCAAGTCTTATTTAGTATGTATACATCCGCCCTTATGAGGGCGGGCATCACTCTCTGGAGCTCTCTGTTACAAATTTCTTATGCAAAAATCGTGGAATACTCATTCTTGTGATATATATTCTTTGCTATAATATACATATTGTTTAACAATAACATGCAATAAAAAGGTTTATTAATAATAATGATAGTTGTTTTCAATGACTTTTATAGATAAATGTTAATACATTACAAATAACTGGCCAATGTTGTGTATTTGTGTAAATGATATTTTTAAATGGAGGAAAAAATTGTACTGTAAGAGGCTATAAATAATATAAAAAGTTGGTAATGCAATTCCTGGGTTAGCATTGTTCAGTTTGAAGCACATAAGCTGGTATAATTCAGCAATTATCAACTCTTTTATTTGTTTTTATAGTTTTAACTAAAAATTATAGTTTTAGGTCTATCAGTTCATAGATCAACGCCAATCAATTGAGCTGTTTTAGTATCCGTAACTGGATATGCCGCCTCCTTCGCAGTTCGTAATTCTTCTATTTGGTTTGTTTTTAATATTTGTGACTGATCATGTACAAAATCTGTTACATCTTCTATCTTCAAGATCCATTCAGTTGCATATTTGTGGAGAACCTGAAAAAGAGATTATTTACAGAGATTAGTACAGTAGGAAGAAGTTCTTTATAAATCATCTCTCAAATGAGACGTTAAAGATATACTGTCACCCTAACAAATTTTTTTTTCAATTTTTTTTTTATGTGCCATTTTAATGTCACATAATAGTTATTCAGTTTGACCAAAAACTGGATCAAAAAACAAATTATTCACCTGAAAAATTGTCTGTCGGACAATGGTTTTTGGTTAAAATTAAACGTTTCTTTGTCTTTTTATAAGTTAATTAATAATTTTTTTCTTTTTTTTTACAGAAGTGAATAAAACTTGATTAAAATCACCGATTTAAGGTCTGATTTTATTAATCTTCATGTTTTTGGGGGGACAGTACATCTTTAAGGTTATTGTATGTAGAGCAGTGTCTTTCAGATGACATGTTAACGTAATATCAGTGTTTACCTCTCCTTTTAACCCCAATTGAATTGCTCTTCGTTCTTCCTTTGCTCCGTGTGGATCATGGTCAGGATCCCATTGTAATCGCACGGATATTTCATCAAGTCCTGCTTTTTTCTGTTCCTAAAATACATAAACAAAATAATACAATTTTATGTCTCTTGGAAGTCTCTATTTTTCTGCCAAAAGTTTGCAGACTGCAGTAGTTTGCATAAAAAAATTATTACATTGTAAATGTCATTAAAATTTTGTCCATTTTTGTCAGTGATGACAAAGAAATTTCATGCATGTGTATAAAGTATTTGTAATTCATCAACTTTTGGGTCAGACACATCAAATTATGTCACTGGTGAATATATAAATACCTGTGCTGTGTAAGCTTGTGATAGTATCTCGTCAAAAGCTGATCTCTTTAAATAGATAGCAAGAACTCTTTCTTGGTTTATTTTACTGGCCCAGCCACATCGATACATCATCCACAAAAAGTTTGTTTTTATCCATGACATGCGCTCAAAACTGAACTTCCCGCCAAATCTGAAAGATAATAACATTGGTTTTCTTATTTAATCAATGGCTTCAAAAACACATACAGACATATAAACCCCATATAAAAAAAACAAGATAAGATTTTAAAATATTCCAATTTTTCTTGTCAAACTGTTGTAGTAATACACATTACTATAGGCACTCTTCCCTTCCTATCTCCCATAGGGATGTAACACCCTGCTCTCACCAAACCTCTTAAATAGGCCTATAATATAATATGCTAATAATATTCTAGGTCAGCTTACCTTTGATTTTCTACTGCAAATGTTGCTATTTGCGGATTAAATGCTTGATATACAACAACATAGCTATCGGTGTACTGAGCCAGTATATGGCTACCCTTACGCGGCCACTGTGTATCTCTTTGAACCAAGTAACTCTCTGTTAAAAACTCCATTCTTGTGTGTATTAGTCTGTGCTTAGTGTTCACTACTTTCTTACCAATATCAAAGAATATTCTTTGCCAATACATACGCAAGATATATTATTTAATCATAATATTTTGTTGCACAATACACTAGTAATGACAAGTCAAGCGTGAGACGGAAATGAGTACATGACGTCATCGCAAGTCTATGAATATTCATTAACCAGAAAAAAAAAGGAGTTTTTACAGTTCTCAAAAAACATACATATTTGTTCCTTGATAAATAATTCCTTCATGATTGTTCTATCGCGTCCACAAAATAAATAAATAAATAAATAAATGTGACAAATTATTCTTTGTCAAGAAACAAAATTATATACAGTGCTCAAAACATGAATGATTGAAATAAGTACCTACTTAAAAAAACTGTTCAACCAATTATTTATAATCCTAACCTGTATCTTTGATCTATGTATATTTAATTATATATAATAATTATAAATAACATTTCTAGCATAAACTGATATATAATAGCTGGCCTCGAACTATGTAAAATGTTATCTTGATTACGATGTCAATAATTATTTTTACTATTTAGTGATCATAATTTTCAGTTCAATCTTAATTCAATCAGAATGTATTAGTATTAACATTCAAAATTGTTCATAACATAAACGGCGCGGGGGCGGGTGTGTCCGAGAAAAAATTATAGGGAAGGCGGGGCGCGCCGGAAATTATTGAATGTGCGTGTTTTTATGATGATGATTATATCTCTGTTGCGGCCTGACACGACAATAATTTTTAAAGGAAGTTTAGTCGTTCGGAGAATAAAAACATGGCGGCGCGCAGCTCACATGTGGACACTGTGAACGAACGTCGTTTGCGGCCAATCTACGGTAGGTGAATAAAAAAAAACATAGTTAATGAAGTTATGTTTTATGACAAAAATAAATGTAGCGTGTAATTGTGTGAATGTATTGCTTATTTTGTCAGTTTTTATACGCTTTTATGCTAGGCCTAAATTGTATTTACTGGCTTGCAAAGATCTTTGCTGGCTTGTCAACAGTCAAGAGAGGGAGGCATAGAATAGCTGGGACAATCCTCGCTCGAGCGAAGCCTACCTAAGCTACTACTCTGCTCTGTATCTACTAGGGCTAGCCTAGGACTAGGTACACCTAGCATATTTATTATTAGGATGACTAGCCAGTACTGAAGACCTTGTAGTAGTACTAGGCCTATAGGTTAATAATATAATATAAGTAATAAATAACACGTTAAAAACTGGTGTGCAGGAGGAAACATGGTTGCACGTGATCTGTGTGCAGGTTTTTACAAAAAACATTAACTAATTTTTTCTAATTGGTTTTCCGCACTAATCAACTTTCTACGCATTTCATGTCATTTTAAGCATGTAAAAATGTCCTCGCGCGCGTGCAAATTTGTGCGGCGAATAACCTAACTCGTCACTCGCACATAGTGACAAGTTCAAATCTATCTAGTTTATAGTTTAGAATTTTTTAATAAATTGTTAATATATTAAAATCAATTTAATATACTACGTTATGTTACTTTTTTGAAATTTCAGATAATTTAGACAATGGAAATAACAAAGCCGCAATTCAGGCAGCAGATAAAGTTTTGAGGAAACAGAAGGATTTACACTGTGCAAAGGTATAAGCACCACATATTGCAACCTCCTTGTATACATCTTCCATTTATTAACCAAAATTTCTTTACATAGGGTGATAATACAGTCAAGTCTTTTGCAGTAATACTCTATTCCCAAAAACCATGATCTTCAAACAAAAAAGTCCGAAAATTGCTCCTATTTTCCAAGATGCATTTTGACATCGAGTTTCCAAAAAAAAAACATTTTACCCAGACCAAGAGGCCTAACCTACACTTATACAATAAACATAATTAATATAGAAAATATTTTGTTCTTCCAATTCAAACTTTACCAGTAACAAAAATTAGATGAAGACCTGCCATAAAATTAGCAATTGAAGTTGACTGATATAATAGAAATAGGCAAACAATTCGAAAGAAAAAACATGCAAGATATACAGATTATTATTACAGATATTGTATCTCATTTTTTTTTAATGTACAGGTTCTTAAAGCATTAGCTCTTCAACGAACTGGTAAAAGCAATGAAGCTTTTATTTTGGCTAAAGAAGTAATGACTAGTGAGCCTCAAGATGACTCCACTTTGCAAGCACTCACAATTTGCTTTAGAGAAATGAAAAAACGTAAGTGAAACATTTCCTGATGGACTGCTTCTTATGGTTTCAAATGACGGCTCTGTCTCTGTGTATGATGAATTTGTGATAGTGGCTGTGTGTGTACTAGTACATCAGGTAACCCCCTACTTGCCTCGAAAGATGTACTAGGTTCTTTAAAGTGCAAATTAACCAGATGTGTACACTTGACCTATGGTTTATAGTCCTTATCCGAGAAGACTCATTCTACCACCAGAACCATGGAGTGAGTGAGCCTCGAACCCTTGCTGATGTTATGGCTACGTAATTACGATTCCAATTTTTCTTAAAAAAACAACCCCACTGGACTGGTTTAGTAGAACATCTTGTGTGTAGTTTGTGTCAATGGATTTTCACCTGTATATCGAAACAGTGAAACATTTACTATGTGTCTAAATATAAAGGAATTAGTACAAGGATTTATCAACATTTGTATTATTTATTTACTTGCAGCTGAATTCATAGTGAAGGTGTATGAATACGCTGTTAAAGCGTGTCCAAATGAAGAGATGTATAGTCATCTATTTATGGCTTACGTGAGAACTGGTGACTACAAGAAACAACAACAGGTATAATAGCAAATTCAGTCATGTCTAAAGCTCTGTCTACACTATCAAACTTTATGTGACTAAAAAATGTGATGTGCCCAAATATGGACATGATGATGTCATATCACTACCATATTTAAACGTATCATTACCATATTTGGGCACATCACACTTTTTTGGTCAAACTAGTTTGATAGTGTAGACAGAGCTTAATTAACAAATTCAAATCTAAAGAGCTAGTTAAAATTGAAGATTAAATTTCTTCCTTGTTTTCTTTTTAAAATTTATATGTTTGTATTTTTGTTTCCAGACTGCTATATCATTGTATAAGGTCGCCCAAAAGAACCCTTACTATTTCTGGGGAGTGATGAGTATTTTTATGCAGGTAATACTTTTTAATTAAAACAAGTGTAATTACTAACTACAGTAAAAAATGTCTTGGAGTGTTAAAACAATATTTCTAATTAAAACTTTATTTTATTGTTATTACTTTAGGCTTATTCTGCATCAGATCGCAAGTTAGCTACAAGTATGTATTACCCACTCTGTCTAAAGATGGTAGAGAAAATGGTTAATGATAATAAAATTGATAACGAAGCAGAGATAAGCATTTATATCATGGTTCTTGAAGAATTAGGCATGTATGAAAAAGCAATGGACGTGTTGAATGGTGACTTGGGCAAGAGTAAGTATCACCATACTGTACAACCTAGCCACCCAGGTACTAGCCATCGGCCTAGCTTTCTTATATTTTAAGCTAGACAGTTGAGTCCTGGGTCTTAGACTACCAAATTTTTACTGAGCTTTTTAAAAATTACCGGCCTAGTTTTATATTTTTAACTAGAAGTCCTGGACCTTGAACTACCTTTTTACAACCTTGTGGCTGTAAACAAAATCTAAGTAAGGTTTTAAATAATTACCATTTTACTAGATAGAAACAATGAAAACATTCATCCAGCTAGGATAGTCTCAATATTACCAAATTACAAGCATAAATTATTATGTATTCAAATTTTTTGTATTTTTATATACACACACAACAGCATTAAAAAAAAATTTTCTAATTAAATTTTAATTCAATTGGGTCTTTATGATGAATATGGAATAAGAGATTGGTCATGCTAGAGGGTGTAGTTCGCAAAAATTATCATTTTATCGGTGTCTTTTGTTTAAGATGTATTTTTGGTCGAAGTGAATAAATATTTTGTGACATTAAAATGACATATTCAACAAAAATTAGTTTAAAAATTATTTTTCAGGGGGACAATATATCTTTTTCTTTTTCTTATACTCATCCAACAGCGAGTAACTCGCCAATTACAGGATGGATAAACTATTTAATAATTTATCTTTAATAATGTAACCTCTCTTCGGAGAGAGATTTGTGCGTTTATCCAGATGAACGTAGTCTACCAACAAAACTGTTTCTGTAATTTATTTAAACATTTATATACAAACAATATACAAATTGTTTTCATATTTTCATTATCCTCAGAGTTTATAACTGATAGAAACCTAATACCTGAAAGAATAGCAGCTTTACACAAGAAAATGGAGAAATGGGCAGAAGCCAACAGTGCCTACAGGAATCTAGTCAAGAAAAGGTAAGTAGTGAAGCTCTGTCTACACTATCATACTAGTTTGACAAAAAAGTGTGATGTGCCTAAATATGGTATTGATATGCTTAAATATGGTAGTGATATGACATCATCATGTCCATATATGGGCACATCACTTATTTTTGCCACATAAAGTTTGATAGTGTAAACAAGACTTTACGTTCGGAAAATAAGCACACAGTGACACATATCATCTTACTACTGAAATGGGTTAAGTCAAAATTTTTCTACTCATTAAATTGAAATCATTGCTCATATCCTTGGGCAAGACACTTTACTTCCATTTGCCTCTTTCCACCCAGGTGTAGAAATGGGAACCTGGTAAGGTCAAGAGCTGATTACTTGCCTTATTATTGATTTGCGTTGATTACTAGCTGCAGTATAGAGTTTTCATACATGTTTGATCAAAAAAATAACAGGGGTAATAATATGTACAATGCTTTGAAGTTTCACAACATTAGGCACTTTATAACAGGACAGGATTAAAATTAAAATTTACTGCCTGTTATTAACACTTCTTGATTATGTCCCCAAAATAAACAATATAGATTGTCAAAATTAACAAACTAATGTATTCATCCCTTTTCTTTTAGCCCTGATAACTGGCTTTTTTATCAGCATTATTTTGAATCTGGTTTTAAAGTTCTTGATAGTAAATTGGCACCAGAACAGATCAACTGGTAAATATTAAAACTATATTTGATAAATTATTATTGTTATTAATGTTATACCATATCTCAAAATGCATGGGGTTATTGTATGTTGGGCTGGGCTGGGAATATCAGTAAAGGGGATAAAGACCGAATTGAAAAGGTGCTGGGTAGAGCGGGGAAAGTAATTGGTTCGTCTGTGCAAACGCTCGACTCTTTCTACAGCGAACGTCTTGCCGATGTGTTCCATTATTGGAAGACACCAACCATCCTCTTCATAAGGACATTATCGGCTCCGTTATCGTTAGAAGTGGTAGGATGAGGACGGTGAATGCGCAGAAAAGTACTCGTTCTACCCAGCTGGGATAAGGCATTATAACAAAACATTTGTTAGATAGTCCCCGTTATATTTATATTTATTTTAGGCAAGCCAAGGTTTATGAGCACTGTAAATTCCATTAATATTTTGGACAATAAATGAATCTGTATCTGTATGCTTATTGCAAGCTTATATTTGTGCTAAATTTTGGATCCCAAATCTTTGTCTATATGAATATTGGCTTAATCTCTCTATTACTAATTGTATTTAATTTCTAAAAATAAACATTTGACATTTAATATATTTATTTTTTAAAGTGAAAATAAATTTGAGGGTGACGTAGATTCAACGCCAGAAACAATGAAAGCATTCATCAAGAACATTTTTGACGGGCATTTGGAGATGAGGGCGCCATACTTAGCTAAAATGGAATTGTATAAGATTACAAAGGAAAGAAATATTGCACCAGTATATGGTTAGTTCACTTTTAAATGTTTTTTTCAACTAATATACAAAACTGCAATAATATTCTTTATCAGATTTACTCTGTGAATCCTGTACTTTGCCAAATTTAGTGCAAAATATTGCCATTTCTCTTATCAAACACCTAGATGTACATTTTGAAAATCCATCTAGACTTTTTTTTGTTTTCTCCAATTAATATACAAAAGTGCAATTGTTTTTTAAATAGATTCCTTACTGGATTTACTGTGTGAATACTTTGCCAGATTTGGTACAAAATGCTGCTGTTTCTACGATTTAAAAACCTACCTAGATCTATTGAATGAAGATGAAATAGAGCCGCTTACTCAACGTTTGCTGCCAATGTTAGATATGGGTGAAATTCATCATTTAAAACTTGCGACAAATGTAAGTTTGATAAAAATATTGATGTACTAAAAAATTCTAAAGCTCTGTCTACACTATCAAACTAGTTTGACAAACAAAGTTTGATGTGCCCGAATATGGTAGTGATATGCCCAAATATGGTAGTGATATGACATCATCATTTCCATATATGGGCACATCACATTTGTCACATAAAGTTTGATAGTGTAGACGGAGCTTAATACATTTTTTCAGCTTCTGATTTATAACCTTAACCAAAACTCCTTATCTTTAAAGTGTACATCCTTTGTTTGTTTTACTAGCATAAGCAGGGTTGAGGAAAGTTGACAAAGATTGCACGCTCCCCTCCCCCCCCCCCTCCACATACATTAGATTAGAACCTTCATTTTACATAGGGTAACCGTACAGAACCAAAAGACATTCGTAAAATCCAGGTTGACCTTAAATTGACCGCCACAAATATGTAGATCATGGCTAAGAAGGCTGCTGTGTTTGCCTACTTTACTTACAGTATGCAGTGGTCATTAGCTGCTGCAGGCTAGGCCTAGCTAGATGCGTGGCCTAGCTAGATGCGTGGCCTTGCTAGATGCGTGGCCTTGCTAGATGCGTGGCCTAGCTAGATGCGTTGCCTAGCTTAGCTAGATGAGTGGCCTAGCTAGATGCGTGGCCTAGCTGTAAGGCCTAACTAGCATTGTTAAGATGAACAGGTATGGTTTATTTATACTCATTTATTCACACCTATTTTTTCATACAGACAAAGCAAATGCAACAGCATATAAACTGGTTGCAAATCTGCCGGTATTTAGGCTTACACGACAAACTATCAAATGATGATAGATTAGCACTTGCGAGAGACCTATGCAAACGGCACGTTGCAGGACTAGAACTTGGCACTCATCTTCTTGTGTCAGACCTGCAGTTTAGTGATGATTACTGTGTACTTGCTGCTCACATGCTTATTAATATTTGGCAACAAACAGGTGATTTTTTTATATAATTTAAAAAAATTTCATATGCATCCAACCAGCGAGTAACTCTAAAATTACAGGATGGATAAACTATTTAACTAATATATCGTTCTTATAAAATAAGTGTCTTTTGAGGCTTAGAGAGTGGAGTTGAAAGAGTCTACCATGGAACCAGGCCAGGATTGAACCCAGAACCTTGGGATTGGACGGCAAGCTTGTTGTTAACCACCAAGCTACACCTCCATGGTTTATGCCATTGAATATTTTGTGCTTGATAGACAATATAACTAATAAAACAGTAATCTTCAGTGTACAGTGAAGTATTACTGTAAAGCAACATTCCTAAAAAGATAAAAACATATCAATTTTCAAATCGTTTTCACATACATTACTGTATGTTAAGTAAAGGTTATGTTTATTCAAATAGTTATTACTTAGTGTGGTTTTTTTTTAGATGATTCTTCAATTCTACTGGACCTGTGTGTGCTGCTTGAGCGTGCTAAGTCATCAAGCCTGTCCAATCATCACATTAAGTTATTACTTGTTAGGTTTTATTGTTTACTAGGTAAGGTTAAATTAAGTGTATGATAATTATTAATATTTATTGAAAGTTGTACTGCCTTATACTATTACATTAATATCAAGTGCAATGCATTGTAAATGAACATTTTTACTGATGAGGAATTAAAAGGGGGTCGAACCTACATAAGACAAAAAAGAAAGTGTGGTGTATAGCACTGTATATATAAATCATAGTTGTGTGGAGTATAGCTCTCATTGTAATATTGTGTAATATTTATTGCCATCCATATAAAAAAGTAGACGGATCAAACAATTTGTACAACAATAATAAAAGAAAAAAAAAGTTACAATATATGGAATAGCAGAGGATAACCCTTTACGCTCAAGAGCTTGTTTCAGAAGGGGTCCTCAACATAAAAACAAATTATAATAACGTAAAAATTCAAATATAAAGTATGATAATTATAATAAGTAAAAGGTTTTTAGAGAAAATATAAATTTTTAAATTAGGTTTTGTTTATAAAACGACATTTCATAGAAGAATATTTTAAATATGTACAGTTTAAAACTGTCTTACTTAAAATTGACTTTCTTCTCTTTTTGTACTTTGCTAGTTAACTTGCTCATTTTTGTGTGTTTGTTTTTCTTCTTTTTCAGGTGCTTTTGGTCCAATTCCTGATTTGTACGATGGAATGGAACTTAAACACATACAGCAAGACACTGTTAGGTGAGTTGAATGTAACTTACTATTCAACAAAATCCAAAATAATAATAAAAAATATATATAAACTCATTTAATTTTTGTAAGCCAAATCAATACTAGATGGAGCTTAATGTTTTTCTTTCAGTTATCAAGTAACAAGATTTGTCCAATCAGTCGGACATTTTACCGCTGCTCAGCAGTTTTATGATTCAACTTTAAAATTCTTTACATCGAATCACAAAGATGTAAGTATAAATTATATATATAGTTTGTCCTGAAAAATAAATAAATCATATTACTTAATTTTTTACTTTTTTTGTTGCACTCCTGTTTTGTTTACCATGTTTGTCTCCAGTTATTTCTAAGTTCTCTAAAGCTCTGTCCACACCATCAAACTAGTTTGATAAACAATATGTGATGTGCCCAAATATGGTAGTGATATGACATCATTATGTCCATATATGATCACATCACATCATTTTTTTTGTCACATAAAGTTTGATGTGTAGACAGAGCTTAAGAAAAGTAAAATCTTACTCCAATGTTTAGATTGATATTGATTTTATTTAACTGTATTTGTATCTCAAGTTGCTATTCTATCCCTACAGACCAGTGAGTACATCATCACAGCCTATAAATTTGGCTCATTCCAAAAAATTCCAGAATTTATAGAGTTCAGAAAACGTGTAAACAACTCTGTAAGTTTCTCCATAGTAACCATCGAGAAAATGCTGCTGGAAATAATAACAGAAGCTGAAATGTAAGTACATTAACTATAACAGTTGAAAACCTATTAAGGGGACACCAATAACATGTTCCCTGTGGTGTATTAAAACGTACATTTTCCCATGTTCTTTACACAGGAAGATTCCCCTAAATTGAGGTGTCCTCTAAATAGGGGCTGACTCTAGCCTTAGATTGCACCTTGTTCTTTACACAGGAAGATTCCCCTAAATTGAGGTGTCCTCTAAATAGGGGCTGACTCTAGCCTTAGATTGCACCTTGTTCTTTACACAGGAAGATTCCCCTAAATTGAGGTGTCCTCTAAATAGGGGCTGACTCTAGCCTTAGATTGCACCTTGTTCTTTACACAGGAAGATTCCCCTAAATTGAGGTGTCCTCTAAATAGGGGCTGACTCTAGCCTTAGATTGCACCTCGTTCGTTTTACAGGAAAGTTTCCTCTTAATTTGAGTTTCCCCCAAATTAGGGTGTGTTCCCTTAATTTGGGTGTCCCCCTGAATTAGGGTGTCTCAAAGGAGCGGCACTACTATACCTCCAAAAATTATTACCCTTACACTTAAAAGCACTTAATTCTTTTTAATTCCAGTTATTTGATAACAAATTCTTGTTTTTCCAGCTCTGGTGGAGAAACACTTGACAGTATAGTCAGAGAAATGGAAATAGACCCATCAAAAGGTAGATAATATAATTTAACATTCAGTTACTTCAAAGTGTATTGCATTATTTTACACAGGGACTTTTAAATGTGTTTTGTTTGTTTTGCAGATGAAATTTGTTGGGATGATCTAAGAGATAATAGAGATTTAGATGTGATGATTTCATGGGAACCAAAATGCCGGTTAGTTTATAATTTTGTCACAAATACCTTGGATCAAAGTTCATAGTTGCAAGCAAAATGGACGTAACATAAACACGGTCACATGTTGGTTAATAGAGCTCTTTTGCCCGAACACCCTAGCCTTTTCTATTTTGAACAGGTATAATTAAACTTTGACCCATCAGGGTAAAGGTCAAATCCTCAAGTATCATATTGATTAAACTTACTCAGCAATTTTAAACATAGAGAATTTTTGACATACAGTTCTTAAATTATTTCCAGGCAATTGAGTGACCAGGATAAACAAGATTCATTCAAGCAAACCAAAGGATGGCATAGACATCGTAACATCATGCTGCGGATATTAGCGGCTGCTTCCAAACTTGTATCAAAACCTAACCGAGAAGAACAGAGCAATAACGGAGAAACACAAGACTACGGAAAAGTCATGACAAAGTTAGTGGAGGAATTAAAGGAAAATTTTAAGGAACTCGAAACCAATCCAGTACACACAAGAGAGGTACTTTTTATTAAATTATTTTTAACTAAATTAGTGTTGGGTGAAGAATAATGCAGATTGAGGGGCCAATAATACTTAAACTCTGTCTACACTATCAAACTTTATGTGCCCATATATGGACATGAGTCATATTTGGACACATCACACTTTTTTTGTCAAACTAGTTTGTAGACAGAGCTTTATAGGGATCTAGTTTTACAATAGGGGAATGTACCATTATGATACTTTTGTAATAAAGTTTATTTATCACATATACTAAAAATAAAAAGCTAGTAAACACAATTATATTTTGGAAATGGTTTATTTGTAGAAATGATACAACGGTTTTCAATTTCTTGTTTATTTTTTAAGTTCCCAGTGCAAGGCCCACCAGGTACACCAGCTAGGGCTTTCTTAGATGCTCAACACCATGTGGTACTGAGCAACATTGCTGATGCCGTTGTTGGTATCTATGAATTACAAATTGGTAAGACTTATAATAATTAGCTTCAAACTTGACAACTTAGGCTCTTGACAATTTAAAAGTGTATATTAACTTAATAACTTAATTTTTCAAATTTTCTGTAGAATTCTCAGAATCTGCACAGAAAAAAATCAGTGACAGTTTACAAGTTACCCTGGATACTTTTAAAGGTAAATTAATTAAAAGAATTGAAAGTAATAAGGATTATTAATATTATAGTACATATTTGTTAATATATGATAACATATAATGATAACACTTATTTATTTTAAACAGACTCACTAGGGAGAAACAGTAAAAGCCTTCTAACTGAAGATGGCGATAAACAGAAGTTGAATAGGTACCTGTTACCTTCACTTGTTATGCTGTCTGAGGTAAGGTTACTTGAGTTGTTGTTACGTGAGTTGAGGGGTTTTTGAGATGGATGTTGGGCTTGTCAAAGGATAAATATTAAAGATGTACTGTCCCCCAAAAACATGAAAAATGAAGATTTTTTTCGATCCAATTTTTGATCTATTATGTGATATTAAAATGGCATATTCAACAAAAAAAGAATTATTTTTTTCAGGGGACAACACATCTTTAAATACAATTCACCCACATTTAAACATCCACCCATGCTAAATCATATGTTAAGGTCCTTAAATGTTAAAATCCTGAGGTTTCGTGGGTAGTTTTTTGGTTCCTGAAATGATTTTCATGTTTTTTTTCTTTATAGACATTGACTTTTATAATCCTACTGTCTGGTGTTTGTTTTAAAATCTTAAAACCAATGAAATCGGTACAGCAAAGAAAACGAAAAAAGAAAGGAAGTGATGGTAAACCATTGGTAAGATAACAAATGTGTAATGGTACTTGCATACCCTGTTCAGGGGACACCTCAACTGGTGTGTCCCTGATCATCGAGGCAAAACCCCTAAAAGGATGGATTTTTCTGTAATAACATAATATTTGACTTCTTTTCAACTTCATATTTTTTAGCCACCAGTGTTTGAAAAGTTCAAGACATATTTGGAGTCATTACATCAGGTGACAGATGACCTCATCCAGGCATTTGAACAAATTAAGACCGACCTTTTAACCTTTGACCTTTGTAGGCTTAATATTCAAGGAAGTTACAAATTATTAGAAGTAAGTTTTATTTTGGTGAGATGTTTTTACATTTAACTAAGGGGCCGTCCAAAAACTAATTTTCCGCGAGTTCCGCGATAACAAACCCTATTACTTACTCAACCATGAAAGTGAACGTCTCTTGCGGTAATGAGGCAAAATCATTCAAGCTTGATTTTCTCGCGGAACTCATGAATATTAATTAATATCGCGAGACTCGCGGAAGCCTTACAATATCGCGGAACTCGCGGCAGTATTGCCGATACTAGGAATATAGTGCTCGTTTGTATTAATAACGCTTTGCCAGCAAGGTATTACGGTAATTGATTTTTACAGAAGAACAAATTATATTTCAATATTGTTTACAATTATTATATCCATTCGTGTGTCTGATCTTGTTTTTGTTATTAATAAATATATAGATAATAATAAATGAAATGTGAGTGCCCTTCCCGAGTTTTACCACAATAAAAACCACTGAAGTAGATAGAAAATAATGTCAAGAAGATTTGTTTACACAACGACTCGGACGAGACGCAAACATCGCCTGACTTCGTTGCAAGGGGATTTCCCTTGCTTGCAGAGGCCTCCTTCTTGTGTTTACATTTTTTAACGTTGTCGCCACATTGCCACGCCGCTAGCCTGGTAAAAACAACTACCAAGGTAGGCCTAGATTTTTTATAAAATGCTTGCTTGTTAAACAATGATAGTCCCCTGTGTACAGTACAGAAAGAAAATAATAAATCACCATGTTTCAGATTACGACGCATTACACGCACTCCTAGCCTATCCTCCCACCGCCGATCCGATCGAGAACACATGCAATTCAATTCATTGGGAAAACAATTCAATTTGACGCACACGCACCCTCTGATAAGAAATTTCACACGGCGTCGTGTCGTGTGTACATACATCCTCCTCCACGTACGCACCAAAGATCTAGAAGGATCGTTGGAAAAACAATTCCTTTTGACGTACACGCACCCTCTGATAAGAAAATACCATGTGCGTTCCTGCATGGTGCAGTCCATTATACGTCTAAAATTAGGGGTGTCCACTTTTAGTAACAAAGTTAAAAACGCACCTCAATCCGAAGATCGTTGGAAGTATATTATATTTATATTTTATCGCACCCACCTCAATAATCCAGCCGACAGATCATCGAAAAATCTTGTTTAACAACGTCGTACACTAAATTAACGAACGCGTTTTTACCGACCTCAAAGAAATGGTATAGTCCACAATACATGTGCAGAATTAATTCTAAACTAACAGGGAGAGAGAGAGGGGTCGGCGTCCGTCCGTGTTTTGAATTTTATATTAAAAAAAAGCTTTAGAAATCGAAACTCGGAAAATAACTATAATTTATATTCTACTACATAATGTCATTGGCTTGAATTTTACCGTGGTTGAAACCCTGTGTATGAATAGTTGTAGGGCCTACAAACAAATTGTTTTGGTATCATTTTCTCCGTTCTATCAGAGTAGTTTAAGTAGGACTAGGCCTAGTACTAGCCTACTGTAGTCGTAGTCGGCCAACCTAGCTAGGCTTAAAACGTGCTATTCTGTACTATGATCTCATCTATTTATTAGGCCGGCTACCCGCGGAACTCGCGATATGTGGGCGGCAACATTTTGATTGTTGATATGAATATTCATCAATTGCGTTCCGCGAGCATTCCGAATGAATATTTTTGTATTGCACGTTCTGCGGAAAGGAGGTTCAATGAACTATGAAGGTAAAATCGCGGAACTCGCGGAAAATTCGTTTTTGGACGGCCCCTAAGTAGATTTTATCTATTTGACTTGATACCAGGATTATCCTGTAAAAAAACATGGCTGTTGGGGGCCATTCAGTATTAGTTTTACTAATTGGTAAAGGTGATATTTTGAGAATATTATACAATGCAAGGATGGTGAAGGTTTGCATTTTGTTATGCTGTCTGTGGTAAGGCTACATAGTAGTAGTTTGGTGATTAACGTGCTTGCCTTCCAATCTCAAGGTTCAGGGTTAAATTCTGACCTAGTGCCAGGGTTGTAACTCAACTCTTTCAACTCCACTCCCTAAAGCGTGGTTCCCACTAGCGACGCAAGGACGTAATGCAACGCAAGTGAATTGACCAATCACAAGCGATGGCTTATTCGCTTGTGATTGCTAACTGTCTATAACTTCACTTGTCATTGGCTTGTCCTTGCATTACGTTCTAGTGGGAACCAAGCTTAAGCCTCAAATGAGACTTAGTTTATAAGCACGATAAATTATAAAATAGTTTATCCATCCAGCAATTGGCGAGTTACTCGCTGTTGGATGCCTATAAAATAAATATATCAAACATTAATGTACACCGTCGCTAACTGATAAAACAACAACATTTATCGAAATAAGGAATTACTATTATTTTTTCTTTAGGATGAAGATAACTTTGTGAAATCATTGTGGACAGAATTAAGCGGAAGTTATCAAGATGAATGCGCTGAAGTAATAACCGTCCTGAAAGCAAGAAAAACGTACATAAACACTTTGAAACTTTGAAATAGAGTATAAACAATGACTTGGCAAACATATTGAAAAGTTTATGATGGAAAGAATATGTGGTATTGATGATTTTCAAAGAAACAAAAGCATAAGCATAATTTGAAATTGAATGAATTGCTTCAGATTAAGATACCAAATGAAAGTTGGGAGGAGTGTGCTTGAAATTTTGATTAATCATTTTAAATATACAGTATTAGTATTGGACATCCTTAAAGATTTATTGTGTTATGTAGATAGTATTGAACAGATAAAATGAAAGAGGCAAAACGTTCAAGGCCCAACACAGACCTCTTTAAGAGTGGTGTCCCCTGAATAGTTTTCAAAAGATATTGCTCCTTGTTCGTTTTATTGGGAATATGGAGTGTTCCCTGAATAGGGGTGTCATGTAATTAGTTATTATGGTTTTATCAGATTTAAAGTGCTGGTGTGTGTTATAGTATAGTAATGAAATTTTAAGTACTGTATTTGAGAAGCACAAGTAAAAACTAGAAAGCCACTCCGAGAGTGCATACCTCCGCCTACTGTAAAATTGTTCTACATCAGATTTAGTCACCGGAAAGTGTGTGTCTTAATGCTGCATGTGAATTATATAAGCATGTGTATGCGAGTTTGGTGTAAAGGTTATGTAACCCGCCTTTCAACTAACAAAAGCTTCAGCCGACTAACAATAGAACAGAATCGCGAAAATCAAACGAGTGAATTTGAAAAGAAATAGGGTTTTTAAACTACTTGTATCAAAAAACTTGTACATTAAATCTCATTATGTTTTAAAATTACAAATCACAAAATATAACTCTTACCTCTTGTACAAAAATGAAGTTTTTTAGACAAGTAGTTCTCGAGAAAATACAATTTTAGTTTACTTGTTACTTTAAGACTGCTCACCGGCTTTTGAAATTTCTGTCCTATCTTTTAACTCTAGCAGGTCTGAAAAGTATATTTAAAAGTGGTCCAGAATTGGGACCATGGTCTTAAATGGTCCCAAAATTTAATGGAATGGTCCTTGACCACATATCTATATGTACATTCATTTTGGTAAAGATCTTGTATTTACTTTTTGAGTAATCCTGCTAACAAACAAACAAACATACAAACAAACAAACAAACACACACACGCTACCGATTACATATACCTCCTTGGCGGAGGTAAATAATGATTTACATGGCACAGTAGCTTGGTGCTTGTTTACCAATACAAAAGGTTTAGGTTCATATCCTGGTTTTCTCAAGGCAAAAACCATTTACCACAGCATCATCATATCAAGACCTAAAAACATGAGTTTAGTTGTTTGTGATGCTATTATATTCTGAATTTGAACTTTTGTATTTCTTTGAAAGGAGCATTTACTCGCTTATACCATGCACACGAAAAGCACTGTTAATTGCCTCACTGTAAATTAAAATTGTTTTTGCTGCTCCAGCCATTGGACTAAAAGTTGCCACAGATTTTAACCATTAGCCTAGATACATATAGTATGAAACCCAGGTTTTATCAGAGATCCTGTGTTTTAAGTACAGCTGTTGGTCCCGCACCGTATGTATAATTTCTACAAATGTTAAATAAAGTGTGTTCAGCAGTAGATGATCTTTGTATATTACACACTAAATCACATAATGTGAGAATAAAAGCAAACCACAGGGCCATGTATTAACTTCCTAAATTTAGCAAGTCTTCAAGAAATCATGTTTAATATTTGTGCCTTTGGTTATTATTGAAAGTTTGCCAGTAAAATGTCTGCAAAGGGTTAAATTTGGATCATCAGATTTTATAGTATTTTTATGTAAAAGGTTCTTACAGAATCGGTCATCTTTGTTTGATTTTAATAAAATCTGTCATTATAGAAAGACTATATTTTTATTCTTAATTTGAATTTTTATATTTCTTTGAGGAAGCATCTACTCTGTTATACCATGGAGGTACAAACAAATGCATCAAAAACAAAGGAGATGATCATTGATTTTAGGACTAAACATAAATTTAATTTTCAACCAATCACTATCAAAGGTAAAGAAATTGAAATTGTTGACCAGTACAAGTATCTAGGAATTGTTTTCAATGATAAACTGAGTTGGGGAGACCATATAGACTTCATCAGCAAAAAATTAAATCCCAGAATGTATTGTATGAGAACTTTATATAAATTTAACTCCTGTGATTTGATGTTACTTTCGTTCTATAGATCCGTTATATGTAGTGTTTGGACGTATTGCCTCTCCTGTTGGGCTGGTAATGTTACCGGAGGGAATAAAGGACGCCTTGAAACTTTCATCCGTCGGGCTGGTAAAATGATTGGTCTGGAACTGCCTTCCTTTACCGATGTGCACCTAGAACACCTCCAGAAAGATTTCGAACGCATTGAGTCGGATGCCTCTCATCCTCTCCACAAAGTGATCATAGACCAACTTAATCCAAGTGGTAGATTGAGGCTCCTCAGTGTGAAAACAAATCGATTTGCTAAATCCTTTATTCCCTCCGGTATCATCCAGTACAACAGGAAGTCAAGAAGATAATTTTATATTGTAATTTTTTAGATGTTTTTATATGAATGGTTTTATGCTATATTTGTTTTTATAGTGTTTTCTTTGTTATTATGACGAGCAATGAATTTCCTTTTTGAGGATCAATAAAAGTTATCTTATCTTATCTTATCTTATACCTCCATGGTTATACCCAAATATCTTATAGGTTCTCACCTCTCTTTGGTTATACTGTACACAGATAAGTAGAAGCACTGTTTAACTATCGTCTCACTCACTGCCAAAAGTGTACATATGATAATGAATATTAGACATGATATATATTCATTACTGGGCCTACTGAATATAATACATTTTGTATACAGTATCTTTTTTCCAATTTGTAAAATACTGTATTATTATTATATATTTGCCTATACCTGTATTGGGTAAAAAGTTATTAACGCATGGCAACGTTTGTGCTATTGAAACGTATCAAATAGCGTTTTATTGTACTTACCTCGTACATGTTCGTACTATACTACTGCCGTGCGTATATCCCTCCCTCTATATTTTCCTTAGTTTATTTTGATTTGACAGGTTTTGACATGAGATTCAGCGCGCGAGATGTTAAGATGAGAAGAAAGTAAAATTGTTATTTTCGGTAAATGTAAGAAATTTGAGATATGTATATAATAAGTAAAATATAACTAATAATTATTCCTCATCGTATATTCTAAAAGTTTGTTGACTGTTAGTGTTGTGTTAGCTAGGTAGAAGTCTAGCCTATGTCAATCATTGTCATAGAGACTTCTATATTATAGCCTAGCTAGCTGGCCTAGCTAGGCCTAATAGGCCCTAGGCCTACGTCCTGCCTGCCTGCTCATTGCTGGATGCTGCCATGGGGTCACATTGACAGCAGAAGGGGCTAGGCCTAATTAGGCCTAGGCTATAATATAGAGGGCCTACTAGATAGGCTAGCCATACTACCTACTATTATAATCTAGGCTTAGCCTTAGATTTTAGAGGGACCTTTAAATATATAAATTGTATACAACTGGGAACAATGCAATTATCGTATCGTGTACTGTATTCTTTTTCCTATATGTTTTTCATAGACCAACATTTTGAGAAGTAAAGGTCAGAAAGTCAAAGTAGGCCTTCAGCATGGAGTCTACAGAAGTGGTGTACACAATAGGAGGAGTCAAAGTCCTGTTTCCATTCAAGGCGTACCCGTCACAACTTTCAATGATGAATAAAGTGAGATC
The DNA here is from genome assembly GCF_964355755.1 of Antedon mediterranea. Classification (NCBI taxonomy): domain Eukaryota; kingdom Metazoa; phylum Echinodermata; class Crinoidea; order Comatulida; family Antedonidae; genus Antedon; species Antedon mediterranea. The sequence continues at coordinate 35,933,691 of NC_092672.1, forward strand.
CAGCAAAACATTTATTAGAATATCCGAGACCTAAAGTACTCATACTGACCAATAGGGAGCTTACGATTTGCAACGACCCAACTAGGTCATGTCAATTAGGTCTGTACATGCGGAGAAGGACAGGTTGCGATGCGATACATCGATTGACCTATGAGATGACAAACAGTCGTGACCAGTCGAGCGTAAAAAACAAAATAACAGTTATTGTTTGTCACCTCTGCAAGATGGCATCGGTTTCACGAAAATCGTCTATCCTCCCAAATAATACAACCAATTTAAAGTGCAAATTTGTCTCATTACAAAGTGTGCCTTTAAGTTAGAAAGACTGATTGTCAGGTTTACGTTATTCAGTGTATTTAATTTCTCAGATTATCAATGGTATACATAGAAGTCAGAACTGCCTTTTAGAGAGTCCGACTGGTAGTGGCAAGAGCTTAGCTCTGCTGTGCTCAGCAATAGCTTGGCAGAAGCATGAAGAAGGTAGTGTGAACACAAGCTTAAAGGCCAACTAATAGTTTAAAACTACTATCAAAACATTTGTGAAAACTACATACAATTGTTTTGTTAAATACAAGAAAGAACACTAAAATGCTAATTAATTGTTACAACATTTTATTGTAACATTATCTGTAAATAATACATATAATTTGTCATAACTAACATAATACAAATTTGCCACTACATTGCAATTTTCCTAGCATTGAAATATTGGAAATATACACTTGTGTTTTTTATTAGATAGTCAATTATGTCTTTTTTTTACCTTCAGAAAAACGAAGAGGCACATGTACAGGTATGTGAAATTATTCCAAACCTAAAATTTGTAACATTTTAAGGTTATAATTATTCATATAAATCTATATGCACTCATTCAGAAAACATTAATACTAAAACAATTAACTCAAAATATAACAAATAATATGATAACAAATGTGGGAAAAGCATTTAAAATGATAATCAGCAAATATGTATATTTTCATAATTTTACAGATGAAGAAGAGCGAATATGTACATGTTCATGTGCAGATAAAAAGCCATCCGGTCAGATGATATATCTTCCGGACTTGCCAACGCCCTCTGTTGTTACAACCCCTGCCAAAACATGTGATCAAACACCTGTTAAAGTAGCGACATCTGTATCCAATGATGCTGCTCCAGGTGTTAGCCATGGTAACAAAACAAAAAAAGGTAAGGACGATGTGTGTCTATTTAACCTTAAAAGCTTATGTTAAAACTAAAAGATTGCCAGAAACATGAGATCTTGTTCAGTATGTTGGACCTATTGTGCCAAACTTCTCTATGGTGTAGACTGAAGACAGAAGTAGAAGAGAAAAGTAGACAGACAAATTTTTTTGTGTGTGTGTAGTGTAGTGTAGTGTAGTGTGTAGTTATATTCACTTAAATCACATGTTTTATATTGACTTTGTTGAATCGACTATTATGTATTTTATCCGTTTATTTTATATTGACACTGTTGATTCGTCTATTTGTTTTTTAAATATTTTTATATAGTTTATTTTATATCATTGTTGTTACTTTGGGAGTACGGAACCTGAACTCTTGTTATAGTGATTAGGTTCACTTTTAGGTTCCTGCCTACTCCCTTAGTTTCTGTGTTTTGTTTGTTTGTAACTGGTTTTTGGCAATAAATAATAATAATAATAATAATATAGAGGGAAAGTTGGCACTTTAAGGTATCATGTTTACAAATGAATTCGGAAGTTGTCAAAACAATATTTTTATCTTATATTAAATTTTAATTGTTACTTTTACAGTAGTAGTTGCAGTGTCAATGTCATACCACAGCACATTAGTATACATTTTTTTAATTCCCTATTTGTCAATTGATGTTTTATTTTAAATCTTTGTATTTAATTGATAAAGTAGAACAAAAAGATGATGATGATGAAGATGATTTTGTGCAGAGTAAAAAAAGATACAGAACCCCTGTCCAGGAAAAAGTAAGAATTTTTTTTTTTTGTTATGTATAACACAATACTGCTTAATGTCTTTAACAAAGGATGAAGCAACAAAAGAAAATAATTGTTGATACTGGGATGTTTAAAATGTGGCGCACAAGTTTGGTTTTGATGCTTATCGTAGGAACAGGCTTTACAGTTAATGAGAAAAGAGTACCAAATGTATACAACATGTGCTCATCACTCTAGGAGTAGACAAACAAGGGTAGAATAGGATTGAAAAGGATTATACTGTAATGAATTTATATTGTGTGTGTTGATAGAGTAACAAGAGAAGCAAAGTGTCCAAAGGAATCCAATACGATGATGAGGATGAGGAAGATGACGAAGAAGCCAGGAACCCTTACACAGAGGCACACTGGAATACTTCAGGTATCATTTCATACCATTTCTTCCACCCAGATAATATTCATCCATCAAGGCTGAATATTTCCACCCAGCCTAACTTATTGTAAAGCTCTGTCTACACTATCAAACTTTATGTGACAAAACATGTGCTGTGCCCATATATGGACATGAACATGATGATGTCATATCACTACTATATTACTACCATATATGGGCACATCACATTTTTTGTCAAAATAGTTTGATAGTGTGGACAGAGCTTAAGGCGTTTTACCTAATATCAACTCATTACTAGAAGTAGCATCATCTATAATATGTATTTCATGCCTGAATTTTTTCCACCCAAATGAATTCCCTCCACCCAGCCTAACTTATTGAAGAAAAAGCATCTTGGTAACCCTAATTAAACATTCTGTGTCATCCATTCAGATATTTCTGCTCCACCAGTTCAAAGTACATCGAAACAAGACAACTGCACGTGTTGCTGTCATTCTACAGAAGGGTGCTGCGAAGGAGAAGTCGCACAGAAACCAAAGAAGTAAATCTAGAGCTCTGTCCACACTATCAAACTAGTTTGACAAAAACAGTGTGATGTGCCCAAATATGGTAGTGATATGACATCATCATCATGTCCATATATGGCCACATCACATTTTTTCGCATAAAGTTTGATAGTGTAGACAGACAGAGCTTTATTCTCCTGTCTGCTCCCCAAGCATTAGAATGCCTGAATGCTAGTCAGGTTGGGACTCACAGGTCACTGGGGCCTAGCCCTTATTGCCCGATACACTGGATATATTCTGTACTGGATAATTATTGATATTGCTATCTGACCAATAGTCTTATTTTCCCCTTCTGAGAAACCATGCCATGTTGTAGAAAATGTATAATAAAAATATGTATCTTTTGTTTTTTAATTATCTTTTTCTAGATTTCCAAAAATCTACTTTGGTACAAGAACACATAAACAGATTGAGCAAATAGTAAAGGAGTTGGGTCGTACGGCATACCAAGATACCGAGTAAGTATGTACTTAGGAAAAATTAGTCAAGATTTAAAATCTGTCTTTTGTACTTTAGTACCTGGATTATTCATTAACAAAAAAAAAAAAAAAAATTGAAAATAATTAACAAAAATACTACAACCTTTTTATTATAAGTTTTATTTTGAACTCAATGATTTTGTTTATATCTAAATATAGCAATGCCGCATGTCATGATGACTTTGCAGTTTTACTTGTGTTCCCCAGATATATATTGTCACGATAAATATGTGACAATGAATGTGCATATTAAAGGCACTAATACTACTAAGCATTTTTTTACTTTTCCACATTTATTTTATTATTTTATCTTAATTTAAAGTTCTTTTGAAATATTGTGAAGTTATAAATATTATAAGTTATCACATACAAGAATAAAGAGCTTTATACATGTCGGTGGAAAAACATTAAAATAAAGGTTAAAGGTTAATACTGTTCTACGAATACTCACTATAATTGCAATAATTATCACATACAGTTCACTGTTTGTCCCCAAATGAGATGGGTATTCTAGTTTTATCAAAGGCATATAAGTCAATCAACAAGGACCAATGTATGTTTAGAGGATGCCCCTATTAAGGGGATACTTCGTTCGTAAAGATAACTTTACTTACTTGTTTACTTGTTTACTTGTTTCCCGTACACTTTCGTCTACGGGATCGAGGCAAAGCACTCAGTGCTTAAAAGCCCCTCTTAGCAATAAAATCATATTCTAACTTGAGACGTTTTATATTTTATTCTTTATATAGTATTTTAATATTTATACTGTTCATAATGTTTTATACATAGCATGTTTTCTTATATATTGTCTTATCCATTGTATAGTATTGTATGTTTTTGACTGTTGTTATTTGAATTGTTATTTGAACCTTGGAAGGCAAATTTCATTTACTTTGTATTTGACAATAAATTTTAACTTGAACTTGTACTTTAACTTTCTGTTTTCTTGTTTCAGCATGACCATATTAGGAAGTCGTGAACACCTTTGCATTCATCCTACAGTATCTACAGGACCCAGGAAGAATGAAGGCTGCAAGGATTTACTCAAGAAAAGATTTGTATGCCAGTTTTTGTTTTTTTTCCTAGCCTTTATATATTAAGGAGTTTCCGATTTTTGTCCGACTAGAAAACTAGTTATGTACTGTTAATTCATTGTGCACATGAAATGTGCTTTCTTCCATCGATTTCTTGACAATTTTTCCCTTTCTAGATCCAAATGACAACATATTATGCTTTTATTAGTATAGGGTTATTTGAGTTGAATAATTTGGTTAATATTATAAATTGTTTATTTTTTTCCTTTTTCAAAATTGTTCTTTTTTTATTTGAAGGGAGTATCATGCATGTATTACTCAAATGTACATCGTATGAAGTCTCAGTGGCAGCTGGACGCCAATGGACTGGACAGTGCTTGGGATATTGAAGACCTTGTCAGAGTTGGCAAAAGAGTGAAGGTATTTCTGGTTGCTCTGTCTAAAACTCTAAAGGAGCCTGATGGTTTGGTGCTGATATGGAGTCATGTTAGGTTTCATCACAGTGATGTAGCCACGAGAAATAAAGTGGTCCAGTTTTTGCAAGAAAAGGGAACAATCTCTGTTCAAGCTACTAGGTTGGCAAAGACCTCTGTGAAAAAGTGGTCAGGTTGAAACTTTACCAACCATACTGGTGGATACATACTGCATTGATGCATCATTCTGTTCCTATTTCTACTGTTTGTGTAGTTTAGAAGTAGGCCCATGAATATGATCAACTCTTTGTTACTGTTCTAACACATTACTGAAAATAGGTATATTCTTTTAAGTGGCAATTAAAAAAATATATTAATTATATAATCAATACCTTTGCTTCTAAATCTAATGTAGTAATATTTATTTTTAATTTTACTATCATGCTTTTAATTCATTGTAATAATAAAAATATATCTTTTTTTCTGTATGTCAGGCTTGCCCATACTTTGCTGTGAGAGGTTTAAAAGATGAAGCAAATGTTGTATTCTGTCCATATAATTATCTTATTGATCCTAAGATAAGGAAAAGTGTAAGTGCCATCCGTATCTGCCCAAATATGGTAGTAATATGCCCACATATGGTAGTGATATGACATCATCATGTCTAGCATCACAATAGAACTGGGACACACTATTAAGGGGATACTAGGTGCGTAACTAATAAAACGGCTATGTTGATGATTTTACGCTCTAGCGAACCCAGGATATTCGTCTTCCTCCCCTAACCGTTGTGTTTGTAAAGTCCATATTGCTGGGTTCCAAAGGTGTCCCTATTAAAGGTTCTCAAAAGGTTTTCTAAAGCTCTGTCTACACTATCAAACTTTATGTGACAACAAATTGTGATGTGCCTAAATATGGACATGATGACATCATATTACTACCATATTGGGGTGCATCACACTTTTAAAAAAAAACTAGTTTAATAGTGTAAACAGAGCTTAATATTAAATTATTTTATATTTTTTTTTAGATGGATATAGTACTAAAAGATCAGATTGTCATTTTGGATGAAGCGCACAACATTGAAGACTCATCAAGAGAAGCCGCGAGTTTATCAGTTACCACCGAACAATTTGAAGAAAGTATCGCAGAATTGGACAAACTCAGTAAGCATATTTATTTATTTGTGTTTGTCGCCATCTATAGTTTTCATTCATTTTTTAGATTGATGGTAAATCGGTGAAGTTAATTGATTGTAATACGAAATGACCGCAAGGGAAACAATACAAGCTCATCGGCAGACGACCATCGAATAACTTGCTTATTTTCCTGCCATTATCCATAAACTGGGTTGTTATCAGTTATGAGACTTTTTCTGCATCTATTGAACTAGTTAGGGGATACATTGCATCTTATAATAAATAAGTCCCCAATTTAGTTTTATTTTCGGTATGAATTCTTAGAAGGCGTCCTCGTTTTCTGAATTATAACTTAACTTCTCAGTTGCGTGTCATACTCAAGGCTTACTTCTTTGTGTTTTTTATTGAAACTCGGGGAAATAAAAAAAAAAAACGTTTTTGATTCCGTTCTACTTTATCATATCACTTTCCCTGAACCTAGTAATCAATATTTATGTTAAAAATTAGTGTTTTGTTTAACTTTTGATTATGTTTGTCATTTATGTATTGTGATTAAAATTGGGTCACATAGACACGCGAGCTCACAGGAAGGCACATAGTCTGACGAGGGAGACACTCGTTAACTTGTTATAGGAACACGGTAATTGCGAGACACGTATTTGACACTTACGGCACGCAAACATATCGCATACATCTCTCAGTTTTCATTTGTTGAAATTTTTTAGCAATTATTGAGTTTCGACATGCAATTCATTTGTGTATGCATTGAAATGACAATAATAACTTCATAAGAGAAGCTATCTGTTATCAAACTCATTTTTGTCTTCATCACCTTCCAAGCCCATTGTAAATTTCCGTGGTTGACTCCTGGTAATGGAGAGGGGGAGGAGAAGGGCAAGTGGAGGGGGTTTGAGAATGTGGGTAGATTTCTTCCCTCCCTTACTCCCTGCTTGTCATATCTGTTGTTTGTGTAAATAGCATGTTCCATCATTCAATCAATGGGTTACTGTTCAGGTGTGTTTTTAACAAAATCACTTTAGTGGTGAAGCTTTAAAATGAGAGTTAATCATAAAATTATTTTTCTATATTTTTTATTTTTTAATCAAGGGGTTACTGTTCAGGTGTGTTTTAACAAAATCACATCAATTTAAAATGAGAGTTAATCATACAATTATTTTTCAATTGAAATTGTTTATTCATAAATTGATTCGTAGTTTAAAGATAATTAATATATATATATATATATATGTATATATTATTGTTTGCAACCTGTTTAAAGTAGTAATCTAATCGTAACATCAAAGTTTTGTACTTTAATTAATGATTCATAAGTTATGATAAAGATACATCCGGTTGTCGGTGAACGTTAACTTCAAATGGCACACCAAGTGATATACTTCCTCTCCTTTCATTCAGCGTATGACCTTACGACCTGCTTGGTATTACCACTCTATACGTTATACATGGTTGGGGCCTACCTATCAACAAACTCAGGAAACCAATAGAATGTAGTGTAACAGGTTATGTGTAATTACCGACGACCAATCAGTGATCCTGTTATAATGTGACTTGTTGGGTTAAAAGCTAAGCCGTTTTTTTTTTCTATTCTGGGTTATGTGAAATAATTGGATCCAGATTGAGATGTAAATAACTTTTAGTTTTGTGTTGTTCGGAAATTGAATGAAAACTCTATGCTTTATGAATAATGTTTTTCTTACATTACAATATACAATAATTTCTGTGATAAATTGTTTTTAAAACAACTTTATTTAGAAAGAATGTTTGTTAACAGTTTTGTGTTTCATGGTAATCAAGAGCATTCAACTTTACCAAACTTCACTTTTTAGTTTTGCTTATTTTTTTCCTTTTTTTTATGTCTTAAAAGAATCGCTTTGTGTATGAGATGTTCTATCAAGTACCAATTATAATTTCATTAATTTAATAGAAATCTAATAAAAAGAAACATTTTTATTTTACTACAGTTAAAAATGTTATTCTGAAGTTAAAAATATGATTTGACGATGAAAATTTTAAAAGAAAAAAACATGAGTATGAATTTAAATACATCATACATACAGTATTTTGGTATGTATTTCTAAAATACTGTTTATATAATACTGTACGGTATTTGCAAATAAAATTTAAAAAACGAAAAAACATGATTATGAATTTAAATACATTTTATTTTATACAAATACATAAGTATTATATACAGTGTTTTAGAAATACATATCAAAATATGTTTGATGTTGCAAGCTTTTGGTGTTAGTGTATTAAATAGGTGAAGGACTTTGACCCAAAATGACTGTCCGTCCGAGATGACCCTAATTAGCCCTGTCCTGCTTTTGTGCGTTTCATCACGTTGGTCAATTATTGAATTTCTTCGTTGCCTGCTTGGTATCTTTTTTTCGACTCAAAGATAATTGCTTCTGTCGTAGTGGTCTTATTAAAAAAAGTTTTCAAGGATAGTTTAGAAGTAAAAGTCTAATTCTATTAAAATATCTACATTTTAATAAAGATAGAGTATGAATAGTAATGAAAGAGCTACTTATAAATAATAATGAGAAATCATGAATAATAATTGGAGCTCATGAATAATAATGAGAGCTCATGAATAATAATGAGAGCTCATGAATAATAATGAGAGCTCATGAATTTAAATTTCTAAGGCACACTTTGTGAGGATAAAAAATGCAATTTATTTATAACCAATTCTAAATATTTGTAAAGCAAATAGTGATTACAGAAACTAACATTAACAAACAAAATTTAAGTCCTAGTTTGTAATTTATTTTTTAAAATTTTTAGAAAAATGGTTGATAGTTTGACTAAAGAAAGATTATTTATATATAAATAACAAACAAAGCAATTTTGATTTTATTTGTGGCCAGCTGAAAATGTTTTAAAATTTATTATTCATCATCATGTTGCTATAAAAGCATGATTATTGGATAAAAATATATTTTTTAACAGTGCTAATACGTACGATGAAATATTTTAGTTTTAGTATAATTTATTTTAGTGTTATATCAATTTATTAAATTTTAAAAGTTTTGTAAATGCCTTGAATCCAAGAAATTAATTTTTGAAAATAATAAATAAATAAAAAATCTGTGAATATTTTAAATATTTGCAGTCAAAGTTGGTACATTTTTTTTGGATTAAATACTTAAGTGTCGTCTAATAATTGCAATCTCCTCCCCACTTGTTTAGCCCCTTAAAAAACAAGGCCTCCTAATTATACTGGACATTTAATGACCTTTCTTAGCCTAGAACAATGACCTCAAATCGTCACTACAACAAGCAAATCCTTATCAATTAGATCGACCATTTCTGTGTCGATTTACTTAAGACGTTCTAATATTTCAATTTGCATCAACAACTAAGCATTTAAACGTTAATTAACAAACGTAAACTGTTAACACCTAAAGGCATACAGAGCTTTAGTGTGTACTCAGTAAGGATCTAAAGTAGACGCACAATTCCCGCTTGATTTTAAGAACCGCTACTCTCCGAGGACCATCCGATAAAAGTGTCTGGACAAAAGGCTAATCCATGGTGGTATGTTCGCAAATTTTGTTGAGCCTGAGGTGTACCCAGGCTTCTGTAGACTCTCGCCGACAAAACTAAAGGATTAACTAATTTGTTTTTTTATCGGAAAATTATAAATTCAGTTATAAGTATATTTATTAGTTTGATCCAATGTATGTTTACAAATTCCTTATTTTCAGTATTAATTATTGTTGAGCAGTTTAGATTGAAATTGTTTTTGAATTTTAAAAATTTTTTTTTATTTAATCAACATCAATATTTATTACAACTATTTAAATATTACATAAGGTAAGTTTGTTAATATATATATAAATCAGTCAGGGTCATGTCAAGAAGTACAATAGTACTGTAAACAAACAACTTTATTTAAAATAAATAAATAAAAATAAAAAATATTAAAAATATATTCTTAATAATAATAGTTATAAAAATAACAAACATTTATAAAGCGCTCTTTACCGGAGTTTCTCAACGCAATATAAAAAGAATGAATATTAAAATAGGTGAGTTCTTAAATATTTTATTAATATTGTGTGTGATTCAATTTGTTTATTCAGTCAGTCTGCATAACTAATATTTCGGCCGTTTTAACAAGTTGAAATAACTGATTTGAAAGTGGGATGTGGAACAAACATAAATATGACAAGATTATTATTTTTATCAAAAATAGTAAGCAGCCAATTAACGAAAATCTACATTAATTTCCTAAAAAGACAAGTGAAGATTGCATAAATACTTGTGAATAATTTGGATGAATTGCGTGCAATTACCGAAGCACAGTTGACGGTGAATAGTGTTTGAAAGGGAAACATTTTGACGTCAAAGAGATAAAGAATATTTATGTACTATATTTATTTAGCAACATTCGCTAATTTTGTTTTTTGAAATGACATTTTAATGTATAGTGACAGTAAATATTTTTAGTCATTAAAGAAAAAAACACATTCAGTATTAATGTGATTATTTTGGCTAGATTTTGGACTAAGCCCCCGCATTTTTAGCATTTCTTTTGAGTAAATTGGGTTAAACATTTTTTAAGTCAATTTATTCTTAGACGTTATATACTTCTTGGGTCTTATTCTCAAGGACCTTTTTTATGATAAGTTAATCTTTTTTGATAATTTAATTCCAGTAATACTTTATTACTATTTTATTTGAAATCAAAATTCAATAAAAATAATCAAAATGAAAATCTTAATATCATTAAAAAATAATTAGTTAAATAACTCCTCTTTGTTGTTTTTACTTTAAAGATGTATTGTCCCCCAAAAATATGGAAAATGAAGATAAATTAAATCAGACTTTGAATAGGGTACTATTTTGTAGTTTTAATAAAGTTAATCACATCTGTAGAAAAAAAGGAGAAAAAATATAGTTTTTACTTATAAAATAACATAATAAATGGTTAAATTCAACCAAAAATCCAAACAGCCAATTTGACAATTTTTGATTTAAATTACAGTTTTTTCAGGTAAATAATTTTTGTTTAGATCCAATTTTTTGGTTTAATGTGGACAACCTTTATGTGACATTAAAATGGCATATTAAACAAAAATTTATTTAATTATTTTTCAGGGGGACAATATATCTTTAAAACTTTACCAGCAGTATAAGTTAAACAGTGCATTCCTAAATGTTTTTATCGGCTTCACCCAGGATTTTCACCCAGCGTAATTGATCCTAAATATTAAATAAATGACCGGGACACGCTTCACACTAATTACGGCTGTAAAGACAAATTGAATTTGGAATGTTTTAATTGGTTAATGCAAGGTTAATGTGAGGTCAATTGCCACTTGTGGTTTGCAGGCCCCTTTGATTGCCTCTGCCAACTGGTTGCATTACCAATGTCCTTTTTACCCTTATTTGTAATTGCCAGCTGGCGTGGATGTCTGAAACATTTGTACGAAAGGAGTCATGGTTGACTTGAACCCATACCTTCCTGCTAGTCAACTATGTCATAAAATAGAACAACAACAAATGATTGTAATCAAATTATATCATTCAGAAATTTCAATTTATAAGAAAAAAGGCAAAAAATATCAGAAAGGGTAAAAGAACAATAAAAAAGGGGTAATATTTAGAGAGTTTTATTTCACTCATTATTTTTTATATTAAGATTTTCATAATAATAACAATTAATAACAAAAATTACTACAAATACAACAAAAATAAATATTTTCAGCTAGATAGTTAGAAACCTTTAATATTTGATATAAAGAATAAAAGAACAATCAAAAAGAGATTTAGAAAATTTTATTTAATCCATTATTTTTTTAAGATATTAAGATTTTCATTTTTAATAATAATAATTAATATTTACTATAAACAAAAATGTAATAAATATTTTAGATTATTAGCTATTTTGATATTTTAAATAGGCTTTAAGAGGTTGATGTATATATTGTGAGGAGATATCTTTAAGTGTTAAGTTATCTTTAAACTTAAAGTTTGTAACTTTTCTTTCAATCTGTCAATCATAGAAACTGTAATTCTGTATTTGTACATTTATTGATTTTCTACAATCTAGAGTATTTTAGGAAACAAATTATTCAGTTTGAAAAATAGGTTACTTGATAGAACATTACAAATGTTTGGTCATCCCAGATTTGTTAGAGAATTTGAACTCAATTCTGATTGCAGAAATTAGCCAGTAAATTAACAGAGCTATTAAACTGCTATATACAACGTAGAAATGGTTTCGGGTGTTTTTGTTTAGCTTAATTTCCAACGTAAATGATACATTTCTAGGCTACAAGTAGTCAAGATGTGTGCCACAAGCAGCTCTTTAGGCCTCGTGGTATAACCATCTGTGTTAATGGAGAAATGCTAGGCCCTAATATCGCCACCTCATTTCACTGATAATCACTACAGGGTTTAAGTATCCCCAATTTGGCTGTAATTTATTCATAGATTAGCTAACTTCATTGGACATTTTGAGAAATTACTCCCGTGATGATTGAAGGAAAACATCGCCGTTGGTAAGACATCAATCTATCGCGATGGATTCACAGACATATTTCAATTCTTGGTTATTATTAAAACAGAGGGGGAAAAGACAGTAGATTTAAAAGCTTCTTAGCAGACAAGAAACGCAAATCCATATCTTTTGAAATCATTATAACAGTAAACTTTAAATTAATTCAAAATACTTTTCTTTTGTTTATACTTTTTAAAGAATATTAAGTGGCTCAGACAGTCAATTACTTTTTTGTTAAAATTTATTGAGTTGTCGGTGAAAAAAAAGTTTCTTTGTTGTTGATTAATACCAGATGAGAAGCGTTCTGATAATATATGATGCGTATTGTGATAATGAAGTACACGTTACAAGTGCTAAAGATTTAACAATGCATTACAACTTCCCCTCCTCAAGTGTTACGCTCGAAGACCCCCGTATCTCATCCCAAACACCGAAGAAATAACACGGGAAATTAAAATTTGATATGAAAGGTTAGTAAGTAATTTAAATCTTGGATGATTTCAATTATGGTTGCATGCAAATATTGTAATTGAGCGTGGTATATAATCAACAGGATACTTGTTTCGATGTTCGCATCTAATGAGAACATTCTGCTTTGTAAAGCATTTACCGTCTAAGTTCCAATCACAAAGTCGTGGTTGATAGCAAAGGCTTTCTTTGTGATATTGTTGGTTTCTATTTATGTATAGCAGATGAACTGTGTCTGTTTTTAAGTGGAAAAGTTGTGATTCATAAAAAATTAATGTTCAGAGAAATGCTAATTATTAGGAAATATGCGCACATGTACTCATTACTTTGGAATTAAGATCTTTAACAACATTGAATGTTTAGCCCTAAGGTTCGTTTACACTCAATCAAAAACAAATGTTAATATACCACAAGAACAAAGTTGTTGGTACATGATTTTTGTTTCTCTTTTAACATGAATTGGCTTTTTGAAATAACTTCTGGCATTTATCAGGAATTTATTTTAGGAATGTCTGTCAAACAAGTTTACTCCCTCTATTGTTTACCACCATGACCACACTATTAATAATTTAATTTCTTATGACTACATTCTACAGTAATTACGCAAACATTGCGCTCCGGCTCCAATTCAGGTTTGCGGCAGATTGCGCATACAGCAATAGATTTTCCGTTTTCATGACGCATTCATGTGGCTACGTGCACATCGAGTAAAAAGATTGGAGCATAGCCGCATGGAGCGCCATGAAAACTATACATTAAGACACGATTGTATTTGAAAGGGGCCTATGATGGAGGTCTGAGAAGTCATAGACATTAGTTTTTTTGTTGTATGTATTACCATGACATCCTCAAAGAAACATTGTTGTGTTTAGTATAAAACCTGTTTGATAGATGCCTTCATAGTATACTATTTTATTTATATGATTAATATTCTATAATTCAATAGTATAGTGTTACAGTATGTGAGAATTAAAGTGGCTGTATTTCATTCTATCTGCTATCCCTCTTCTCTATCAAGTCCACGAAGCCTCAAAACTGACCTCACTGCCAAGCACAAGTACTAGTGACTCAATTGGCCATCAGCCTGAGTGTACTAATAAGTCACTAGAGTGGGTTTGATGTTAGCTTGTAAGCAGCTGTATAGAATGCTGCACTTTTCTTCTCCTGAACCCAACCCACAAGTTGTATCCCCATGTGCATTCACAATAATTGTGATGACAAGAAAGATACCTTTACTTATCTGCTTAATTTTTCCCAAGGTTTTATGGATCATTCAAGCTAAGAGTGCTTTGAAATTCTCTTTAATTTGTGCAAAAAAAAAAGAAAGATTTCAAATATTCTAAAAATGTTCTTTGATGATTCAACAAGTGTGATGTCATCATTTAATACCAATATAACTTAATTCTATCTATAGCCTCATCCTTGATACAGATAGCAATAGGTCATTGTAATTTGGCATGGGGAAGAGGTGGGCGTGACAATACACCCACTTTCCACCAAACCTACCCACCCACTCACTTTTTAATTTTTTCCACCCACCCTTAAACTTACTTACTTTTCCAACCCATTTTTTCTTATCCATACAGAACCCAATTTGCAATGTTCTTGATTATTATTTATTTATTACCTGTACATCTTAATTATAGAGGGTGACCCTAAACAGCGTATGCTGGCAATCAAGGGGGCCCTATTGATGAGTGGACAGTGGCTGTGTGTATACTAGTACACCGGGGTAACCCCCTACTCATCTCGAAAAATGTACTAGGTTCTTTAAAGTGCACATGAGCCAGATGTGTACACTGGACCTACCGTTTATAGTCCTTATCCGAGAAGACTCGTTCTACCACCAGAACCATGGAGCGAGTGAGGCTCGAACCCTTGCCGATGTTAATATGGCAAGGTATTACGTTTCCACTGTCTTAACCGCTTGGCCACTCACCGCTTTGAATTTAAGTCTGAATTGTATATTTGGTATGAGGTGGGCGCTACTATACACCTAGCTGCCACACTAGCCTAATGTTTAATTTAACACTTTCCACCCAACCTAACTCACCCACCCAAATTATACTTTTTTCTACTTACTCTTCAAATTGTTTACTTTTCCAAACCCATTTTTTCATTATCGTAAGCTTATCGTTACAAATTATCACATTACACAGATAGTTTATCGGTAACATGATAGTGGATTATTAACTCCCTATTTTCTATTAGTAAATTGGTATAATTTATAAAAATAGAATCGTTTGATAAAACTTAATATTGGAAAACAAATGGGAGATATAATAATGTGTAATTGACAACCAACAAGAACACCAATCAAGGAATATTTCTATTCTAGGAACTTGTTTGTCAGAAGGATTTAAATACGTATTGAGGGTACAGTTAATACATTAGTATTATGGGCAAGATTAGACTATTATCATTGGGTACTACTGTACGACATTCAATTCCAGAAATTGAGATTCACAATTTAGAAATTAGTGAAACTGTTGCTTCCAATGAATTAAAGTCTTGATTTCTTAAATAAATATAAATTGCTTTCAACAATTGCTTTCAACAATTTATTGCCTTTGTTTTATTGAAACGTAACAAATAAACTGGAATTAGAAACAATTACAACATACAATTGGAGTTTAGTAACAACCTGGTCCTACAAAGGAGGTAATATTATTCATATTAGTGAAATAAGCTCCTTTTTAAAAAAGTGTTGAAACTGGACTTTTTTTTAACTTCTTTTTTATCAATGTTGTTTCATTTGATATTTGATTAATATTAAACAAATAAACAATATTGAAAACAAAATGATAAACAATTTATTTAAAACAAAATGATAAACAATATTTAAAACAAAATGATAAACAATATTTAAAACAAATATTAAGCAATATTTAAAACAAAATAATAAACAAAATTTAAAACAAAATGATAAGAAATATTTAAAACAAAATGATAAGAGATATTTAAAACAAAATAATAAACAATATTTAAAACAAAATGATAAACAAAATTTAAAACAAAATGATAAGAGATATTTAAAACAAAATAATAAACAATATTTAAAACAAAATGATAAACAAAATTTAAAACAAAATGATAAGAAATATTTAAAACAAAATGATAAGAAATATTTAAAACAAAATGATAAGAAATATTTAAAACAAAATGATAAACAAAATTTAAAACAAAATGATATACAATATTTAAAACAAATATTAAGCAATATTTAAAACAAAATGATAAACAATATTTAAAACAAAATAATAAAATATGTCAAATAAATAAATATTTCATATGTTTGTATATATTTGTTTTATTTGGGGGCCCTAAATGATCAGTTCCTTCACTAAACTGGATAGGCCACTCTCAATAAAAATGATATTAAATACATAAATATAAGGGCTAGTGTTGCCCGAAAGCTCTGCTAAGTTTTCTGGCTATTTTACTTATCGCTTTGATTTAGCTTTTCGCTTTTTTTTTTGTATCTCCATTGAGATCCAGCCACTGATACCCACAGCATTGTCATTTTTTCAGTGCTTATTTTTTTTTGTAATAATAAACAATATTTAAAACAAAATGATAAACAAAATTTAAAACAAAATGATAAGAAATATTTAAAACAAAATGATAAGAAATATTTAAAACAAAATGATAAGAAATATTTAAAACAAAATGATAAACAAAATTTAAAACAAAATGATATACAATATTTAAAACAAATATTAAGCAATATTTAAAACAAAATGATAAACAATATTTAAAACAAAATAATAAAATATGTCAAATAAATAAATATTTCATATGTTTGTATATATTTGTTTTATTTGGGGGCCCTAAATGATCAGTTCCTTCACTAAACTGGATAGGCCACTCTCAATAAAAATGATATTAAATACATAAATATAAGGGCTAGTGTTGCCCGAAAGCTCTGCTAAGTTTTCTGGCTATTTTACTTATCGCTTTGATTTAGCTTTTCGCTTTTTTTTTTGTATCTCCATTGAGATCCAGCCACTGATACCCACAGCATTGTCATTTTTTCAGTGCTTATTTTTTTTTGTATCTCCATTTATATCCAGCCACTGATACCCACAGCATTGTCATTTTTTCAGTAATTTGCCTTTGGATTTATAATAATAATAATAGATAGACATTTTAAAGCCGAAATTATACACATAAAGATTCTGTGACTTTTATGTGAAAATTATGTGATTTTTTCCCTTGTAATTGTCATTTAATACTGTGTGATTTATTTTAAAACCTTTATTTATTGTCAAATCAATAACATTATGGCTATTATGTTTTAGTTATGAAAATGGACATATGATTGCTCAATAGCGAAAGTACGATGTCGCTTTGGCAGGGTCACGGATTAGGGGGGGCACACGTGATAATGATGGGGGTTTAACGATAAGCTTACGATAACGAAAATGGGTTGGCATTTTGGCACTTTCAAAGTGAGCGTGTTGGAGCGTTTTAGTGCCTCTTAAACCTTTTGCACTATTTGTTAATCATTATAAGCTTTGATTTGATGATCTGTGCAAGAAATCGCTTGGCACTTGTAAAAAAAAAACCTACTCATGTCAAATAAAATGCGGCAATCATTTTGAAATGTGCTGTATTCAAGTTTTATTATGTATTTTTTTTATACTGTGAATTGATTGTACAACTGAATTCTTTGACATATTTCTCAGAAAACTGTGTTTTTGATATTGTTAAGAGAAAAAGTTTTGATATAATTTGCCCACTATATTTGCGTGCAATTGATATACAAGAATTGCAAAAATAAATAACAATTTGGTTCTTCAATAGAAACATCATGGACGTGTCAAACCAAAATCAGTCCGGGCCAAAATCGGTCCGGCGGACCAGTTTTGGCTGCCAAAATCAGTCCGGGGGACCATTTATGGCTTCCAAAACTTGTCCGGCCGGACCAATTTTGGCCGCCAAAACTGGTCTGGCCTGGATAAAATCGGTCCGGGCAGTAGGACTGTTTTTGGCAGCCAAATATTGTCCGGTCTTACAAATATATGGTGCGCAAAATGAGTCATAATGTATATATCATTAAAAAAAGGCCATGATTAGTCATTATATTGAAAACTATGGGGTTTTATTTGTTATTTTAATATTATAAATTAAGCATGTTTTTTTTTATTATCATTATTAGTAGTAACTCATCAATAATATTAATAAGTACTAATTGTTAGGCTTTTTGTATACAATATGTATCTCTGCCTGTTTTTAATCCATTTTGTTCTTTTTTAACATCTTCGTTTTCCCATGATGTTAAAAACAATTTAATTTATTAATTATTTATGGTTAATCAATCAATATATCAATTCAATACAATTATTAGAAAAAAATTATCCAATATTGATTAGGCTGAGGAAGGAAAAAGGCCTCAATCATAAATCAAATCTAGCTGGCAATATCAGCGTCTCATACCCGTTCATGTGAGTGTTTGGCAGGCCGAAATATGAGTGAACACCTAAGTCATGTTTTTAGATAAAATACATTTATTTATAGTATTTATCCGACAAGATAACTTACTAATATATATCATGAGATATTTTTCTAGCCATAAAACAACTTAAAACAGCATCATAGGCCTAGTAATTCAATTAAAATCGACAGAAGAAAAGGCCGGACCGATTTTGGCAGTGGCGGACTGCTTTTGGCCACAATTTTAGAGCCAAAACTGGTCCGGCCGGACCGATTTTGGCCCCGGACCATATTTATCGTGACACCTATACAATTAGATGTAGATATAGTACAGTTAGAAACATTTCCAACATTTATTTCCAGATTAGAAGAAGGCGCTTGAAAAAGATCGTTTATTCGAATAAATATGGTACATATAATAAGCGGGGCTTTTTTTCAAATAAATATGGTAAAAAAAAATAAAACCAATGCACAGTAAAAACTGAAATATATACATACAGTATATACATATATATATATACATACAGTATATATATATATATAAATCAAAGAGCTGCATAGGCAGGATATAGAAAAAAATCAAGATCAAATAAGTTAAAACTGCCTCAATAAGATTTATTTTTACGACATGTTTCGGGCATATATATATATATATATATATACATACAGTATTTATTTATTTATGCTCTACCTTGGTATTGAGCACTCTATCCAAACGGTCTGAAAATTTCAACCTGAATATACATAGCCCTACAGTATATATATATTTATACAAGTCACATAATTTCCGTACATTGTTACATAAATATAAATCTACATTTGAATGATTAAAAGTTAAACAATCGACAATTAATATCAGAAATTGTTTTTTTAATCATCTTTGTTTGCCTTTTACATTATTTCTAAGAAAGAGAAAGTACAACATTGAATTCAATGTTTGTATGTAATCTCCTATTTATAATTTGTCTATTGTACTTTTTTTAACAAAAGCCTTGTTAATGGTTTCATCTTCAATGTAGAATTCAATTTTCTTTTGTGAGTTATTATGGTAATTACTTTTAAGATGAAATACCACATTTATGGATTTAATATCTTTATAGAGTCTTAACGATTGTTGTAATAAACACAAATGGTTTTTAACAATTAGCAAAATGCGTCTTATAAACAATAATTCTTTTTTTTCAAATTGACAGTTTGATATCTTTATACTCTTCTTCGATTTAACAAATCATTTTCAATTTGAGCGTCCTTCGGGATGGAAAGATTATTACAATTAATCAAGAAGAGAGCCAGATGTTGATTGGCTAACTTTAGAGTACTTAACTAACCTCAAAGGAGATTAAACTCCCTAAGTTCAAATAGAAAAAACATCATTAGTTAGTCATTGCAAACATTTCTTTCGTTTTAAAGTTTCAAGTGTTTTGGGAAAATGTTTTTTTTTTTTATGAAGTTTGTTTAAATCAATTAATGATGAATATAATATCAGCAGAGTCTTGTCATTTGATATCAATTAACTACTAATATGATATTTAGATATAATGTCATATATTCTGATTTTAAAAATATAAACTTAATATTTCTGTCAGTATTATAATTATAAATTAAAATATATTAAAACTAAGTATTTGCCATCAATATCATTTTAAGTTCAAATTCAAGATGAACTTTTATTTTAAAATTATTTTCTATCTGCAGTATTTATATATTTTACCAGGGTGGCCCCCCCAATTAGTTAAAAAGACTGGTTGATGTTAGGGCACTGGGTACAATTGTACATATTGAAAGAAAATAATAATAATACATAGAGGTAAGATTGACGGTAATACAGTATTATACAACTTAAACTAAAAACGTATTACAATTGTTAAAGATGTATTGTCCCCCTAAACAAAAAAATCTTAAACAAATTATTGTTGAATGTGCAATTTTATTTTCACATAATAGGCATCCACTTGACCAAAAATTGGATTGAAAAAAAATGGATTTACCTGAAAAAACTTTAAAGCAAAAAAATGGCAGCGAATATTTTTTGTTGTTGAATTTAACCATTTATTTTATAAGTGAAAACATTTTTTTCTGTGTTTTGTTTTTCCAGAAGTGAATAACTTTATTAAAACTATAAAATAAATAAATGTCTTTTATTATTAATCTTTGGGAGACAATACATCTTTTTTCTGGGACTTTCATTCATTCATTGACTCTTTTAGCCCCAGACGTTTTTGTTAGACAAATGAACTGAAATGATGTGGTATAATGTAACATCTATCTTTGTTTTTTTAAATCAATGTTATGTAGTTTGTTGGTTTATTGACAAATGAAAGGATATACCGTACTGACGCGGGTATAAGCCCACCCCCTTGAACATGAAATCACGTCAAGTTTGGGGGGTGGGCTTATACCCGAGTATGGGCTTATACCCGAGTCAGTACGGTACTCAGACACGAACCATAATTAATTTTTATATTTTAGTCTATATCTAATAAATTCTTTCATTTTTTGTTAGCTGTTTGGTAAAATAACATTAAGTTCCATATAACACGGCTGAAACATTACTAAAAATACATGCAAAATAGAAATATAGATTTGGAACTATAAATGTTTATGTATTTATCAAGTTTGATGATTGATATATTTGATTAACTACAATTTAAATAATAATATCAGTAACTTTTGCAATTTGATGTTTCAGTAAAGCAAAAAATTGATTGGAAGTCAATGAGGTTTTAGTTGAATTTAACCATTTATTTTGAGTGAAAACAATTTTTTCCCTACAGAAGTGATTAACTTTTAAACTCCAAAATGGCCTATTTAAAGTCATTTTTTTATTAATCTTAATTCATGTTTTTGGGAGGCAATACTGTACATCTTTAACATGAGTGAAATATAAATTTAGCATATAATGTATATTCTTATTTATCACTCAAATGTAATGTAACGAGAATTATCACCACTAGACGAAACTAATTGTAAAAAACAGATTGACATCCCAAACCCCGAATAATAGTGATACCATATGTGACAAATGTCTTTACAGATATTTGTTGGCAATTGATAATGCCTGGTAAACTTTTTGGCGCACACATCTGAATCTAAAGTGATGCTTGTGTTCTTTTTTATGTTTTGAACCTTGTCGAACATGTGTACATATGTTGACTTAAATTAGGCAGTCACGTTGTATTAAAATTAGAGGTATCGTAGACTTTATTTTAGGAAAAGCCAAAGCCGGCTTGCCATTTCCAAGTCTGCTCTGCAGTGTAATCTTTTAAATTATTAATTACAAATATAATTGATTGTTATAGTTATCAATTTAAAAAAGAAATTCAATCTTTAGTTTCTCGTGATTTAAAATAAGATAAGATAAAAATGATAGTTTTACAACTTGCAGAATAAATTTATACTCCCAATGAGAATTGTATCTTTGGTGATGCAGCGTGCCTCTGAAACCGCTAATTACACCATATTTTTGGTAACTAATTTTAGACGTCTCTAAGGAGGGCTGTGATATGCTTGACTGTTGACATTACGGGTATCATGCCATGCTTGCGAACAAGACCCAGGTGTGGGGGTTTAAAATGATTTGTGGAGATGGTAACGACCATCGATTGCAAGACCACTAAAAAGCAAACTACCGCCTTGTCGCGTTTAAGCGGCAATAAAATCTTGATGGAGTTTCGTCTTGGCCACCATGACTGCCAAATTGTTTGAACTTTATTAGTAATTTTCTCGTCTAAGGTTTCAAACGTTATATATATGGCTATTAACACTTGTCTAGTACACATAAATCATTGGATAAGTATCACTTAACTAGAATAAAAGTTAATTTATTTGTGACTTTAATGCTCGCTTGTTTTAAACTTTTACTGCAAAGTATTAAAACTTTTATTTCCACGGTCGATGTATTTTGACTTTGACTTGGTACTCGCATTTTAAGAATATTAGAAGTAAACAATCTATAAATAAACAATAAAGGATAAAAAGAAATATTTGAACTTTCATTATCATTCAATGACTTTTTCTATAAACATCATGCCGACATGTTCAATCCCGATTTTATAAGTATTGAGGTGTACTGCTTAAATAGCTAGGATAAAAGGTAATCGACCGAGGTGACGCAGAGCAGTTGATTTCCTTAAGACCTGAAGTAGATCAAGCCCGCGTTGAAACCCAGCTGTTTTAGCGACTTTTAAAGAGATCAAACTGTCGGAGGATGAGCAACTTGTCAAACATCGTTGTTGACAGTCATGTGATTGAAACGATACTAACATGTAGAAACGACGAGAATTGTTGTCGTTCATTTCCAGGCAGTTATCATAATTAACATGAGTAGTAGGGTGAGGAAGGGAGTCAACAGACCCCTTCTTTGTGGACATTCAAAATTTGGTGATCATTATTTGTAGAGGAATAAAAAAAATCTACTCTGTTGAAAAAAAATCTACATTTAGTTTTAAAAATATTTAAAGAAAAAATAATAAGAAGGGGGACGCAAGACATTTTTTTTTCACTGGACGTACAGTATTTATAGAGGAATAAAAAATATGTTGTACAATGAATACATTTAGTTTTAAAAATATTTAAAGAAAAAGATAATAGTTAAGGATTTAGCTTTTGGAAGGCAATGTTAACAACAATCTTGTCAACAAAGTTTTTAGATACTTCTTTAATAGTACTGTATGTTCGTTATTCAATATAATTTGCCATAAGCTTTTAATTTGCTGGAGAATCTGTTCCTTCATATATAGATTTCAAAATTATCTGTTACGTCAATATATCACGTTTGCTGCCCTCATGTGATTCTATCATTCATAGCGATATTGAAACATATTTAACAAGTTGTTATTAAACAAAAGTACAAGAGTAACAAGATATTCACTGGCGATAATCCAACGGCCCAATTTGAAGTATTTTTGCCGCATAACCCACCTAGCGTCTCCGAGTCTATTACATCCGCCCCTTTGGGAATTAAACTAACATATTTTATGTGGCCACACAATTAGATATGTTTTTGTAGGCCTATAATATGTAAAATAAAGTGTAACATTTTTATGATATTAATTTCGGTGATTGATATGTCAATAATGTCATTATTATTATTTAACGATAATAATTTTCAAAAGTAAACAATTTTGAATTTGTTATCAATCACTTTTAAGATGGTAGTCTAGGCAAGAGTTGAACCTACGACTACAAGATTGTAAGATGAGCACTTTATGAACATTAATTTTAAATTAAATTTATTGATACTTTACCATTAAATTTAATTCCATTTTAATAAATAAGCCAAAACAGCTGTTAATACATGTGTAAAACGCACTTTTATTCATACATTTTAAGGGAATTAATGCATAAATCTTATGTTTAAATAAAATTAAACAAATTTTTTAGACATTGAAATAGTTTTGATGAAAAGGATACAATTGTAAATTTGAAAAACTTATTGGATTTTTTAACTTTGTTTTTAATGTCAATTTGAACGTGACAATGGATACATGAGCCAGTTGTGTTCCATCCTGCCCAATTTACAAGTTTCTAAATATTGGAGGTAATTTTCACGATGAGAAGTTTACCTAGCTCATTACTATTAATTTCCTCCACTTGCTCCGAACAAGAATTTACAAATTCCCTCGACACACTCAGCATCGCAAGTCCACGTGCTTGAGGAAGTCATACCATGAACCATCAAACCGTCTGCCAAGAATTCCTTTTGACGGGCTCGCAGGCTTGGCGTCGAAAGATGTCCAGATCGTCATATCGTCGGTGTTTGTACAAGCTCAACTCTACTCCCAAAGGACTTTAGCAGGAGTAACTTCATTCAATGATTAAGTACCGTGATTCGGCTTGACAATTTTCGCATGATTTAGTCAGAATTGAGCTCGTTTTTAAAGTAGTGATCTAACTTCGCGAGAACAGAATCAAAGCTTACTCAAAATGACACTAATCTAATGTGGCAAGCCGTAATGGGAATTCAAGGATTCATGTTGTTTGGTTCTTGGCGTTTAAGTGACATGTGGTGATCATGTTCTTGGACAACATACTTCAAAACGACTGACATGTTTTAATCTGTATGATAGATATGACTGTACTTATCGCCATATTCTGAAAGTTTGTTGTTAAAATAAGATTTTCTTGACAATCATTTTATTTAAACTTTGGCCCGTAATCTTGTTTTACAAGAAGATAATGCAAATTTTTGTAACAAAAATGGTCCGTAATCATTCTAAATATTACAGAGTTTGAATTTAATTTGAGTAGTTTGGTTTGAAAAATGAATCTAAGTTCTAACACAGGGAAAAAAATATGAAAAATTCAAATCAAATAGATTCTGAAATATAAAATGGAATTAGTTTTCTTTAGTTTTTAGCAGTGATGAAACCGCTTTTTTGGAACACTTAGTTGGCTTATAGGCTTGGCTGATCAGTGGTGTAAATACATTTGTATATCTATAAGTAATAGTAAAGTTATTGTTTAGTTTCTTTGCTTTCTAATACAATCAGGGTTACAGACTTTATAAACATTATGGGTACACATTAATGTGTTAATAATTCAGTTCATACTCAGTACAATGTACAGTATATAAACTGAATTTCAAAAATCTATTAAAATACATATGTTTACATTATTTGTTACAACATGAATAATAATAATAACTTGGAAATATTAAAGAATTTCATATGAACGTGACATTTTTCATCTGATTAATTACAGAAACACGTTTTTTTTGTTCATTTTGGTTAAATATTAATTTTATCGGTTATTTTTACACATGGTGTTTATTTGCATTTCCAACAGAACTGATAAAACAAAACCGCTCGAAAAATGTACAATCACCAAGTTAATAAGGCTTGATAGAACATAGATTTTCCGAAGCAATTTGGCGTCAATTTAGTACATTTGCCGTGCGTGCGAACACTGATAAGCACATGACATATATTTGCGCGAGATTATGAAATTGTAAAGTCGGATGTGCCGAATAGAATACTGCAACATATACCGCAAATGGCAGGCTATGAAAGAACGTCCAGTGGAGTTTATTGAAAAATGGCATTCAGGGAAATTATAAATGACACGTGAAAGCGCACTTTTCGTTTAAAAAAAACGCAAGATTATGATTGGTTGTGACTGGTCGTTTGATACGTGCCACTTACGGTACACGTACCGAGAAATGTTAAATTTATATACAACTGCCGGTTATTAAGTCAGTCTTGTGTGCCATTAAATTTTTTAACAACACCATTTTTGTATGATTCATTTTTGAAAGTTATAATTGAGGATATATGCTGACAGAATAATAGTAACGCAAACGGACAAATATGTTTTAACATCGATATGTGACTACGTTAAATATACACGTTTTGCAGAAACCGATGGAAAAACTAGGCGACGGTAGTAGCAAAATATGAAATAAAATATCTGTATGTGAAATTAATAATCTTCAACTACGAATTTAGTATAATAAATGTGAGCATTAACATACATTTAAGCAAGGGCATTACTTCCTGTTACATTTTCCTATGTCATAGATCAAGGATCATTATTATAGATTAAAACTGTTCATAAACATTCACGGCATCTTGTTGCATATGTAGAATAATTTCGTTATTTTGTTAATAATTACCGGTGTTGAGTCAATGTTCCGTGATAGGACGATTATAACATTCTCTCATTCTTGTCAGTCATAAGTTGTTAAATGTGTATGTTACTTAATTCATTCAAAGTTGTTACGATCAAGAAGGTAGTTCATTCTGCTAATTGAATTTGCCAATCAAATGTTTTTCTGAATAATAGTTCCTAATTAGATTTTGATTTTGTGCAATAGAACACAACCATCTGTCTCTGAGTATCAGAGAAAGTCTAGATCTTTTATTTATCTTTCAAGATTCTGTGTACATTTAGCTAGTGTATAGCTAGTATTGAAAAACAAGGTTGGAGGTGGTGGGGGCATTGTGTAGAAGATTCTGTGTACATGTAGCTAGTGTGTAGCTAGTATTGAAAAACAAGGTTGAAGGGGGTAGGGGCATTGTGTAGAAGATTCTGTGTACATGTAGCTAGTGTGTAGCTAGTATTGAAAAGAAGGTGGGAGCATTGTGCAGAAGAGCACCACAATATGTTACGCAGTATTATGGGCCTTCTAGAATTTTGTCTGAATGACATAGATTAAATTATTGTTGGGTGGGGTAATGTACAGCAGAGGGTGTGGGGTAATGTACAGTGTCTTTCTCTGCATGTACAAGTAGCTTTGAAGTGAATATGTAACAGGTTAGAATGGGGTGGGGGGGGGAGGGTGTCGAGAGGATTGTTGTTCCTGGTCAATATTAGGAACATGGTATTAACCTTACATAGAACTTCCTAATTAACAATCATGTTCAAACTATTGTGTAATGAATTTTTGCTTTTGATGCAGGCTAAAAAAAATATAATACAATAAAAACGTTCAAACTATTGTGGAATTTAGAATACCCTTTGACTCATCCACGGGCAAAAAGTATAGTTGACGAATGCGTTAAAATGGCAAAGTGACAAGCTGTAAAAGGACTTTACCCACTTTGACCAATTACAGTAGGGTGTTTTTAAGCCCAGCCAGGTGGCAAACTAGGCTCCTTCACCAATCAACGTCTAGGCTAACATCAATCAACACGGAAGGTTTTTTATTTCCTTTAAGCCAAGAATCATTTAAGGGTGACCAGCATCCTATTTGCTTGAACCCTTAATTATGTGTCCACTATCGGAACCCACTTCTGGGCTGTTGAAAGTGCTAGACGACGCCAAATCTGTGAAAAATACGCTTGTAAAACCAAGTAGTGCGTTAGAAATTGCCACTTTATGTTTGAATTAATTTCCGTTTCTTTTCGATTGTATTTTACAGTTACGGATAAGTGGCGTGTTATTCATTGCCAGTGTATGCGTACCATAGTAAGTTGCGATTATTTTTTAACTAAATTTGTATGATATTAAGATGTACTTAAAGCTATTTTGAAATAAAACAGAATTTGACTGTTTTTTTTTGTAAATGTTCATATTAACTTGAAGACATATTGCAGAGATTTATTGTAAATTAAAAAACACTTAAATTTTATCAAGTGATATTATAAGTTGACATTCTTTCTGTCTCCTGACAATCGGCAGGATCTTCCCTTTGTATCAAAATGTCTTTTTTATTGTCTGATACAAAACAGAATTTAACTTTTTCTCTTTTCACAAAAAAAAAATAAATAAATTGTATGATATTAAACTGAACTTTGCATTTGAGAATTAAACTATTGTGATAAAATCAGGGTCAAGTCTTCATACTAAAGAAACACACACTCTGCTCTGGCATAAAGCTCTGTGTACACTATCAAACTTTATCTTACCAAAAAAATGATGTGCCCATATATGGACATGACGATGTCATATCACTACCATATTTGGTCACATCAAACTTTTTTGTCAAATTAGTTTGATAATGAAGACCGAGCTTTAAACTATGATAGTAGAACCGCTATACTTAGAGAAGTGTTCCTGAATTTGGCTGGTCTTAGTGTTAACACATATTATATTGCCCCTCATGTTTTACTAAATAAGGGTTTCTGTACTAAATAGGTGGTTTGTTTTATACTTTTGTCTTCCTCCTCCTGGTTTCTAAGGAAGTGCTTGTAATTTATAAATTATTATTGTTATTATTAAGAGTTATTATTATCAAAATAATTATTTTGTTGCTTCTTTAGTTGGTAAACCTTTTAAAATGGATAGAGAGCAGCTCTAATAACCTGAACCGATGTGACTTTGAACGTGAATCTAGAATATGGACAGGCGTCGAAATTGTCGCTGTACTTCACAACCTGAACGTTCAGCCCGACACAATCCCGCAAATTGTCGTAAGTACTCAAAGTAACACAATCAATCAAGAGTTATTTATTTTAATTTTTCTTGAAAAAAAAACTGAATTACAACAATTCTGACAATTTGTGAAAATAACAAAAATTTAATAAACATAATAATAAAATTACTTTATTATTATATACAAAATAACACAAAGCAAAGAATACTAAATTGATGACTATTTATAAATTTGTGATTCTCAAAATGAAACCCAAAACTATTATCATACAATAATGATGTTGCGGTTGTTTTATTGCAACGCAAACTTGGTGGTTAATGGTATCGGAGGAATAAGATGGCCACTGTCCACTTACTACTGATTTATTTCTGTTTGTTTAGCATCATTTAACAGCATTGTGTGAAGAGAATGAGGATAAAGAGGACACCCATGCGTTGTCTTCCAATTCAGCGGCGCTTCTTGAAGGTCTCTTTGTCATCTTTGAGTATCTTTTCCGGGACAACATGCGTTTTATGAAAGACTATAAGTAAGTATACTATAACATTGTTATCCCTTTTATAGCTATCAACCACTTTCATTTTTCTCTATTTCATTTTAATTAAAATTAAATGATACGCATGCTAACAAAATATCATGTTCATTGTATATGATAAGATATTTATAAGCTACTGTAAAAACAAAACACGGGCGAATATCTATCCATTCATACAGTCAATTTCATCTTTAGATTATTATAATGATCATCTGCACATGTGCACAAACAAATCTGTATTGTGATAGTTCTTGCAACTATGACAAATTCTAGATTTAGCATAGTTGCAGTTGGATGCACAGTGCTATGCAAATTTTTTTGTTGGATATTCTAATGACAAGTTTTGAATAATTAATTTTTAAGAACACTTGTATTTATCTTAATTCAAAACCATAACAGAGAAAAATGCAGTATTTTTATTATTTACATTCTTGGCTCATTTCTATATACATATATATATTTTTTAGGATTGCACTGTTGCGTACCGTGTCAAGAAAATCCTTTACGAATGTAAGTGTTTTATTTTAAAATCATATTATCTTCTAAAATTTACTGACAAAATAGAGATATTGTTTGTTTTGCCATAATTCAATGCATTTTAAATCTATTTTAAAATCAACATTTATTTTTGACTTCAGAACAATGGATGGATGAGCAGAAGAAGAAGTAAGACTTGATTATTATGTTTTTTTCCATTGGTATTTATTCATAAAAAAAAGATTGAAACATGGCAGCAAAAAGCTGAATCACATTTCAATTTACAAAATATGTATAAAATTGGTTAAAATCACAAAATTAAAAAAATTACTGATATAGGTCATAAAAAAACAAATTGAACATCAAAATACATATATGAAGAAAAAGTAAGACTACATTGCTATCTTTAATTTCCTCTTAGTACCACCCTGCCATTTACTATATTTTCATAAATTGTTAGGTTTGATTAACCTCATTTTAAATTATAGTCCATCATTGTTTAAAAAATAATAAATAATTGGTACCATTTTAGTCCCTCTTCCTTTATTTTAACATTCAAAATGGCTGATTTAAAACACAAAACACAAAATTAATTGAAGTCAGAGATATGTATATGTATTTTTTATTTATTCGTTTACATTTCCTTATTATGTGTTATTAGGCAATCAGAATTCTTTCACTGTTTCACTTAACTTCTGGTGCATGAACCCAGCTGTGGTGAGTAGTATTAAAATATTAATCAAAGAATCAATCTATTAATAGCCCCCAGTCATTTACAATTATACACTCTAGGGTTTGTTAGCGAAACTAGGATCAAAATTACGAGTTCTTTAAAGCGACATTTTCATGAGGATTTCCTAATTGTAATTAATCACTTTTCTTCAAGAATTATGACTTGTAATTTTATGAAAAGATTATTCTCCAGATAGTTTGTTACCCTTATGGCGTGTATTGACTGGGTTTTGTAGCCTGGGGGGAGGAAGCCTATTTTATTGACTGGGCTTGTAGCCTGGGGGAGGAAGCCTATTTAAAACTAGACCAATGTAAATTTCAATTTTCAATAAAGAAATTATATAAATATTTAAGTTTTATTTATCCCATGGTAATGGCGTCAGTAATGCTCGACTTGTGATGATGTAACTATTTTCACAGATTTTAAATTTTTTCATATCACGGTTCATTTTAAGTTTAAAATCTGTCGAAGATGCTGTTCCATTTATGGGTAGGAATGTAATAGATATAACAACTGTTTTATAATGGAATAATAATTCAAAAGAGTACATCTGTTTATTTACATGGAACAAAAATAAACTTTGGAACAATTAAAGAAACTTGACTAAAGCTCTGTCTACACTATCAAACTTTATGTGGCAAAAAAATATGATGTGCCCATATCACTACCATATTTGGGCATATCACTACCATATTTGGGTATATCACTACCATATTTGGGCATATCACTACCATATCTTGGTACATCACACTTTTGTCAAACTAGTTTGATAGTGTAGACAGAGCTCTATGATGCTATCAAAATAGTAATCTGAAAAATGTGAAAAATGGATTTATGTGGGAGAGATTGTAAATAAAGCAATTTCCTTTGTATACTTTAGATAGGCTAGGCTATTTTCCCCAATGCATGTCACAATTTCTTTATTTATTTGGAATTATTTATAGAGCATGACATGATATATAATGTACTATTCATAACCTATGAACTCTGACCTCTCCCAACAGGCTTTCTCAGACTTGTATGACATTCGTAGCATCATCTTGACATCTGGTACTCTTTCCCCAATGGACTCGTTCGCTTCCGAACTGGCCACTTCTTTTCCCATCCAGTTGGAGGCTAATCATGTCATTCATAAATCACAGGTAAGTTATGTTGTCATACATGTTATTTTATTCGTTTTATATACAGTAATCTTCTGTTAATGTAAAAAGACACCATCACATGGGATGCAATGTTAATGCATTAAGGGTCTTTCACGGTTCCGATCCGGCGCCGGAAAATCCAATCGAACGCCAATGTTTCGTTTTCACGCACATATCGATTGGCGCATAGCCGCGTGAAAACGAAACATTGATGTTCGATTCGCCGGACCGGAACCGTGCCGGAACAGGTGTGAAAGACCCTTTAATAGGTGTGTCCCCTGAATAGAGGTTGGTTGTAGTGTCAGAACAAAATGATATTGTCTGTCATTCCCAGAATAGTGGTGTACCAAAGGAGAGGGTTCCACTGTAATTTGTATTATTAATTAATTTTTTTAATTTTAAATTTTTCCTTTTTGGTTTTTTTGTTATGATAAATATAATAAATATAATAAATAAATATTTTGTCTTATCTCAATATTACACTTCTAGTGGCAACATTTCCAGAATTAATGAACTACCAGATAAAAAAAAATGTTCTAGCAACTTCTAGTAGATGGGAACTATTGAACCGTATTTCCTCTTTAACTTTGAAATCTTGGACTCATTGTTAAATATTTTTTTAAAGAATTTCATTTTCATTTCATTTATTTATTTGACCCAATCGGTCAAGGGGTTACGACAGCAACAATGTGCCATAACATGTGAGTGTCCGCAACTGCGAATGCTGAAATGATTATGTTATGGGCTGCAACAAAAGTTGTAAGAATGAAACGCAAAATGTGACAAATTCTGGACAGTATACTTGACAATCATAACAGGTTATATGAATTGACCCAGAAAACTTTATATAGTTGTGGCTCAAATGTCATTCTTTCAACAAACAATGAAACTTACCATAAGTTGTTATTCCTGTGAAATCACAGTCATACGTGCTAACCATAAAATATTAAAGTAACAATATCACCAAAAATAAGCCAACTATGGTACGCTGGCAGGTAAAAAAAATTAAAAACTGATACGCAACATTTATACTGTTATTTTATTTCATGAATAATAGGAAAAAACATTTTGATAAAAAATGCATTTTTATGTAATTTTTTCCAATTCCTACAATAAAAGTTTATATTTGTATGTGAATTCTATCAATAATATAGAAATTGTTTATGGGAATTTTTAAAAGTGAATCTGTAAAGCTTATTGTTTAAAAGCAAAGTGAATTTGTGAACCTAGTATTAGATCTCTATCAACAACTTCTATCACCGTAGGTGGAGGATACACTAATGCGTAATTATGAACCGCCGCCACAGCTCCACACACATCGGTCGCACGGGAAACAAACAGGAATACGAGTTGTAATTCGAATCATGTAGGACATGTATTTAACGCTCTCACGGGGCCATAATGCCGGAGTTGTTATATGTAAACATGGGAAAACACAAGCCTACGAACTAACAAGCGATGAAACGATGTAAATTAGTAGATTTTGCAATACAGGTCACAGATAGGCATACACCAACAAGGCCACTCCTATCAACTATGACGCATAGTTCATATTGGTTCACATGAACTTATGTCCGTAGTTGATGATGTTCACATGAACTTGTATCCACATGAATTGAAACATACATGAATGGAATGAATATAGAAGAATTAAGTAGATAGTTGAATGTCATTTTGAAATAATTTTGGTTGGGAGCTAATTTGGTTAATTTGGGAAACCTGGTTCACATGTTACAGTGGTTCATTTAAACTATATCATGTTTTTTTTAATTAGGCAATTGTAGACACAAATATTCATTCATTCATTCATTCATTTATTCGTTTTATTTCACAATGCATCACACTTGATAAGTTGTTACAGATTAATTAAAAGTATTAAATAAAAGATGCAAAGCCTGATAATGATTGTATCAAATAAAAACAAACAAGACTTAAATCTAAGTAAATAAGATCAGACAAGTAGTAGTAATAATATAACAATATTAAAAAAAATAATAATACATTTTTAATTACACAATGTTAAGTACCTTTTCGTTATCTCAGTCTCAATCATGTTTCTTATATTTGTTATTATTAATGTAAATATCACACAATTGTTTGTTTCCACACAGATATTTGTGAGCACTGTGGCTTTTGGTACAAATGGACATTCACTCAATGCTAGCTACAAATCCTCTGAGGTAGGTTAACCCAATGTAAAAAATTAATTAGTTTTTTCAAGTAAAAAGTCAAACTTCAAACATTACAATAACTTAAGTCATGAGGAAAAGGTAGCCCACTTTAGACTAAACACTTTAATTGTGAGGCCAAAGCAACATAATATGAAAAGAAAAATTAAAACAGAAAAAAAATTGAAATTGTGACATTTGACTTAACACTCCTTTAACGTTATACAGCACAGTTAAAAATTACTGCAACGTTACCCATGGTCCAGCTTCATGTCTATGAGGTATTGTGTTTTGATCGTGATTCTAGAAGATGTATTGTTTTTGATTGCGATCAATTTTTAAATAACCAACGAAGTACCACGCACCCAACGCCACATAGATGCTACATAAGCTGCTACATAACCATTATAAGTTAAGATATATGTTTTGCTTAGAGAATGAAATTAATTAATTCATTTATCTTGTGACCATAAATTGCTTTATTTTTCAATGTAATTATTATTTTGTTAATTGCTAGGGGCCAGAGGCCTAAAGTAAATAAAGTCAGGCGATAAGCCTGAATGAATTATTATATTTCTTAATGCTCATCATTATAATTCTGTTGATGAAACCACTGTTTAGATTCGAACCCACAGCCTTGAATTTAATTCTAAACCTGAACCCTTTAGAATGTACCAGATACATCAAGACATTTTTAATGAACAGACCAGATGTAATCTCATGGCTCCACATTGGTTCCTGCAGATAGCCAGGTTTAAATTGTCATTTGACATCTTCTGCAGCCCCTCCCAATCATTGGGCATCATTACTTGTTCCTGGGTTTAATTGTTTGGGTCATTAGTGGTTTTTGAGGTTGTCTTTAAGCTATCATGAGTTAATTGGCAATTGCAATTGCCTATTAATGTGTTTTAATTGATTGTAAAGGCCAATGATTGCTTTTCTGAATGTTTTATGTACTGTTGAATCTCTCAAAAGCTTAGGTCTACTTTTAACTACGGTACTTGTTAGATTTTAGCTAAGGCTGCCTTTATTAAAAGATCAAAATTGTAATTATATTTGTTATCATTTTACTAATTTGTCAGAAAAAAATTAGTAGTGCACATTTGTTTTGTTTATATATTTAGGCAAATTGCCAAGGATAACCATAAGTGAATTCATTCACTATTCTTCTTAAAGGTGGCAATCCTGTTCACAAGACAAACGTATACACAAGATGCTCTACATAAACAAAGTCTTATACTAGTCTTTGGGAGTGGAGTTGTAATTTGACATTAGAAAAAAATCCTGACATGACAGGACTTGAAACCAGGACCCTTAGAATCATAACCACCACGCATAAATTAACAATCGGCAGTATCAATTTATGAAAGATATCTTTTGATAAAATGTAATATCTATTTTGATAGTCGTATAGTTTCCAAGACGAGGTAGGGAATCTACTGCTTCAGGTGAGTCGCATCATTCCGTACGGAGTACTCATGTTCTTCCCGTCTTACAGTATGATGTCAAAGTTGGAAGAACGCTGGAAGGTAACTTTGTCAATTTAATACCATATATGGCAGAGTGTAATTCCAAGCTCTGTCTACACTATAAAACTAGTTCGACAAAAAAAGTGTGATGTGCCCAAATATGGTAGTGACATGACATCATCGTGTCCATATATGGGCACATCACATTTTTGTCACATAAAGTTTGATAGTGTATACAAAGTTTTAGTGTTATCCATTTAGGCTAAATTTTAGAAACAAGACTTTGGTAAAACCATTGCTAATACAGTCTATAATTCCACCCCCTAATTTTGGCCATATGTTGTTCCCCTGGAACAATTGTATACTTTGTCATATACAGTATTAAAATTATTGCCAATTTGTATTCTTAAGCTCTGTCTACACTATCAAACTTTATGTGACAAAAATTTGATGTATCCATATATGGACATGAAGATGTCATTTCACTACCATATTTGAGCACATCACTACCATATTTGGGCACATCACACTTTTTTAGTTTGATAGTGTAGACAACGCTTTAATGTTAATTTTTTTACTGTAATACTGCTTGAGATTGTTTTATACCGTTTTTTATTAGACGTACTTACATTTGCACTTTTAAAAAGTTCATTTTTTACTACAGGAAAGTTAATTGTGATTTATTGCCATATTAACACCATTTGATAATGGGCAACAATGGTATGTGTATTTAATAGACCTATAATGAAATTACACAGTAATTTAAAGGAATTCCCTTTTATTGATTTATGTATCCAGGTAGTTAGCACGCACTCTGGTGTCTTATTTGTGTAAATGTTGTCATTATTTTGTGGTTATGGTGTAAGTTAGGTGCTGGGGCCCACACACAAACTTACTTAGTATTTGCCCTGCCTTAACCTTTAGTAAATGTTAAGAGAGGAAGTTACTACGAAATATGCAAGTTATTATGAAATATGTAAGTTATGTCTTTGTGAACGGAATAAGCAAATCAATATCTAGTTCAGTATCTTCATAATAATATCATGACCCTTTTTCTTCTGTCCATAAATTTTGGTGAGTTTGGTTTTAGACTTCATTTGAATTAGCAAATTGTTAGAATTTATAGAGCAACACAACAGAAGAAGTTGACGGTAGTTACAACAGTATTCTGCTTTTTCTTTATCACGTCGATCCCTGCGAACCAACTAATACCTTTGTATTGAAATCGTGTATTATATTTAAATATTTGAGTTATTAAATATTTGAGTTATTAAATATTTGAGTTATTAAATTTTATGGAACTAGAAATGTTATTATAGTTTTTATATTTATAGTAGTTTTTTATTTTATTTTATTTTATTTTAAAAACCAGAAACAACAGCAGAAACAAATCCGCCACTTACAGCTTGGTTTAACAGATAATAATTATAATTGAATGTTTATGATATGTATTTGTGTACTGTTTGTATTGTATTGTTGAGGGCCCCAATGATCAGCTTTGCTGGATGGGCTACCCTCATGGTTTAATAAAACAAAATAAAAAGTCCAAGAGTGTGCAGAGTTGACTATTTTACTAAAGTCGTTTTATTGAAATAGAGAAACTTACTGTCCATTGATAATCCAGAAATACCTAATGCATAAAATGATCAACTCTACGAAAGCGAATAAAGTCGCCCTAACCGAGATTAAACTTTTTTGCTTTATGTGCAGACATTGTATTTTTGTGAATGATTGTGAATCGATACAAACATACTATTTAACAGAAATGTCCTACCGGGGTCCTACCCTAATATTATTTTTCTGTTTTCTGTTTTTAGAACACTGGTTTATGGGATAAGTTGAACGAACTGAAGGTCGTCTTATCCGAGCCACGAGGGAATAACAAAAACGAGTTTGATGATTTGTTAAAGCAGTTCTATGATGTCATCAAAGAGTGCGAGCAAATGGAGCAGGTCAAAGGTCAGTAAATATTGATAGAACTTTTAATATTAATTATGATTACATTACACATGATTACATTAGGACAAATAATAATAACAATAATATGCTTTATTTAAACATGTTTTTTTACAAATCAATAGAGAGAGACCTAAAAACAAAAATTCTGTTAAAAAATAATCTGTTCTAAATCTGATGTAAAAGAATTTATATATGTACATATCTATATTTATAGGCTTCAGAAACATTTCTCTTTAGCTGTTTACTTTTTGTTTTGACTGCGATCCACACATTGTCATTACCATACCATTGATTTTACTTTCTATGGATTTCCTTTGGATTTATATATTTTATCCTAATTCAGTAGCTTGGCCATGCCAACATTTTTTTTTCAACTTTGTCTGGTGGCAGGAAAAAGCCACTAATTTTTTTAGATTGCAAATAGTTTGTTTAACATTATAAACAAGAATTTAATGTTTTTCCCTAGATCCCAGTAGTGATAATCCTGCTAAGAGTGGAGCCGTGTTTTTGGCAGTTTGTCGTGGCAAAGTGAGTGAAGGAATGGACTTCACAGATAACAATGCCAGAGTTGTACTAACAGTAAGATTTATTGATTATTGACATTTATTGATTATTGATTAATATTTAAGTTATTGATTATTGATAAATGTTTTAATTATTTATTTAGTATTTGAGTTATTGATTATTAATTAAATTTTAACTTATTGATTATTGATTAATATTTGACTTATTGATTATTGATTAATATTTAACTTATTGATTATTGATTAATATTTGACTTATTGATTATTTGACTAGATTGAGATGGTAGGTGACATGATATTTCCTCATTTGATTACTTGTTAAATAAATGGAACATTTCATTTCATTATTTATTTTGTATTTTTCAATATTTAAATTACAAAAAAAAAATTAATTGGGAAGACCAGAATCAACCACTAACTAAATCACTGTGGCAAGTCTGGTTGATACAAAACATTATGATCCATATAAAACACAAAGAAATTACTTTTTTTGACCAAGAGATATTTTGTTTATTAGGTCGGGATACCATTTCCTAATTTCAAAGACAAACAAGTTGAACTTAAGAGACAATATAATGACAAGTATACAGCAGAGAAAGGCTTGCTGACGGGATCCGCTTGGTATGAGATTCAGGCTTACAGGGCCTTAAACCAGGCACTTGGACGCTGTATCAGGCATAAGTACGATATTTTAAAAATATGTATCAGCTCTAGCTTTAAGACCAATTTACACAGATGAGCGGTAACGGTAATAAAAATATGGAATCTATGACCCCATTTACACTTACGATTTAGGCCGGCCCTGGGTCGGCCCTGGGTCGGCAATTGATAAGTGTAAATATTCCAAAAAGTTAGGACGGACGCAGATCTGGGCCACCTCTCCAGGTAGGTTCAGGAGCGGCTTTTACGTTTGGGCCGCCTTACGCAGTGAACTGTGAACAATGTTTGACCTTTTTATGAGGTTGTTGTTATGACGATCCGACATTTTCAGTACATACCTTCCTCCTTTTCGGGCGACAATTTGTTTTCTTCATCATTTATATAGTTAAATTTATTTTCAGACATCTTCTTTCAATAAAGTATTCCTCTGCTTGTTTCGCATATACATAAAATACAGCCATATTATATATAAAACAGTGGAGTTCATTTTGTTTTTAATGGGACAAAAAAACAACAATACAGTATAAATATAAAACGGTCGGTTCGCGCGGAGAGTTGAATTGACGATCGAGAGAGAAAAATTTAAACAAACTGTACTTTGTATCCCAGCATGCAATGGTACTTCCGATAAAATTATTTACGACCAGTAATCTGCGTCGCTAGTGTAAACGCTCTGGGGCCGGCCTAAAAGGTAAATATTTGCAACCGGCCCTGGACCCAAACGTAAGTATAAATGGGGTCTATGTTATTTCTTATGACCATTTACACACAACGTGGAGCGGTTTCAACTCTAGATAATACAGAATCTACATTGTTCGTCTGTGTAAATTGGCCTTTAGGCTCAAATAAACATTATTCATGTAACTATATCTCTCTCTCAACAGTGATTTAGTTCACTTTTGGGGTGCCCTGTCTCATGTTCTGAGTCTCACAACAGTGATTTAGTTCATTTTTGGGGTGCCCTGTCTCATGTTCTGAGTCTCTCAACAGTGATTTAGTTCACTTTGGGGTGCCCTGTCTCATGTTCTGAGTCTCTCAACAGTGATTTAGTTCACTTTTGGGGTGCCCTGTCTCATGTTCTGAGTCTCTCAACAGTGATTTAGTTCACTTTGGGGTGCCCTGTCTCATGTTCTGAGTCTCTCAACAGTGATTTAGTTCACTTTTGGGGTGCCCTGTCTCATGTTCTGAGTCTCTCAACAGTGATTTAGTTCACTTTTGGGGTGCCCTGTCTCATGTTCTGAGTCTCTCAACAGTGATTTAGTTCACTTTGGGGTGCCCTGTCTCATGTTCTGAGTCTCTCAACAGTGATTTAGTTCACTTTTGGGGTGCCCTGTCTCATGTTCTGAGTCTCTCAACAGTGATTTAGTTCACTTTTGGGGTGCCCTGTCTCATGATCTGAGTCTCTCAACAGTGATTTAGTTCACTTTTGGGGTGCCCTGTCTCATGTTCTGAGTCTCTCAACAGTGATTTAGTTCACTTTGGGGTGCCCTGTCTCATGTTCTGAGTCTCTCAACAGAGATTTAGTTCACTTTGGGGTGCCCTGTCTCATGTTCTGAGTCTCTCAACAGTGATTTAGTTCACTTTTGGGGTGCCCTGTCTCATGTTCTGAGTCTCTCAACAGTGATTTAGTTCACTTTGGGGTGCCCTGTCTCATGTTCTGAGTCTCTCAACAGTGATTTAGTTCACTTTTGGGGTGCCCTGTCTCATGTTCTGAGTCTCTCAACAGTAATTTAGTTCACTTTGGGGTGCCCTGTCTCATGTTCTGGCTGTTATTTATTATGTTTGTGTATTGTATTGTTTTGTTTATTGTTTTGAGACGAATAAATGAATTGAAAATGAAATTTTAATTTAGAAATGATTGGGGATCTTTGATACTTGTTGATGAACGATATGGAAGAAATCCAACTAAAT
Organism: Antedon mediterranea; assembly: GCF_964355755.1. NCBI lineage: Eukaryota > Metazoa > Echinodermata > Crinoidea > Comatulida > Antedonidae > Antedon > Antedon mediterranea. The sequence goes on from NC_092672.1 coordinate 35,973,471, forward strand.
ATATATCTGGTAACTATCTCTATCTCCAACTTTAATATCAATTTTATTTACTATCTATTTTAGATTCATTCTGATTTGCAAAAATTAAGACCTGTCTACACTATCAAACTTTATGTGACAAAAAAATTTGATGTGCCCATATATTCTTTTAGTTAAAAATAAATTAAATAAAAACTGTTTCTGGGATCGGAGGAAGAAGTAAAAGAACTTGTCAACTACTAACCTCTAAACAAGAAAAAAAAAACAAAAAGCAACTGCATGACCAATCATTAGCTAATGGTAGATCTAAAAATTATAATCCTACCATATTTAAGCATATCACTACCATATTTGAGCACATCGCCCTTTTTTTTTTATCAAACTGGCATGATAGTGTAGACAAAACTTTACAGCATACTTCAAAATCAAATACTGTATAATTTTCTAGTCAAGCTGCCTGTCCATCAAGCTCTGTATGATTGAGATTTTCAACCATACACTTAAGTTGTTTCCTTATCAAAAAATATTTAAAAACCATCGTTCCCATCGACTTGGGATACGCCAGCTGTTAGGGAGTGCTTTGTGTGTGTTTTCATCAATTATTTTGAGTAGATTTAACAAGAAGTTTTTTCACCATTTTTAAGGACTTTCAAAGTGGATCAGAAACAATGTTATTCATATCAAATACGCTGGTGAACTATTACAATCACTTGAAGGATTTGCCAAAGAGAGAAAGGAGAAACAAAATGAAAGGTAATCAATTGGAATCAGTCCAATCAATTCCTTTTTTTAAAGAAAGAAAAGTTGTTTGTTTTTTGACGCAAGCTGAAACCATTCTCTTTCCTCTTTGTAAGTCTCTCGTCTTAAATTTCGAACAGATTATAGAAATTCATTGATATAACAGATTCCATTTTAGTAATAAACACACCTTTTATTTCAAACATTTAATTTGTGGATCAAACTTTCTTTACTCCAAAGTTATGTTTTTATGAATTTTGTTTAAAAAAAAAGTTAATTATTAATAACTTTTTGTTTTTTGTATTTTGACATAAGCTGATACCAACAATACATGCCAGTTTCGATTTACGAACAATGATTAAATACTGTATATATTACGAAAACAAACATGGCAACAATATCACGTTTATAAGGTTTATCGCAAATAGCTTGCACAATGCATGATGGGAAGGGTTTGGGAGCAAACGTCACGACGCGTACGTACAAACAACAAATCACGTACGTACGCGTTGTGACGTTTGCTCCCAAATCCTTCCCACCATACATCGCACACGCTATTTGCGATAAACCTTATTGCTGATACCATACAAACATTTCAAAATACTATATAATATATACTATATAAATATCAGAACTAACATCGTGGTATTCTCTTTCCACTCCTAACTTAAGAATGCCCAAATTATGAATTTAATTATTCATATCGTGAAAAGAAACTAGTTTTCAGTTTGATAACGATCATTGTTCATTGCTGCTTTGTCAAAATTTTGTCTCTGATTAAGGATTTTTTTAAGATTACCCAGTGTTCTATCTTTATACGAAGTTCGTTCAAGCGTATTTTACGTGAGAACAAACCCCTATCAATCGGTCACACACGATTAGAGATGATTTGCAATGCTAGGATCACGCCTTCAATGACGCTAATTGATCTCATTATTAGTCTATTACCTCGAAAATTGTTTAACGTTACCTTGAATGCGTATCCAGATTGTTATTGTTGTCGTTTATCGCGAACATCTAGACTTCTCGATTACTATTTCTAATTGGATTTATGCTGATTGTTATTGAAGATATTGAAATTTATTCTTTATGACCACTCGTATAATTCTGTTTTTATTTAAATCAAAAATTGAAGTATTCAAAGAAAATTGTTTTTTGTGAAGTTCTAGAAATTTTCAAAAGTAGCAGCATCTAAATTTACACAAACAGTGTCCATTATTTGTGGGTATTCAAAGAAAATTGTTTAGTTTATTGAAAACTTTTCTCTTCATTTCAGTCTTAATGTATCATCGTTACCAATGACTCCATCACAAGTGATACAAACAAATATTACCCATAATGCAACCCCTCAGTCTCCAGCAACTTCGTATCAAACCAATAGCACTACAACCCTTGGAAAGAAACCCACATTTGCAGCTCTACAGACACTTTTAAAAGCAAAAGTAGAACAAAACAGTTTAGAGTCCCATAGTTCTGTGCAACCTTTTCCTCAGACTCCTGTTCAAAATGTGCTTAAGAGTCATGCTCAAACTCCTTTACAAACGATAACGCAGACTCCAGTCCAAGATACGCCTAAAGCTGCAGCTCATACCACTCCTCAGGCTTCTGGCCAAGCCATCAAGTATGTGCAACCTCAACCTGTTTCTCCACAAAACGTAATCATAGCCACAGAAGCAACTCCAAAGATGTTCCAAGTCCAGCAGTTCCTACGAGATGCTAATGGCAAAATGCAAGATGTTCGACAGTTTGTGAAATTGGCTCCATACCAGGCGCTAATTAAAATTCAAGAGAACGGAATTGATAAACTTTTAGTTGTTGATTTACCTAAACCAGTTTTACCAAAAACTCCTGCAACCATTTCAAATGGGTTACCTGCCATCCCAACCGTTCAAAGACAACTACTAGTTACACCAGCTGCTCTGGTTCCTAATTCCAATCCAATCACTTCATCAAGTCTGGATTTCTCGAATGGCAGTAACACTGATCTCACAAATAGTTCTTTACAGAATGACATGTTCTTAAAAGCAGAGTTAGAGGTAAATAAGAAAGCTGGTGAAAGTGTCTGTAAGAAAAATGGAATAAAAAATCAATATATAAAGATTGAGTATGAGCAACCAAATTTAGAAAAATCTTCAAAAGAACTCCTTCTGAATGAAAGAAAACAAATTTCTAATGATTTAAAAAAGACTCCTTACAAATTTGTTGATATTCCTCCAGAAAATAAAACTGATAGTCCAGATGATGTTCAGGGAACACCAGAACTCTTTGACACTGAGTCTTTACCATCACGTGATGCTTCACCAGTAATGAAAAATGAAAAGGTTAAGAATGAACTAATAGAATTGGGTTTGGTCGATGATGAGAAACCCAACCAGATCGAAAAGGATTCAAATGCTCAGTCAAAACCAATTACAAGAAAAAAGCTCTTCAGAAGAACAAAAGAAAACTTGAACATTGATATGAATATTAATGGAGAATTTAAAAACAACATTGTAGAGAGTAATGGTCAACATAAAAAGGACATTGTGGAAAGTAACGGTCAACCCAAAAAGGACATTGTGGTGAATAACGGTCAACAGGAAAACGATTCTATTGAAAGCCCACTTATAACACGAAGATCGAGAAGAAGGAGATTAGGAAGTGAACAAGGAAAGAAGATGAGAGATCTTCTGGATGATTTGGATCCTAGTGGAGAGGTAAGTGGATCATTTAATCAATAAACCAATCAATCAACCAATCAACTAATCAATCAATCAATTAACATCAATCAGTTTATATGCCTATAGCCTGTATTATTCCAATGCTTTATTGATTAAATACTGTAGTATATAGTTTAAAGGTAAACTTTTTTAAATAGATGTAGAATTTATTTGATGTTTAGCAAGTAGTGAAATGTTGTTAGTAGTGTAGCATTTTAATGTTTAAGTTTCATATTCTCTTCTAAGCATTTCTTTTTTTTTGCTGAACATTGAAAGCTTTGTCTACACTATCAAACTAGTTTGACAAAAAAAGTGTGATGTGCCCAGACATGATTGTGATATGCTCAAGTACGGTAGTGATATAGCATCATCATGTCCATATATGGGCACATCACATTTTGTTGTCAAATAAAGTTTGATAGTGTAGACAGAGCTTTATGCAGTGTTTATTGCTTTTGAATTAAAATGTTTACATGCTATTACCTTACATTAGAAACAAAACAGTTTAGTTGTCCATGAAAAATATGTGAATTTTATAGGCAAATTAATCATTATGTTGGATGAGTACTGTTGCTATAAGGCAGGTACACAGGTTTTTTAAGTAGTTTACGGATGCCGCCGAGGCAGATAGATGCATTACCTTACCTTACATGTGTTTAGTGTAGTTATATCTTTTCCAGGTGCTAAACAAAACTAGTCGACGTAATTAAATTAATTTAATTTTTCATTCAAACATAAAACTGTCATTTACAAAGTTTAGTAAATCTTTTATTTGTCATTGTTGTGTTATGTAAGTTGTTTATCCAACTAGTTATTATTGTATTCTGATGATAAATGCTTATTGCAATTAAAACACTAGATAAAATATAACATGAAAGTGGCATAATGCGTGCTTATCAATTTCAAGATTGTGGGTTCGAGTCCTAGCGGAGTACCTAGATTTGATTTTAAGTTTAAAATTATCTAATGATGGATTTTTTTCCATTAGAATTTTTTTTTTTAAGATTTTAAATTAGAAAAAAAATTATGTTTTTATTTGTATAATTTTGTAAAGATGATTTGTGTCACCTAGGTTATAATTTAGGATTGGAGGCTGTTGCTCTAATATAGAGGTTGGAAATACTGTAAACTAATGAATATTCATGAGGAACCTAAGCAAAGCTGTTTAATAATATACTAACTATTAAATATTCATCCTAAGTATATTTTTGTTTAATGATCCATTCTTTATGTAAACTTGGTGTTAATATAATCTTCTTTGGTTTGATTGACCTTTTCACTTAAGACAGAAATGAGGTTTTGGGTGTTTTTGTTGCATGTATAGTTCAAAGCCAACATAACTTAATAGACTGTAAATAGTATAGTAATGTAATTATTTTAGTGAAATTTAATCACATCCAAATTCTGGGTTCAAATTGGAGCGACTTTTTATCATCCTCACCGATTTCTCTGCTTCAGCATTTCTAAATGAATGAATTTCCAAATATGTTTTAGCGTTTTTCTATGTCTTTTTTGTTATTGTTTTTTGCTTTTATTTTATATTTATTTTATTTAACAATTATAAAATAGTAACAAATAATAATTATTTATTTTAAGTTCCTTTTATCATGTATATGTATATAAAGAGAAACTAGAATTTTATGAATCTGCTATATTTTTACTTAAAAAAAAAAATTTGTTTGTAAAATGTACATATCGTACAATATGAAATAAAAATGGGTTTCCCCCACGAAAGAGAAAAATAATAATAAACGACAGAAAAGAGATAGAAATGTAAACTAAAAATTGAACATAAACTCTGATTTTTACAGTTAAAACTTTCCAAAAAAGGCATGAAACGTCACAAAATTTTTTGAACTATAACATTAATTCTGAAAACCATTAGTAGTTTAAATATTATTCCACTTTAATATGAATAATTCACAAGTATTTTGTCTTTTGTTTTAGGAGCAAGGAGAACCACATTCTTGTTTTGAAGAACTCTGTTGTGCTCTCCACCACCAACTTTCACCAAATCTGCAAGGTATGTACCTACACTATTGATAACTGTGTAAAGCTCTGTCCAAACTAGTGTGATGTACCCAAATATGGTAGTGATATTCCCAAACATGGTAGTGATATGATATCACCATGTCCATATATGGGCACATCGCATTGTTTTTGTCACATAAAGTTTGATAGTGTAGACATAGCTTAATACTATAGACAGATGTCGCGTGTCATTGGACAAGCAAAGTGTTAAATCTCGCACACTGTCTTTTTCCTTTAGATAGCAACATTTTATCTTCCTGTTTTGTCAAATTTCTGGACACATAAAATAACGGCATTATAATCAATGGAGATAGGCGCAACCACGGCCAGCATGCTTCCTATTATTAACCTGATGAATTGTTTACGTTTAAAAAAAATGTCTTCTCGTTTACATCTGAGGTCAGTTATGCGACACACATTTTTATCACAATTTTACATTTGCCTCCAATTGATAACATCATGACGAATGTAATTTTGGTAGGATTTTTATGAAATTCTCACATTGGAAACTAGAATAAGAGTTTTGTGCGCATTCACTATTATTTTGTGTTTTGTGTTGTAACTTATATTTGAAGTTGAAGTTATGTTTACAGTACACACGTGTGTGTGTGAAATCCCTCAGATTAATTTGCCTTCAAAATTACAACTACACCAACTTGAATGAAATGCATGTCTACTGTTCGTTTTTTTGCTTTTATCTTGGACGTTTGTATAAATCCCTATTCTGTGATTTACATCTTAATTTTGTATCTAGGCACCCCAGTTAATTAACTTGTTCATCAAGTGTACACTTGTTCCTTACAGTCCAATAAAAATATGTTTAATCATTTTTTGGCAACGCCTTGTATGCCATAAAGTGGAACGCTAGCATAATCCTAACATCCATGCCTGACAGCTTTTGTGTGAGTTAGCAATTTCGTCATCCGAAGTTGTGAACGAACCTATTAGAGATGCCAACTAGGTGTTAAATTATCCGATGAAACGAGCTGACAAATGACATCGTAATCGTCTTGCAGACTATCAGAATGATTCTACGCTTGGTGTCGAAGCGTAAATAATTTGTGGTGGCACGTTTGGTAGGCCTTGTGCCACTTCAAATGACGCCTTGTACAATTTATCTAAGCCCGCTTCGCTGACTTTCATCTTTTGTTTTCATCAAGGGAGTGAAGAGGTAGCTTCCTTCTAATAAAACCTTACATCAGCACCCCCTTGGGGCCTACAATATTGTACTGAATCAATCCAGTAGTAACTAAAATTCATTAACATCTTATGGACAGCTTTAATTTGAGTTTTAAGACCATTTATGTCAAGTCCACATTGAAAATTATTGAGTCATTACTTGTATTCAATTCTAATTTTAAATCATCTCCAATAATTTTGCAAACATCTCAATTGCAAATAATTCTCTATTTTACTAATACAAGTTTTACAATCCCAGGAAACTGAAAATAACGAACATTATTTATAAACTTCTTAAATTAATGCTAGTTAAAACACAAATTTAAAACTATGTTGAATATTAACCTTTTTATGATACATGTCTTAAGCTCTGTCTACACTATCAAACTTTATTTGACAAAAAAATGTGATGTGCCCATATATGGACATTATGATGTCATACCACTACCATATTTGGGCATGTCACTACAACTTTTTTTGTCAAATTAGTTTGATAGTGTAGACAGAGCTTTAGCGTTTCTACTTGATATTCATAGTAAACCATTTCCACTTTACCTTCCAACCATATGGGGGATGGGGAGGGGCTTGCTCATCAAGGAGGAATGTTTTACTTGAAGGGGTTTACGGAAATGTTCACCTTTTATTAGTGTCTCAAATAGGCTTAAAACCATTATTATTTAATCTTGGAAGTATTTTTCTGTGTTTTAACGTTTATATTTATATCTAAATATTTAGGCATCCTATAATTGGTGGTTTTTCGCTGTTGTTGTAGTTGAAATAAACATTTTTTTAAATAAGATATAATATAAACTGACGACAACCTGAGAACATTCCTTTGTGGCCAGGATTGAGCTGTCTAAAAACTAATTGTTTGCCATGATAAATGATAAGTTGCAGCAGTATGGAAAGATCTTACAGACTTCAATTACAGTTAACTATGGATCTATTCTGATAAATTCTGACTTGAGAGATTTACTGGGATTGTGTCTGGTGCTATCTGGTTATTTACCGGTCACCTTCGCGGATTATACTCTCTCTTTGGATTAAAAACTTTCCCAATATAAGTTTCTGTTTTTGAGTGAGATTTATCCACAATCAATAAAGAATGCCAACTCTATTGACATCTTCTTGGAATTGCTGAAAACCCATCTCTTTCGAATAGCATATGAAATGACCTAATTTTCACCTTGTTTCGAGCCTTGTGGTCGTAGCGCTTTAGAGAAAATTTATTTTGGTTAAAGTGCTATAGAAAAAACAATTATTATTATTATTATTAATATTTTTATTATTTATTAATACTTTGTTTTCTTTTTATTCTAAAATATTTCCCAAAACAAACATCAAATATGTACATTAGTTAAATTCTTTTAGTAAATTTTATTTAATTAATAATTATTAATAAACTATTTCTTTTATTCAAAATAGTAATTATAATAATTATATAATGATGATGATAAAGATTTATTTATGTATAGATATATTCATTATGCAAGTTATTTAGTGTTATAGTTATAAGAATATTTTTTTATTTATTTACCATATTTTAATTAAAGTCTTAACAACAAACTAGATAAGATAATATTTATTGGTCCATTATAAAATCTGTTGGAAATTTATTTTCCAAATCGCGTACACATACAAAAATACATATAAAAGTTACAAATATAAATATATAAAAGAAAACATGTATTTAAAAATAGGCTAACTGGATGAAGATGGTGACTTGAAAGTTTGTTAACTCTTATTCTATCAGAAAAACTTATTCTTTCTACACATTTTATCAATATAAAAAAGATTGTATTTTGGCTGAAGTTATTCACATTAAATGAAAAAAAAAAAATTAATGTGCAATTTTTGAAAGTAATTTAGTTGTTTTTGTGAACATTCATAGTCTGTGAAGGTAGGTATCACGTCGTCATTGTAGCTCAAGTACTGAGCAATGAAACAATTATTGATCATGTTGGTGAGAATGTAACGAGAAAAAATGACAATACTCCCTAATCACTTCACAACATCACCATCGTAAAAAATAAGCTCTTCGCTTGTTACTCACCATGAGGCGACGTATACATGGCATTGACAATCGCGTAAGGGTGTTCTTGATTAGTGAAAACGTCGTTTCGATGACAGTGTGAGAATGCGCTTGGGACGTCGTCTAGGACAGCAATCGCTTTTCTGTAAGCCACGGCCTTCCTAATCACTACTACGCTTCGTAAATGGATTCAAATCGCTTGCGTTATAGTCAATTTCGCACCTCTGGTATCGTTAAATCGTGTGGAACGTGTCATCTAGGGAGATTAATATCATCATTTGCCTATTTATCAATCTGTATCTTCTCACGTTTTCGTCTGTTCTTACAAATTAAGATCGCATTCGAGCAATATGTGGTGAAATCGGTTGTATGGCCGTGTCAACATTTGAAGGTCATCCACTCAATAATTAGCCTGTTTTGTAACTCACAATAGAATTATATTGAAATAATAATCATTGTTTTATACATAATGACAATAAACTGGATATTAATATTCCTACTGGAGATTAATTTTCACAATGTATATTATTATTTCTTTGAAAAATATTCTTAGATCTCCATAATACCTTAGTAATAATATGCATCCATGGTTTTGACACAAACAATTGCTAAATTATAAAAAAAAACAAAACGTTCCAGAAAAATTGAGTTCAGAAAATGTAAATTTTCCAAAAGTGTCAAAATATAATCTGTATATATACTATATCCATGTTCCTATTCATAACTTGTACATATGTGTTTTTATAAACATTTTTTAATTTTTTAAATTGTTTTAAATTGTGAATATTTTATTGAACACACACACATTTAAAATATTATTTTTTATTTTAAAATGGATGATTAAATACTAAAAATGATATTTTAAGTTGTTGTGTTTATTCAATAATAATAATAATAATACATTCAAACGGAAAGCCCATCGTCAGTGAGAAGCTCTTCCTTTCGTTCATATATTTATACACAATCACACACTAGTATTCAAATACAGTTATTTTATTGTAAACCAGAGCAGGTACCCCAAACACTCCCACTCCAGGGAGGTTTTCAAATTGTGTTTAAAACTTTCCCAGTACAAATTCTGGTCATTTTTTTATATCCAATTACCAGTACATACTCCTAAGATTTGGATGCGTCAACTTAAAACTTTTTAATTAATTACTAAAGTATTGTTAGGCGCTCTGTACTTTGTAGGGCACCAAATAAAAACCTGTGTAGAATAGAATTGATATTAATGTAAAAGAGACTTAAAGGCAATGAACATCAATGTTAACACCTGGGAAAAAAAGGCTGATGACCGAAAATCATGGAAAGACTGTATTAAGGCAGGGCTTGTACACAGCGAAGAAAGATATTTAACCATAAAATTATTTCATAATTATTCATTTTTTCTTGTCTTGTACAAAATATTACAATTTTTAATTATCACACTTTTTTTATAGGCTTAAAGAAAATCGAAATCTCTGACATGAAATCATCATTTGTAACAGACTATTTAAACAGTTCAACTAAGTCACTGTCCTCAACGTGTCAATGTCCAGTTGATAGGTCAACGACTGACCAATATGTTTTCTATGGCCAGCTGATTCCTGATCATATGACCGGCTTATCTACTGGTCAACCCCAGATTGCATCATCTGGTGAGTACTTGTTCATTATGATAATTTTTAATTGTGAAAAAAAAATGTGATGTGCACATATACTACGGATATGATGATGTAGTTGGGTCTGTCACTACCTACCATATTTGGGCACATCACACTTTTTTTTCATTTGATGGTGTAGACAGAGCTTTACTAAGATCATACTAGGATTTTAATTTACTAATACTAATAATTGTATGATAATTCTATAGCTATTTATCATTATGGAATCAAATCTAACCCTTCAAAGCAATTTAGTGGTCTAGAAGTACTGCACCAGGTTGATGATCATGAAGTCATGGGTTCAGATCCCAAGAATTCCTTTAATCAATCGATTTTTGCATTTATTAAAAAATGTGCTTTGTACAGTATAAAGTTGTACACTAGGGAAAAACACCCAACCAAATTATGTAATTTAAATTGGAAAAAATATTTTAAATATTATATAATATGATAATTTATTATCCTAAATTTCACCCATTGATCTCACTGTTCCGTACTTAACCCATCTAATATAGTGATGCATTTCTTTCTAATTATTGCGAAACATGGACTGGGGGAAATTTTCCGAATTGATTGAACTGCAAGAACGCCAAACACCTTTTGACCTGTAGTATGTTATGCTGCCCCTTAGGTTAGGTATTCTATATTTAAAGGATGAGGAATTTAGTTGTTTTGTATCAACTGTACTGACTAAGTATTGTTTGTTAATGACAGATGTATTATCAATTATGTCATTTCAATTCAGCTTTAAATAGTCCAATCAATTTAGAATTTAGTTTTATTCTTTATTCTTTTTGTTTAAGATAAAAATAAAAAAATTTCCTTGAGAAATAATAATTTGTTGTTGTTGAATATGCCATTTTAATGTCTAATAATAGTTATTGATTTTTGCAAAAAATTTGATTAATTATTTTTTTTTTAAATTATTACCTGAATATGTAATTTACAGCAAAACATAATCAAATTGTCTGTCACAATTTAATGTTGTCTTTATAAATGAAATCATGGTTTTTTTTTTCTACAAAAGTAAATAAATTGATTGAAACTTCAAAATTACCTATTCAAATTAATTTTTGTTTGTTTTTTGGAAAATACATCTTTAAACTTTTACCTAAAGTTTTTAAGCCCTATTGTATTTATAGAGTAAAATACTTGTGTTAAATTTTTCTTCACTAAATTACAGCAAAAAGAGAGAAAAAATGTTTTATTGAATAATTTGCGAAGATGGTGATAAAAAAGACATTGAGAGTGATAATTTTGAACGGCTACCATTTATCTATTGTGTCAAGTGACCCATCTTTAAATAACCTCTTCAAAAACCCTTCTTTTGTGTTCTGTTTGTTTTCCTTTTATCATTTGTCTTTTATTAACATCTGCACGATATTAAATAATGTGGGAAGAAAGTATCAAGATTGGTTTTTTATTGCCCCCATTAAAGTTATTGCTTATTATTACCACTGTAGGCTATATCCGATTCATTTATCATATTTTAATCAATTAGTAGATTTCTTATTTTTGTTTCTTACGATTATGAATTATGTTTTCCGTGTCGTGTATAAGTGACGATACTCGAAGCGCCCATAATAATTTGTTTGCTTTCCAATTCAAATGCCTGTAGTAATTTATTTTGAACTTTAAGTGAAATAAAATATGCATTTGATGAAATAGACTATGCATAGTGTTATTACAATGTGTCTAATTGTGAGGGTGAATCATCATTTTATTGAAATAGTTAATAGTATTATTACATAAATATTTGCAAATAAAATGTAGATAAAATAATTTATATTTTTTGAACAAATAATATTTTGTGTTGAAACCGTTCAATTCATTTCAATGTAAATGTATTTTATATATTTTTAAATGACAATAAATTTACCTACCTACTTATAATAATACATTTTTGTTACAAATATGAAAATGTTTTTCTTTTACAACACTATTAGCATTTTCAGTAAAACAATAATAATATTATCATATCTGTATTATAACAAAGTGTGTGCGTTTGTGTCAATACAAGTTTAGTCCTACTGCACACATAGGGTTTCAAAATGACGACTGTCCCCCAAAAACATGAAAAACGAAGATGATTAAAATAAGACTTTAAATAGGCCATTTTGCAATTTTAATAAAGTTATTAATTTCTGTTTAAAAAAAAATTATGTCACTTATAAAGAGAAATTTTTTGAACAAATAATATTTTGAGTTGATAATACATTTTTATTACAAATATTGTATGAAAAACAATATTTAGCATTTTCAGTAAAACATAATTTGAAATCATATCTATATTATAACAAAGTTTATGTCATCATGGACCTATAAATTTATATAATATAATATTATTTATTACAATTAATTTATAGGTCCATGATGTCATTGTACAAATTGTCCTACTCCATACACATAGGGTATCAAAATGACCAGAATTTTACAGGGATGTTTTATACTATACATTTGAAATTTATCTACCATCCGATCCAATATGGCGGCCAAAATAGTGTTTGAATTCTCCACTGTATACAGACTGTATCATTATAGATATACTGTCCCCCAAAAACATTTTTAAAAAATGAAGATTAATAAAATCAGACTTTAAATAGGCCATTTTGCAGTTTTAATAAAGTTATTCATTTCTGTTTAAAAAAATAAAAAAATTACAAAAGAAACGTTTCATTTTAACCAAAAACCAGCAATTTAAGTATTTGTTTCTTTAAATTACATTTTTTCAGGTAAATATTTTTTTTTTCGATCAACTTTTTGGTCAAAGTGAATAAGTATTATATGACATTAAAATGGCATATTCAAAAAAAATATTGAAAAAAAACATTTTTTTAGGGCAATATATCTATAAATCTATAATAATTTTATTTAGATATATCTTTTTGCATGGACGTACACTACAGTGCTAGTATTAATCCCAGTTTATATAGATGATCTTTTTGCATGGACGTACACTACAGTGCTAGTATTAATCCCTGTTTATATAGATGATCTTTTTGCATGGACGTACACTACAGTGCTAGTATTAATCCCTGTTTATATAGATGATCTTTTTGCATGGACGTACACTACAGTGCTAGTATTAATCCCTGTTTATATAGATGATCTTTTTGCATGAACGTAGACTACAGTGCTAGTATTAATCCCAGTTTATATAGATGATCTTTTTGCATGGACGTACACTACAGTGCTAGTATTAATTCCAGTTAATATATAGATGATCTTTTTGCATGGACATACACTACAGTGCTAGTATTAATCCAAGTTTATATAGATGATCTTTTTGCATGGACGTACACTACAGTGCTAGTATTAATCCCAGTTTATATAGATGATCTTTTTGCATGGACGTACACTACAGTGCTAGTATTAATCCCAGTTAATATATAGATGATCTTTTTGCATGGACGTACACTACCGTGCTAGTATTAATCCCAGTTTATATAGATGATCTTTTTGCATGGACGTACACTACAGTGCTAGTATTAATCCCAGTTTATATAGATGATCTTTTTGCATGGACGTACACTACAGTGCTAGTATTAATCCCAGTTAATATAGATGATCTTTTTGCATGGACGTACACTACAGTGCTAGTATTAATCCCTGTTTATATAGATGATCTTTTTGCATGGACGTACACTACAGTGCTAGTATTAATCCCTGTTTATATAGATGATCTTTTTGCATGGACGTACACTACAGTGCTAGTATTAATCCCTGTTTATATAGATGATCTTTTTGCATGAACGTAGACTACAGTGCTAGTATTAATCCCAGTTTATATAGATGATCTTTTTGCATGGACGTACACTACAGTGCTAGTATTAATTCCAGTTAATATATAGATGATCTTTTTGCATGGACATACACTACAGTGCTAGTATTAATCCCAGTTTATATAGATGATCTTTTTGCATGGACGTACACTACAGTGCTAGTATTAATCCCAGTTTATATAGATGATCTTTTTGCATGGACGTACACTACAGTGCTAGTATTAATCCCAGTTAATATATAGATGATCTTTTTGCATGGACGTACACTACCGTGCTAGTATTAATCCCAGTTTATATAGATGATCTTTTTGCATGGACGTACACTACAGTGCTAGTATTAATCCCAGTTTTTATAGATGATCTTTTTGCATGGACGTACACTACAGTGCTAGTATTAATCCCAGTTTATATAGATGATCTTTTTGCATGGACGTACACTACAGTGCTAGTATTAATCCCAGTTAATATATAGATGATCTTTTTGCATGGACGTACACTACAGTGCTAGTATTAATCCCAGTTTATATAGATGATCTTTTTGCATGGACGTACACTACAGTGCTAGTATTAATCCCAGTTTATATAGATGATCTTTTTGCATGTACGTACACTACAGTGCTAGTATTAATCCCAGTTTATATAGATGATCTTTTTGCATGGACATACACTACAGTGCTAGTATTAATCCCAGTTAATATAGATGATCTTTTTGCATGGACGTACACTACAGTGCTAGTATTAATCCCAGTTTATATAGATGATCTTTTTGCATGGACGTACACTACAGTGCTAGTATTAATCCCAGTTTATATAGATGATCTTTTTGCATGTACGTACACTACAGTGCTAGTATTAATCCCTGTTTATATAGATGATCTTTTTGCATGGACGTACACTACAGTGCTAGTATTAATCCCAGTTTATATAGAAGATCTTTTTGCATGGACGTACACTACAGTGCTAGTATTAATCCCAGTTTATATAGATGATCTTTTTGCATGGACGTACACTACAGTGCTAGTATTAATCCCAGTTAATATAGATGATCTTTTTGCATGGACATACACTACAGTGCTAGTATTAATCCCAGTTTATATAGATGATCTTTTTGCATGGACATACACTACAGTGCTAGTATTAATCCCAGTTTATATAGATGATCTTTTTGCATGGACGTACACTACAGTGCTAGTATTAATCCCAGTTAATATAGTTGATCTTTTTGCATGGACGTACACTACAGTGCTAGTATTAATCCCAGTTTATATAGATGATCTTTTCGCATGAACTTACACTAACTCAACCCTCAACCTTCGAGTCTTCTCGGATAAGGACTATAAACCGTAGGTCTAGTGTACATGTGCGCTTTAATGAACCTAGTACATCTTCCGAGACGAGTAGGGGGTTACCACGGTGTAATAGTCCACACAAACACAGCCACTGTAGCACACAACCACTGTGCAATTGGGACTGGACCGTTTTTAAAGGTGTTTACCACCTGTTGGTCCCGATCCTTCACTAACAGTGTTAGTGTTAGTGAGAAGTTGAATGAATAAATAAAAAAAAAAAAAAAAAAAACCCTTTGAAGCTAATTAAACACCATGTATTATTTGGTAATTTTCTGTCTGCTGCCCTCTATTCCAGATACAATCATTCTTTCTATTCAGTCTATTATAGTCCATCTCTTTGTACTGCAATTCCTAAGGGAATAAATATACAAGTTTCCAGCTTTAAATGGAAGTGTATTACTACTGTCAATTATTGATTGACATTTGGATTCTTGTATCGAGTGTTGTCGTCAATTTATAGCAATAATTGTTCTTGCGTTTGTAAATTGCAACTTTTGTTGTCGTTAAAGATGTATTGGTCCAGAAGCAATAAAATTAAAAATATTAAAATACGAAGATGAGATTATTTAGAAGAATGGTGAACTTTCCTCATTTTATATAACAAATGCCATCTTACAAATATCAAATAATGCTATTTACTGATTTCAGATTCTTTTTTATATTTCTTATTTTGTTTGTTTTGTTGGCCTAATATTAGATCAAAATACTAATACAGTATGATGCCCTATTTGGTAATAATTATAATTTATTTGGAAGCTACACTTTTGAATGAAGGTATGTCCAGAGTAAGTAAAATAAAAGTTAGAGAAAAAATCATTTAAAAATAGGCCTATTTACAAGGAAACTTAAACTAAATTATGTACAAAATAAAAAAATCATTTTCATTGTTGATTTCCCTTCTCTTTTTCTATGCCCGTTTGGTGAAACCTTTTCAAAATGTTTGGTCTATTGTACCATTATTAAATTGGTTCATTTTAATATTATATTCAAATACTTCAGTAACATTAGAAAATGTTGCCCTGCGTGGTATATAATGTTTTAAACCTTGACAGAAATTAAGCGCCATAAAAATGTTAGGTTGAAATATTTACTGGTGTAGTATTGAATGAGCACTAGATACCTAACAGGTCTCCACCACTTGTTATTGAATTTAACCTAATTTTAATTGCACACTATGCAAGTATTTACCTTGGTTGTCGTCATTGGTATCAATAATAATCATGATGAAGTACATTAGGTGAAGGTTATGTATAGTGTAACATATCCAGCCTCGTTGTTCAACCCCTCGCCTGAGTAAACACGCAGACAAGGAAGGGAGAGTACGCCAGGAATGCATCGAAACGCCTCAGGCTTCTTGGAGCCGAAAAACCAACACGGCATTGATTAGGAATTCGACACAATCGCTTGTCACACCTTTGACGGGTCTTTTAAATGAAATTACGGCTGGGTTATTGATTGCCATTGTTTAAGCTGTTTGCGAACGTGCTATGACTAGTAGTAATCGATGATATCCAGCCACTGTGGCTGTCTTTCTTTCAATAAGAATCAGGACTTAATCACTAACTCATTAAAAAATTACTAAACTGGAAATCGTTTCTTAGTTTGCTCGATTGAAATGAGACGATTATACCTCGTATTAATATATATCTGTGAATTGACGTACATTGTTTAATGTTCCTATAGTGTTATGTCTTTGTGTTTTGATGGTATTTATTTCGTTTTGGCCGAGTCATGACATATCACTGCTTATCCCTAGCCCTAGTTCTCTTGTGAAACTAGTCCGGGGTAGTATACAAATTTAATAATATTTGTTCAATGTATTGAGCTCATTCAGAATGTAACATAATGAGCCATGATTTACATCCATACAATGCGTACTACTTCATATTTTAGAACTCGGAGTTTCAACGTTAAATGCTTTGTAATTTTTATAAATCAGAAAGTTTAAAATAAAAACAAAAATGACTTTTATTTGTTGGTTTTTCTCTCCTGTATTGGGATCGGGTAACCCACATTTATTAAAAAAAATTAACTTCATTTTTAATAATTTTTAATATTATACTAAAGTATACACATACAATAATAATAATACAATATAATTATAAAATGTGGCACTATTTATTTTTTTTTATTTCATCTTCATCCAACAGCGACCAAAGTCGCCCATAACAGGATTGAATCAATAAATATAATTTATATAAATAATTAATTAAACAACACAATTAGCTAAAATTACAGGTGAATCAATACCATAGCAAATTATCATATAGAAAGTAATTAAATAGAAGTAATAGCAACAGTAATCTTACAACGAAAACAATAAATAGTATCACAAAAAATATCAATAAACGAATAGCAAATAGAATTAAATAATCTAGGAAGACGACAGATCCAACCATCCCTAGTTACATTAACCCTTCCCGATGGAACAAAAAATAACCCAGGATTTCTTAATCTATAAACAGGAACGGAAAGTTTAAAATAAGAAATAAAGTTACCATCAACAACAGAGTTTATGCATTTATACAAGAAAATTAAATCAAATATGTTCCTTCTCTCTTTAAGTAAAGCTAACTCGGGATTTTGACCAAATTTACGGAAATAAAACCTACAAAACTTATTTTGAACACATTGTAACCTAATAGACTGAGAAGAAGAAATTGAATTAAAAATAACAGAGCAAAACTCAAGATTAGACCGAACTAAATATTTATACATAAGAATCAATGCCTTACTATCATTGATATGTCTTCAATGTCTCCAAATGAATCCAAGCAGTCTGTTACTCTTAGCTACAACAATCAACATGTTTACAAAAATTTAAGGATGGTACTGTTGAGTTGAATCCCTATGTTATATATTTACTTTATAGTTATGTATGCATAACCTCATAACCATTGTTTGTTTTATAAAATACTCGCCACAATAACGCTATTGTTTTATTACACCAATATAAAAAAACAATTTTTTTTGTGATTTATTAAATCAATTATTGACGCAAATGTTTCAAATTTTTTCAGGATTTTCATACAATTCTTACTGGTGTGAGGAAGACAATGCATGTTATCAGCCGCTATTTTGTTATGAATGTTACAAACAAAATCCACAAACAAAAATGATTGGCGTAAAGAAAGTCGAAGATTCAAACGCTGGTCATGTAAGTACTTTTATTTATTTTTTAGATTAAAATTAATACAAAATTAAAAAAAAGGCAAATTACTGAAAAAATGACAATACTGTGGGTATCAGTGGTTGGATCTCAATGGAGATACAAAATGACAATGCTGTGGGTATCAGTGTCTGGATATCAATGGAGATACAGAATAAAAAGATGCTAAATCAAAACAACAAAATAAAACAGAAGAAAAGTGCCAATCTTTCGAGAAAAAAACTATTTCTCCATTTAGGCTTAAGCTCTGTACAATGTATCACACTATCAAACTGACAAAAAAATGTGATGTGCCCATATATGGACATGATGATGTCATATCAATGCCATATTTTGGCATATCGCCACCGTTTTTGGGCACATCACACTTTTTTTGTCAAAATAGTTGATTAATTAATATTTGTAACATGTACATGTAATATTTTGTTCACCTGTTCCAACTAAGTTTGAAGCCATCACATTTCCAATAGAAATATCCCATTCATATCTCAACAATTCCAACCGCATTATCTATGATTCAATGTTGCCTTCCAGCTGTTGAACTTACCCCCACAGCCCTGCCCCTTGCAGTCTAACACCTGTTGTAGGCCTGGTCTATGAAAGACTTAATCATATTCAGCCTTAGTGGCTTGTTTCGCGGTATCATCAAAGCGAATTAACACGTTAATCAATTAGAATAGATTTGTTAATTAACCCTCATCATTTTATCTAATTAGAATTTCTAATCTGCTTATTGTACTTTCTGAATTACAGTCTGTTAGCTCAGTAGCTCTTTTTGTATTTTATACAAATGTAAATTTATATATTTAATTGTAGAGTTTTAGTTAGCTTTAAATCTCAAGGTTCGAGGTATAGTCCTGACCTGATCAAGTGTTGTACTTACGATCAACTGTTAAGCTTTGTTTACACTATCAAACTAGTTTGACATAAAAAGTTTGATGTACCCAAATATGGTATATGATATGATGTCATCGTGCCCATGGGCACATCTTTTTTTTTTTGTCACATAAGTTTAATAGTGTAGACAGAATTAAAACAACACTACTACCTACATTTTGGCGCAACGTAACCACCTGTAACCACAAGCGACAGTTCACATGATTCACTGTGTCATGATTGGTCAAATTACTTGCGTCGGGCTTACATATAAAGTGGGAACCAAGCTTAAGCTTCATATGAGACTTAGTTCATCCGTTCCGTAATGTCCAAATTCAACTTACTTTTGGACTGCGAATACATTTTTTTTATTTATTTATTTATTTTATTTTTATTTTAACCATATTTAATGAGGGTGATCCATCCAGCATTTGCTGATCATTTGGGACCCTCAGAACAGATACAATATACAAAAAACAACAGATACAATATACAAAACAAGAACAGAAAAGTAAAAGAAAAACCAAAAAAATATAATTAATTACATAAGACTAAAAATCCTTGACAAATAGAAAATAACAGATATGTTAAATTAAGCAAAATATAAAATATATATATATATAAATAAAAATTTAGATCTACTATTTTACAATTAAAATCTGGAAAAGGATTACATAGTTTTGAGAAAAGTCATAAGTCTAGTTTTGAAAGAGGAAAAGCACCACCACCCAAGAAACCTTTAAATATCTGAAACTTGTTACCAGCTGATCCTCTAGATACACCTTAAATAATTATTTCTAATATTCTATCAAATAATCTATAAATAAAACAAGAAAATAAAAATTTTCACATTTATTACCATCTCAACTTGGTCATCAAAAATAATAGGCCTAATAGATTTGTACATTTGTACAAATTATGTGCTGTATGAGCTGTATTTCTTTATTGTATACATGTTTATTTTTCTTTATTCAACAAACACTTCATTATTATTTATACAATTATTATTTTATTACAATATTTAAATGCTTTTAACAATAATACCGAAGTAAGAAACACGGTATAATTTACTGACACAAAAGATGATGTTTTAATAAAGTCTGTATTACTGGTGAAAAGTTATTAGCTGGCGAGAGTATTGATCATAACTTACTCTCCATTTGTGTGAAAAATAAAATAATAGTGTTAGCAATTTCATAAAGAAATTATATTGCAATAATCTTTAATGAATATTTTATGAATTTATAGAAGAAAAAAACGATGCAAGTGACTAAAGTAATAGAGTCAATTATTGTGCGTGCTAATTGGCTTATATATGTTTGTAATATCGTCGTATTTGGATTTTTTACGTCTTTGTTATTGGCTTACGCCTGTCACTTATTGATGTTTTTATATGGAACTTATTAGCGATAGTGGATTTTGGTTTTCTTTCCTTTATTCGTATATTTATATTGGTCTTGGATAATTTGGGTACAATATTAAAATTGGTATTAAATGTCCAATAAAATATTGTACATGTGTGCATGAAGTATTGTTCATCATTTTTTGTTGGATTATTAGTTTAGTGAATGACATGTAGTGTTAATGTAACAGTTTAATACTCTCTGATACTGTATAACCATGGACCTATAATTTATAGGTCCGTGATATAACTATGGTTTGATTCCCTTAAAAAACATTTACAAGAAAAAATTAAAAACAGGGAAAAATTTTATTTATAAATTTTGTTTAGCAAAATTGCTAATCAAACTGATTTTTGAGTCGAGAAACATATTTTTGTATTGTATTTTTTGCTACACAATTTTTAAAATGTGTAGCATTAAGGTTGTTTTATATAGCTTTTTGCTATGCTGCACTGGCGAAATTATTCCCTGAAAAACAATTATTGGTGTATGAAATTATTTTATTTTCCATCATATTTATCTAAAGCACTGTCTACACTATCAAACACTATTAAATTTTCTAAAATTATTTAAACAATCTTTTTGTTTATTCTTAATGTTTGTGACTTATATTAATAAATAATTTAATTACTAATAACTAATTTATTAAAATAACCACTAACATTATTTTCCATCTTTGTTCGCATTTTCATTCACATATTCTTTTTTTTCTTCTTTTATTCATTATAGATATGGTTGTTCACCAAACATCTTAATTTCTGTCAAAATGTTGTGCAAGAGTTGTCCAGTCACTTTTCTTAACTAACAACTTCACAAATGCAGTTGCATCTGCCTACACTATCAAACTAGTTTGACAAAAAAAGTGTGATGTGCCCAAATATGGTAGTGATATGCTTAGATATGGTAGTGATATAAAATCATTGTGTCCACACATCATATTGAAGTTTGATAGTGTAGACAGAGCTTTACACTACTAAATGTTTGTTTTGCAACTGTTTTGAGATGGTTATGGATGTTGTTTAGAGATTACAAGACTCTGTCTACACTATAAAACTATAGTATGATGTGCCCAAATACGGTAATGATGTGTCCAAATATGGTAGTGATATGACATCATCATGTCCATATGGGCACATCACATTTTTTTGTCACATTAAGTTTGATAGTGTAGAGAGACCCTAACATAACACGTTCCTCAAATAGACCTCTGTTTCTCTACAAAGTGGCAATCTCCAAGTGGTTCTATAAGTGGTAGGCTAGGCTTTAGTTAAACGACCTGTTATGCTATTTTTAGATTTTATTAAGCTCGATTATCAAAGTCTGATGAGAAATTCATAACAGTGAGTTGGTTTTTGTTACACTGGTCCTTAAATGAGGAACCAACAACCATTCAGACTTCTAACTTGAGATAATAATTGGATTAGTTGTAAATACAAATGTATAGTTTACTATTAATATTTGACCAATAATAATTTACCTCACTAAAACTCTCCACTGGAACAATTAAAAAAAGTATGAACATTTAAAGTACTATTGCCGCCATTTTATACGTCTTTTTGTACTTTTGATGAGACGAAGCAGTGATATATTCAAACTGTTTGAAATTCAATGATGTTTTTTATAAAGTAAATTTGATATATTATAGTATGGTTATTAAATGTATTGATTTATTGTAATAATACTAATAAATGTATTTATACAGTTTTTGATCTACCGTATATACTTCTTTAAATACAATCTTTGATAAAAAAAAAAAAAAGTAATGCTAATAACAGATTAGTGTGTTTTGTAGGCGCTGAGTTCATATGTACTGAATCCGAACGGAATACATTTAAATGTTTTTGTTTCTCTTTTCATTTTTCCACGTCCCTCATTCCGGCCGCTGACCACAGGAGGGTTAATTTATTCATTTATTCCATATCATTTTTTTTATTAATTTTTTTCTGCTATATAAAATACAAAGAAAGACAAAACAAATATAAAAGGCAAGGAAAGACCAAACAGGTGCTAAACACCTATGCTAGTTGGTGAACCCAGAACAGTGCACAGAAATAAACCAAACAAAGAAATGTACGTTTTACAATTAAAGCATCTACAAGAAAGCGACCAACTACACACATTTTTTTTTTGGTTGAGAACGGCCAGCGTCACCCAAATATTAGCTATGGTTATAAGGAGACACAAACCCATACCCAAATAGATCACATATACTGTAAGCATTTTATATATATACAATACAATTATACATATATATACAATGCTTTTTATTTATCCCAATGGATACCGTAAAACAACATGGCTAGCACGAATTAATGTGAGTTTATCATCATACGCTGTTTTATATCAAATATTCCGAGGTTAAAATAACAATATAATATGTTTTAAAAGAATAAGTATATCACATTGACTAATATAAGTGCTATATTGTCCTGTCGAAAGTGCAAATAATTAATGCTAGTATTATTGTAAATTGAAGGCCCTTGTACACGTATTGTTCGCGATTAATTTTGAGAAGGAGTATAATATACCTTTTAATATATCTATTGTAATGATGATAATATAGCTCGCATTACCGTCAAAATAACTACAAATGATGGACTATTTACTAAAGATAATTGTCTGAAAAAGTGCTTAGCTAGGTAATAAATATGCCACTAAAATCTTGTAAGTGCTATCAATTCGAAAATGTTCAACTATAAACTGTTGATGATTAAAGAAAGGTAAGAGAGACGAGCCGTCAGTTATATCATTAATTGTCAATCATTAATATATATATATACTTATAACTAGCTGATCGTAATTGGTGATACTAATCGAATGCCAAATAATATAAAGCTCTGTCCACACTATTAAACTAGTTTGCCCAAATATGGTAAAGATATGACATCATCATGTCCATATATGGGCACATCACATTTGTTGTCAATCATTAATATTATTATATATATTTATAACCAGGTAATCGTAATTGCGGATACTAATCGAATGCCAAATAATATAAAGCTCTGTCCACACTATCAAACTAGTTTGACAAAAAATGTGTGATGTGCCTAAATATGACGTCATTATGTCCATATTTGGGCACATAACATTTTTTGTCACATAAAGTTTGATACTGTAGACAGAGTTTGACGCGTACAACGCGTATGGTGTTAAACTTGTATGTGAAAAAAAAAGTGATGTGCTTAAATAGGGACATGATGATGTCATATCATTGCCGTATTTGGGCATATCACTACCTGATTTAGGAACATCACATACTTTTGTCAAACTAGTTTGATAGAGTGTAGACAGAGCTTTAGATGTAGGAAGAGAAGAAACTGGACTTTGCTAATGTTTTTTGTTTAGAAGAAAAACAATTGGCCATCATGCCATTGGGTGGGGTTTTGAAGCTTTTCATTTTTATTTTATTTGTTTAATTCGACACAACAAAAATTACAGAAAAATACAAAGCAAACAAAATGCTAAAGATTGTCAGAAACAAACTAAATCATTATTTGAAGACTTTCCTTTAACAGAAATGCAAATATAAAAGATAATTTTGAATAATTTAAAGAGATAACAATTTAGAAACGATGACGTAAGATATACACATATTGTGTCGTTTATATCGTGGACCTGAATGCGCCAAACCTGTGTCGAGGAATCGGAGGGAAACACGTCCCGATTCCCCGCATGGGTTTTTTTAGGCACAAGGTCATATTATGACCTTTGTTCTGCTCCAATGACTTGAAAACTTGTGGCCAATCAGGGAAGAGTGTGAGTGTTACTTTCATTCTTTAAATAGATTACAACAATGTAATCTTAAGCTCTGTCTACACTATTAAACTAGTTTAACAAAAAAATACTCAAATATGGTAGTGATATGTCCAAATATGATAGTAATATGTCCAAATATGGTAGTGATATGATATCATCATGTCCATATATGGGCACATCACATAAAGTTTGATAGTGTAGGCAGAGCTTTACCGTTTACATCATGTTTTTTTATATAACGTTGAACATTCACGGTTATAATATCAATTTGTTCCCAATAATAAATTTAAACAAAATCAATTTGTCTGAATGCGTATTCATTTTAACCAGTTTATTTTCTTTCTCCGGCTTATTTGACTAAACATTTACATTCGATGCAAATCAGATTGGTAATTAGTATATTTGAGGCAGAATAATACAAACTAGTTAATTCAAAGTATTGCTGATTGTTTTTATCGACGTTCCCCTGGGGGCGGACTACTTTACTTTCATTAAGATGAGACGGGAACGTGTCATTTTAATCGCCAAGCAATCCGAAATGAATTACTGACGACGGCCCCTATTTAATAAAGTGATTCCAAAACTGATGCGTAATCAATCGTATAAATAGCCTAAAAAGCCTTCGTTGGAGTGACATAAAGAATACATTTTGATATTTGCGTTGAAATGTTGATATTGTGGTACGGCTTTTGTACGCGTTTGCGCGTCAACAATGCTTTCATTTTGGCTCCGCCACTTTATATATTAAAATGGAAAACGAAAATAAAATGCGCTCAACACAAATTTTCTTCTTTCGTTAAATAATACGACTTATTATGCAAATATGAACAGATAATTTAATTTCTTATTTCATTCGATTTTTCATAATAATTTGAGCACTGTACTTGTAACTGTCCAAACCCCCAAACATATGACTATGTGCGCATATATGTGCGCATGTATTGCGACGTATTCTAAAACTCTACTATCAAACTAGTTATCAAAAAAACTGTGATGTGCCCAAATATTGTAGTGATATACCCAAATATAGTAGTGATATGACATCATCATGTCCGTATATTGGCACAGCACATAAAGTTTGGTAGTGTAGACAGAGCTTTAGTTGTGTGTGTGACCTAGCTCCCCGTTATCACATAACATAACTGCGTCACATGCACGCTAACCAACATGCTCTATACTTATCTGTAAAGCAAATCATTTTGAATGTGAACCGGTTTGACCATTATTAAAATCGACACACAGATTTCCAAAGGTGCCCCATCTAGTCGCTAAGTAGCAGTAATCAGGGAGATTGTTACATTTTAAGTGCGTCTATATTTCTGGTAATTATCTCTCCGTTCGGTCATTTATCATATCTCTTAGCGATGAATTAGTCAAAGACGTTTTAAACCTGTCAGATTCAGCGTAACATGTAGGAGAATATTTTTTTATTCCCTAGCTCTAAGCCGCCTCTTCATCCTCGATCGCATTCTAGTAATTACAAACACAAGAATAAAACAAGAATAAATCTCCTTGATACAAGTGATTTATGTACTGCGGGAGAGAAACAAAAATCGCACGTTCGTCTGCTGTCCACACGAATAGCGACACTGTCCTATAAGTCCATCGCGCTTATAATATTTAGCTGTAAATACTGAACCATCAATATCGATCAGGTTTTCTCTGGCTGGCGCGTCAGCGAAAAGACTCACATAATCGACGCGCGCGTACTAAATGCGGTATCAGTATTTGAGCGCACACACACATTCTGACGCGATGTGAGTTATCATTTTGTTACACTTAGGCTGTAAACTTATAAATATAATCGGTCACAAATCCATATACTGTAATATTATTTATCGTATAACTTTAGAAAAACCCCAATTGGTTATCAATTACATCAATTGCTTTTTTTTAATCTTTAATATTTTATACATTTAATTGATACTTTGACCTTGTTTAGGATGTGTTATCGGTTAATTTCATCAATTTTTACATCGCATTTAAAATGATTTTGTTTTTGTTATTGTGTCGAACTTAATGCATTGTATTTATGATTAAATCACGACTTCTAATTGATAAGTACAACGATAAAGTTGTGTTTGTAAGTCAATTGAGTCGCTTGTGACTGCAGTATGTTAGACATCTATACAAGCGTCAAGTGATACTTGAGTTCTATCGCTAGGCTCTGAAAATCACTTAACGTTATTGTTAACCGATTAAGAAGGATCACAGGTTTGTGAAGTCACAATATGAGAGCCGATAAAGAATAGACTTAAAATAAGACGATGAAATAAAAGGTTGTTGTGTTGTAGGTGTTGCGTGACTCGCGTATTACGACGCTTCGAGTGCTACGCACAAAATATCAATGGACTGGATAACTAAGTGATTTACATCGTGAGTGTCAACTGAAGTGTATCTTGTCAGTTCCGCTTACTACTTCGACCCACTTCATTTCAAACATTTTCTTTAATGTTGTCTGCACGTTTTTTTCCGCGCCGACAGAGCGTCTTCGTTTTGTGTTGTTTGTGTAGATATTGTTTATAGTTCTTGTAAACGTAACGAGGATTTGTAGGTAAGCTGGACACGATTTTCACGTGTCGTGTCTACAGACTTACGTACATGACTTCTTTTCATGTTGATCATTTTCTAGCATTTCTTGCCTTTTCAGTGTATTTGTGTTAATTATACTTGATTCCAAGCACGGACTTGTATGTATATATAACCATACTTAACTAGGCCTATGCGTTACTGCCTACATCGTTTGACCAACATGCCGACGCACAGTTGCTACGTGTTGACGCTTGTACTTGGCGCCCACTTTAGGACGCAAAACAAGGACGTACGCGTAAAGCTCTGTCTACACTATCAAACGATCGACGAAAAAATGTCATGTGCCCATATGTGGACACGACGATGTCATACCACTACCATATTTGGGCACACCAAACCTTTTTTTGTCAAACTAGTTTCATAGTGTTAGACAGAGCTTTACAGATTTAATTTGACGAATCACAAGTGAGGAACGAATTATCTTTATATAACGCTCCATTATATACAGTTCAAATTGCGAATGCATATTTATTTATATAAACATTTGACATTAAAATTAAGTTAAAGGATATAGGCCTAATGCATTATGAATGCAATTTTATTCTTACTTATTGGTATTTATCATATAAATAAGTATTATTTTATGTTCAATATTATCAACTTGCGAGTACGCAGTATCGCGTCCATTTTTCTACACAACACTTATTAATAACAACAAAAAAGTAAAGAAAAATGATTTTACAGTTCAAAAATTCATATTAAGTGGTGTATTTGAGGTCATGTATTTCATTGCCCAGCATCGATAATTTTAATTTACTCTTTTCAATTCTAATCGTTACGTGTATCGTATTATAACAATTTATTTACATACAAATTCTAAATCGGTTTTTCACGCGTGGCACTAGATTTTACACGGGTCATGTCGGTAAAGGTGACTTGCTGTCCGCGAAGTTGTTGACGACGCGTTATTGCGAGTTATGAGCGGAGTTGTTGACGCGTTATTGCGAGTTATGAGAGGTGTTGTTTACGACGCGTTATTGCGAGTTATGAGCTGAGTTGTTGACGACGCGTTATTGCGAGTTATGAGCTGAGTTGTTTACGACGCGTTATTTCGAGTTATGAGTGGAGTTGTTGACGCGTTATTACGAGTTAAGAAATGCTGAACAATATATCCAATCAATTAAATTCTATTCTTAATTTTAGACTCTTTGATATTAATAATACATGTTATTATGTAAACAAAATAAAGAACAGATTATATGCAGATGTAGTGGACCTATCTTGGTGGTTAACATGCTTGCATTCCAATCCCAAGGTACAGGGTTCAATCCTGACCTAATAGAGGTTGTAACTCGCGACTCTTTATGCGTAAGAAAAAAAAAATAAATAAAAAAAAAATAACCGATCATGTTACGTTTATCATTTGCCAATAGTTTCTATACAGCTCTGTGACGTCCCATTACCCTCTTAAACACCGATTACAAAATTCTTGCACATGTATTAAGTAACAGACTTAAAATGGTTATTAAATCAATAGTAAGTTCAGACCAAAAAGGTTATATAAAAGGCCGTTTCGCTGGTGAAAACATTCGGTTAATAGAAGACCTGCTTTATTATACAGAGTGTAATGATATCGAAGGGGCAATAATTACCGTAGATTTTAAGAAGGCTTTTGACTCTATTAGTAGAGATTTTATGTTCAATGTTCTAGAAAAGTTTAACTTTGGAATGTTCTTTTGTAACTGGGTAAAAGTATTATACAATAACGTTGAATGTGTCACAGTTAACAATGGTTGGGTTTCAAACAATTTTAAAATGGAAAGAGGTATTAGACAAGGTTGTCCTCTATCTGCTCTGTTATTCATTTTAGTGGTTGAAGTAATGGCATCTAGAATAAGAAACAAAGATGACTATAAGGGTATTAAACTTCCAAATAATGAAAATAACATAGAAGCTAGAATAAGCCAATTAGAAGATGATACTGTTTTGTATGTTGGTAATGACAAAAGTATTAAGTCAGCAGTCAGTGTAATTGAACGTTTTTGTGAAGTATCTGGAATGACACTAAATAAAAAAAAAACCAATGCTTTTTGGATT
Source organism: Antedon mediterranea (assembly GCF_964355755.1). Lineage (NCBI taxonomy): Eukaryota > Metazoa > Echinodermata > Crinoidea > Comatulida > Antedonidae > Antedon > Antedon mediterranea. The sequence goes on from NC_092672.1 coordinate 36,002,739, forward strand.
GGTAAATGGAAGAACAGAATAGATAGACCTTTAGAATTAAATTGGGTAAAACACCCGATCAAAATTTTAGGCATATATGTAGGGTATAATACAGAAGAATGTACCAGAAAAAACTGGGATGTTAAATTAATAGAGCTAGAAAAGACTTTAAAACAATGGAATGCTAGAAATCTCTCAATTTTTGGTAGAATAATAATCCTGAAAAGTCTTGCACTATCTAAATTAACATATGCTGCAAATATCACTGATGTTCCAAAATATGTATATACACAAGTTACAAATCTAATATATAATTTTATTTGGAACAATAAAAGGGAAAAGATAAAAAGAAAAACTCTAATTGGTGATGTTGAGATGGGAGGCATTAAAATGCCTGATTTTACTCTTCATGTTAACGCACTCATGTGTGGCTGGTTAAAAAGAATTATGAATGATGATGGTGCTAAATGGAAAAATATTCCAATGTATTATATTAAAAAAATATGTGATGTTAATGTTTTACTTAATATGTCATGTTATAACATTATTGATGTTAATTCTGATAAAATTCCACTGTTTTACAAAAATATGATAAAAGCCTACATAAATTATAACAGAATCTCTAAAAAAAAAACCTGAAACTTATAACGATATAATGAATGAGCAACTGTGGGGAAACCACTACGTTAAACTTAAAAAAAAAACGATTTTCTACAAGCATTGGATTGACAGTGGCATTATCAGTATTAAAGACATTGTTAATAAGAACACTTTTTTAACATCGAACGAAATACTGGTGAAACTACAATGTAAAACAAACTGGTTAAATGAGTATTTGTGCATTATTAAGGCAATACCAATTCAATGGAAACGTATTATTAAGGAGGTAGATATTTTCAATTGTGATGATAATGATGAAGTAGTTGGGACTAAGTATGAGATTAATACTACCAAAATAATATACTCATGGTTTGTGAAAGAATATTTCATTATTCCAATGTCACAACTAAAATGGGAAGAGTACTTCAATGATAACAACATTGATTGGAAAACTTCTTGGTTACGGAAAGTATGTAAAATGAAAGATAAGAAACTAGCACAATTCAATTATAAGATGTTACATAGAATACTGCCTACCAACAAACGGCTGTATCAGTGGAAAGTTAAGGAAACACAAACGTGTGACAAATGTGGAGAAATTGAAAATGAAAATCATTTGTTTTTTAGTTGTAGATTTATTCAGAAATATTGGAGGAAAATGCTTAGTATCTTTGTAAGTTTAAATCACAATAATATATCATTTAAACAATTAATACTAGGAACGGGAGATAAGCTAATAGATTATATTTACACTTTTGCAGCATTTACTATTTATAGAATAAAAATGTTATCTGCACTAAATAAGCCAGTGGGTAAATCTTTATGGAATTCATTTAAAAGCAATATGTTATATAACATTGAATGTGAAACATATAACAATAAAGAAACAAGTATAGAAAAATGGGTAGCTTTAAGAAATAAGATTATGATAATATAAATTCTAACTTGATACGATTAACCGAAAAGGAATTACAGTGATACGGGTTACTGGTGGTACTGAGCTATTATTGTTTTTTTTTATCATGTATATAAATATATTGTATAATCCGGGTTGTAAAATGAAAACAAACAAATGAAAATGTGTGAACTATTTTAAAACGGGATAGATGATAATGATGATCCTGTCAAGTGTATAACAAAATATAAGAAAATTAATGAAAAAAGGAGTAATACAGAATTCATATATGTAAAAATGTTACTTATGAACTGTAACGACATTTACAAGTTAAATAATACGATTTTATGTAATATGAGATAATATGAATGTGAATAAAAGTGGTGTTTGCGCCACAAAAGAGAAAAAAAAAAAAAAGCTCTGTGACGTAACACGAATCTTTGACCAATCACAGGCGACAGTTCGTATGATGGTTGCGATTGGTCAAATATTTTGTGTTACGCATGCATTAAGAGACACGGGGGACACTTTGTTGAGGCGTCCCCTTAATAGGTGTTCTATAATACTATTAGGAGGACACTTGATTGAGGTGACCCTTAATAGGTGTTCTATAATACTATTAGGAGGACACTTGATTGAGGTGACCCTTAATAGGTGTTTTATAATGCTATTAGGAGGACACTTGATTGAGGTGACCCTTAATAGGTGTTCTATAATACTTTTAGGAGGACACTTGATTGAGGTGACCCTTAATAGGTGTTTTATAATACTATTAGGAGGACACTTGATTGAGGTGACCCTTAATAGGTGTTCTATAATACTATTAGGAGGACACTCGATTGAGGTGACCCTTAATAGGTGTTCTATAATACTATTAGGAGGACACTTGATTGAGGTGACCCTTAATAGGTGTTCTATAATACTATTAGGAGGACACTTGATTGAGGTGACCCTTAATAGGTGTTCTATAATACTATTAGGAGGACACTTGATTGAGGTGACCCTTAATAGGTGTTCTATAATACTATTAGGAGGACACTTGATTGAGGTGACCCTTAATAGGTGTTCTATAATACTATTAGGAGGACACTTGATTGAGGTGACCCTTAATAGGTGTTCTATAATACTATTAGGAGGACACTTGATTGAGGTGACCCTTAATAAGGGTTCCATCCCCATTAAGCGGCGGACACTTTGTTAAGGTGACCCTTAAGAAAGGTTCCATCCCATTAAGGGGACACTCTGTTCAGGTGTCCCCTTAATAGGGGTTCTCTCTGTAGATTAAATGAAAATACATTTTCAGCATTGAAACACATGATCCTTGTGTGTAAACCACCCATTATGTAACAAATTACAATGCTATAATTGTTCACACGATCCCGATATTAGGAGGAGAATGTTAAATAGAACGCTCTGTATTAAAATAATTAATTAAACTAGGTTAGTTATATTAGTGAATATCGTGCGTGAGATAACTTAATGATTCACATTCAAGCATATTTTTTTCGTCAACAAGCACTGTGCGAAACTTATGCTTACTTGAGACGTTAATAGTTGTCTAAGCTTTAGATACAATATTATATAATACGGTCGGCTTTTGTTCGTTTGTTTCTCTTCGTATGACGACGACGTTTGTGTCAAGTTTTTGTCTGAATCTTTTTAAAATAATATTGATTTTATTTTTCTTTTGTCGAGGTTTGTGTGTGAATTAAAATATTTGGAAAATAATTATTACAACCATTCTTAAATCGTGGTAATAAAAAATGAATATAATTGTTAGAAATATTGAAGAATATCACCCCATACTGCGAAGATTGCAACCTTAATTGGCGCGTGAAGGTTGTTGCTATTGTGTTTGCCTAATGAATTTCACGATTCTTGATCATATTCCAAGCTCATCAAAAAGAGATAAAATAATTATTACGAATTGCAAATCAAAATAATGTCACCAAGGAGATTTAATGAAATCACAGATAAATGTAAAAATTATTATTGGATAAAAAATCATCGCGTAATAACAAGCGCAAACTAATGATTTTTTACCGCAATTCGATTAGTTGTATTCATCCGCGTGACGTCATAGTTTACTGTTCGGTTGCCGAACTCGCAAGTAGTCCGAAAAGAAATACAACGTTTATAAAGTTGGTATTTGTTTCATTTTAAACAATTTAATAATAGATCGGCAAGCACAGTAAATCATCGCAATGTTTTATATTAAATATGTTTGAATCCCTTTAAGCGTCGGTTCGTGTTCGAATATATCTTAAGTTATCAAAGCGATTTGTCTACTAACTAAAAGATGATTACAATTTGTATAGTGACTAGATGTAGGCTTAATTATTATGCCAATAACTGTATCGTCTGACAAGGGTATTTTTATGCAGACTTATGTGTGAAAAACCTTACACGTTTTCTCAATCTTTAAACACATTATTGTGACGTGTTTTCTCGCTTATTCATTTACACACAAAAATTCTTCAATTATTGAATATAATGTCGCCTGTTAAATATCATGTTATGCACGTTATTTTGTTATTGTTGTTTAATTTTTAATGCGCATCGATATATAGGCCTATATTGTGCATGTAAGCGTATTTGTATGAGATTTTGTTGAATTCTTGCAAAACATTTTTGTTAAAGATTATTTTGTCAATGTGTGATGATTGGCGCCAAAATTGTAACTTTCTGCAAATCGCCTATGATCGTCTGTCGTCAAAGTCTGACGTATTTAAGCCAGACAAACATATTATGACCGTTACTTAGTCGTTTAAAAGAAAAATTGCGTCCATTGTCGCCATAAAAGTTGAGAAATTTCTGTGTAATTAAAAAAAGAGAGAACCTGAATATATTATTGGTCTTCTTTTCTTGATTTACGCGAATTGTGATTGATTTTTTTACCCCATTTTTGTTGCGACTTCTCGTCTGCGTATCTAGCGTATAGTATGCAAATGAGTTATTAGTTGTTTAGTCTCAATGTAGCCAGTCGTGTTGTTGGCGGCTGGACGTAAAGTTACGACCTGCTGTCCGATATGTCCACACGGTAATGTCACGATTACTGATCGCATATCATCGTGTACTTCAAATTTATGTTCATTTGTGAGGTCCTTTGGAATTTTAGGCTGATACAGAATTCGGGTTACAAAACAGGGGTTACACCGACCTACATATCGACTTCGATACCCGTCATCATAAAATATATAAACTGTCTAAAAGCAATCAGAATCTGTTCATATTTATGTAATTTTGATAGATTACTATCATTGGTACCTTTGGGTTGATGATCAAAACGCTCTGGAATTTGTTTTTATTTGACATTTCTGTGAATACAGTTTTTTGTAACGATGAATTTCAGTTGCGGCCTACTTTGTGAATGTAACTAAATGTTGCGACCAATGTCACCATGTTCACGTTTGGACCTTACGGAATGTGTTGGTTTCCACACGTGAGTTTTAGGGTTAGGCTTCTAAAAACGATTATCTACCACACCAGAGCAACCCATTACCTTCCTCAATCACATCCTCTTTACCTGGTTCACGTTTTCGATGTGTTGGTTCTCACACGCGAGTTGTAGGCCTAGGACTAGCTGATTATCTTCCACACACCAGAGCAACGCATTAAGGCATTACCTTCCTCAATCACACCCCCTCGTTTCGTAAAAAAAAAAAAACAGTACGTAACTACTTTAATAATAATAATAATAATAAACAGTATTTATATAGCGCCTAATGGATCACTGACCCCTCTAGGTGCTTTACATAGGACCTTAACTAATGGTAATAAACTATCCCCCGCCGGACACCATTCCGGTATTTCTTAGTCGAGGTTTCGGGGATGGAGACAATCAATAATGTGAAAAAAAACAAAAATGTAACTAAGCTTAACTATGCTTAACTAAGGTAAAACTATCCCCCGCCGGACACCATCCCGGTATTTCTGAGTCAAGGTTTCGGGGCCAGAATTAAGAATAGAGAGTAAATGAAGCATGCACAACTTAAGCTAGGGTTAAACTATCCCCCGCCGGACACCATCCCGGTATTTCTGAGTCAAGGTTTGCTTTTAAGTATTTGTTTTGATAAATATACATTAAATAATTTAATCTTTATTTACATTTCACATTTTTCCCCCGAGCTTGCATATTCGTTTTATGTAAAATAACGAAAACAATTACGAATTCCAGCGGGAATTATCCCTCTATTGTTACTCCTTTGTTTGAAATCAAAATACCTAATTAATCAAACATCATAACCCGATCACTCGCGTAATAGGAGAAGATTTTCCTTAGGCCATTGATTTACAACTTGGTGATGACACAAATATTATTCGTCATCATACACGGCAAAATTTGTTATACTCTTGTTTTCAAGCTGCCTAAAAACCAAAGCAATCTTCACGTAAAGTCTAGAGACAATAAACTGCGTGCCTGTTTCTTGGCAAGCGACTAAAACGGTGTGTAAAATAAACCAGTTTTACCGAAATGCATATACACCAAATTCGAATAGCTTTATTTTTGTATTTTTAAGTTATTAACGTTTGCCGAAACAAAAGATAAAATAAAAAAACATTAAATGTAATCAGAAATCCATTGATAATGGGCTTATGCACCAATTTCGAATAGCTTATTTTGTATTTTTAATAAAGTTATTAAGATTTGCCGAAACAAAAGATAAAATAAATAATAATTAAATATAACCAGAAATCCATTGATAAACATGGGCTAATGGACCATTGTTGTTGACATTTATGGTTTACTGTATAAAATGCATGGAAAATATATTCCGTAATTTATATTGACAATTTCACGTGCAAAAGTTGAGGATGATCTAACAAGCCACGCCACAAAACTATAAAAGAAATAGTGTGTCGTCGTTTGTTCTGCTGAGGCGCGCCTTGATAATGATTATAAAATACACGCGCGCGCCCGCGCCTTTATGGCTTTGTCTTTTGTATTGTTAAAATGTTATTATTTAGATTAAATTAGCATAGCTTTCGGTAGATCAACTTAACTTATATATGTTAAATCACATTTTGATTCAATATAATTTAATTTGTTCTCAGTTCGTGATATTTCGTTTGAATATAGACATAATTAGTCTAAACTTTATCGTTTAACATGACTAACATGTTTATATTTGTATAATAGGTGATCGATAACCGTTACGTTACAGGTTTAAATTAATATGGAAATCAATGCAAAAGAACTACGATTAGTTTGTTTTGTAAAGGTTTAAATTAAACTTAATTTATATTATATTTGTGTAAACCTTTTGCTTTGTCTTGTATTTTTATTGGATTTAAAGATGTATTGTCCTCCTTAAATTTTTTTTATTAAATATGCCATTTTAATGTTATATAATAGTTATTGACTTCGACCAAGAATTTAATGCGAAAAAAATGTATTTACATGAAAAAACTTGAATTTAAAGCAAAAAATGGTCAAATTGGCTGCCAGCCAATGGATTTTTTGGTTGAATTTAACCATTTATCATGTTATTTTATAAGTGAAAACATTATTTTTTTCCGGGTTTTTTTTTACGGAAGTGATTCACTTTATTAAAACTACAAAATAACCTATTCAAAGTCTGATTTAATTAATCTTAATTTTTCATGTTTTTGAGGGACAATACATCTTTAAATATCGTATATAATACACACACCAGACAATTGAGTTTGAATTAATATTGTTGTGTTAGTATATTACAAATGTAGATAAACGAGACGAAACGAATTCTGTATAGCCCTTTCTTGTCCGTAATATTGTATGTTTTTTCTCACCAGTTCAATATTTCTTTTTTTTATGGGCACTTCTGTATAGCATAGATTTGCCAAATTATGAAGGTTGTTAAAATAAATTTTACCTCAAATGAACATCATCAGCACATATTATATCTATGACGTCATTATCAGCAGTGTTGCATATTAATAATTGCACTTGCTGTCCCAAGTCTGTAGTTATTGTCTTTTTTATGTTATTCCACCAGTTAAGTCGGCTTTTCGATTTTTTCGAGCTCAAGTAGTATACGTATGAAACGCCACATGGGTCAAAATATTTATCTTTTTACTACTAATATTAAACTAGAACGTAGACTAATTCATAATAATAAAGTTATTAATAGAAACATTGAAAAAAAAAGGTACCAGTAAAGTGTCAAACACTAAAGGTTGTAATTGATCTCTTTAAATTTGCATTCTGTCTGTGGAAATTATCTCATGTAACATGCAAATTTGCGAAAATACACTTAATTATTTTTGCCAGTGAAACAGTATAATTATAATGAGCAAATATAATTAATATTTAGAATTTAAAAATATTTATATTATATTGTTATTTTGCACTTAGTATGGTAATGTATGTGCATTTTATAAATACTGGATGTAACATTTTATGAAATGACGTCATCATTATCTTTGAGGCAAGAAGTAACCACAATTATAGGCCTAAATATTCCCCTTCTTCTCTTGCTCCTGCTCCTTCTCCTCCTGCTCATCCGCCTCCTTCCTCCTCCTGCTCCTCCGCCTCCTTCTTCCACCTTATGCCCCTCCTTCTCTTCCTGCTCCTCCTCCTTCTTCTCCTGCTTCTTCTCCTCCTGCTCATCCGCCTCATTCCTCCTCCTGCTCCTCCGCCTCCTTCCTCCTCCTCATGCCTCTCCACATCCTCCTTCTTCTCCACCAAGCGTTATGTAACTTTCCGGTATGATGACGGAGTTTTATCATCAGATCAACGCTGCATGTCTAATAATTCAACTGTAATCAAGTTAGGAATCCATATCAATGATCTACTCTGCTTATTATACACACGTGTCTCATATAACTACTAATTAACGACTTTCACGCGACCACTGAATTATGGCGATAAATTCGGATAAAATTAAATTCTGTGGAAATAAGAAAGTTTATTAATAGAGTTTATATTACCATTTCATTATTGTTCTATTACTTACATGACGTTATATTGGTGTAAGTTTTTACTGCTACGTTTAACACAACCTCACATCAACCCACAAATGATATAAGCGCAACGTATGCAATTTGACCAATCACAAGCGATGGATTACCCGAACTGTCGCTTGTGATTGGTCACTCGTTTGCGTTGCGCATTTGTTCGTGCGTTGCGTCTTAGTGGAAACCAAGCTTAACTTCAAAATTCAAATTTAACAAACATTTTATTCTCTTACTTAAACATTTTTATTACGACGCATAAGCGAATAAGATATTTGAATAATTGATATGCAATCCCATTGTACACTTTATCAGACTAAAGACGCTTGTCAGAGTGTCGTTAGAACCGTCTATTGTATTGAGATGTTAAATAGTGTGTTTACATTTGGGAATTATTAATAGCAATTCCCAGGTTTAATCAAGTGAGGTGTGTATCGTATCATGCTACTACTTATTTGTTTTATAATCGCATTATTCGATGTGATGCACAACCAATTAACTTATTGCGATAATTTACTGAAGAGGGCGGTTTAGATCGAGCGTGCTATCTATTATCACGACTGCTAAGAAGCTGCTAACTAAGCATAATATGCAGGTACACCCAAATATTCGCATGATGGATCCGTGTGGTAAGGCATTTTATTATGGCCTACAATTCCGTAGTATAACCAGTCCGGATATTGATACAATTCTTTACATTTATATATAGATATAATATTGTTCCTATGTTTCATATGTCATTCATTTATTAGGCCATGTGTATCATACCCGGGATCATACCCCATGATGTACCGGGTTGTTCCCTGTTAATTTTCTGCCAGTTTGGCGGAAGATGGGGTTAACCGGAAATACGTCATCATCTCGGAAGATTGATACGATTGCGAAATACTGTCACCATATGTACTTTTACTTATACAAAATAAATACATAATACATTATTATATTATAATTAATTATATATACAGCATTTATTGTGCATCCATAATCTTTGCGGGTATTTTGTGTGTACATTTTGTCGAGTCAAACCCCGTCTAATTTTACCATGATTATCATAACAAAACTGATAATTTCCAATTTCCTTTATCATCGGTTCTGTCGGGGAGTTAATAGTTGTGTTTACACAGTGTTATATTATTACTGATGGTAGATCATCATGTGTTAAATTCTATCAGCTTTTGTGCTAATGCATTTAGCAATTTAATAAATAAATTCATAAGCAACAACCCGCAGAGAAATCGTGTTGTGTTTACGTTAAAGAAACCCGTAATTATTTATGAGAAATTAAAACTGAGGATTTGATATATTTAGATACGCTTCGCGTGAACTGATTATTTTATACGAACGCCTCAACGAATGCCTAATTATTGAGGTTTAGTTAATTATGAACTTAATTAAGACAAATCAATAGTTAGTGATACATTGCTAATGATGTATTTTAGATTGTAAGTATAAGAAAACAAGGGCATATGTGAAGTAATAACCTTTTCTTCCGCTCGAGTTAGCGTATAAGCTTGGTTCCCACATGGTCGCAACGCTAGGACTGCTAAGCAGCGCAACGCGAGTAATTCGACCAATTACGACAGGATGCACATGATCCATCGTGTTCGTGATTGGTCAAATTACTTGAAATATTTGTGTTACACTTATGGTTCGTTGCGTCCGTCCTAGTAGGAACCAAGCGTTACATTATGTTTAGGGTAAAATTCTTGTATTAGCCTATTTTGAAACATATTTTTTGTTTTCTAATTTTTAAGCCTTGTCTACAAAATAAAAAATGTGATGTGCCCATATATGGTGATATATCACTACCATATTTGTGCATATCACTACCATATTATGTATATATATATTAGGGCACATCACATATTTTTGTTTGATAGTGTAGACAGAGCTTTAAGTAAATACTCTTAGCGCCTTGGTAGAAGATAAGGCGACGGTAAGTATCTATCACAATATGGATAAACCCATTTATTTGTGCATGATCACAACAACCAGGTTACGATGAATAGTCGAAGTTTCTAAAATGATTATCCGACTTTAAGTCGAAGTATTATGTTTACTTATAATGCATTTCAGCATGAAACATTCATTAAACCGTTCGTTATTTTGTCATTGAAAACGCAGGACTCGTCCTTTGGGTGTGATGTTTAGCGGGTGTCGTTATTCGTGCTGCTTACACGACTCGTCAGTGTAACAAAAAAAATATGTATACAATATCGGAAAATTGATTAAATGTGACAATCTATGGCGGATGAGAAAACACTTTAGATCGATTAACGTCAGGCTCTCTAAACTAAAATGAAATAAGCGATCGATGGTTGAAATATAATACCAATAAGAAATCAGTAACATGAGTTTTAGGGAAAATTAGGGAACGATGAAAGCGAAAATTTATGAATTTTGAATAGAATAAATGTTGACAGTAGGCGACATATTACACTGCACGCGTTTTTGTTAGCGTTTCAACGGACATGAGATTATTCGTAGCAAATTATTGTGAAATGTATCTAGGATCATGATTGCTATTTATACGGTTTCAGATTACAAGATGATTCGAATATAGAAATGAACGTATTAAATAAAACGACTTTATAGATGATTGTACAATCAAAGATGACACTCAGATTTATGTGTGCAAAATATTCTTTGTTTAAGTTTTGCCATGGTCCTAATTAAATATAAAGTTAAGCTCTGTCTACACTATCAAACTAGTTTGACAAAAAAAGTGTGTTCATGCCCAAATATGATAGTGATATGCTTAAATATGGTTGTGATATGAAATCACCATGTCCATATATGGGCACATCACATTTTTGTCACATAAAGTTTGATAGTGTGGACAGAGCTTTGGAATAAAAAACTAAAGCGTAATGCGTGTGGACGGCGCGCTGACGTAATTACGTGCGTTAAAAACTATACCGTAATCGAACGTGCAGATGATTCACGGGAGAGTCACAGTTGTTTACTCAAACAATAAATTAATAAAAAAATAAATAATCGTTAAACAAATTAAACTTTATTAAATTATATTCCTTATTGCTTTGTCTTCAGAAAAATAGTCGATGTCTTTTCAAGAAATATTTACGTAATTTACACCAAAACGAAAAGGTGTTGACTCGTCACAATAATAAACATGGGGTAAGTACATAGTATGTGTTTATGCATCGTGGTTTCAAATTGTATTTGAGAATTATTTGTTATATTACCGGTGTTTATTTTATTAAAATTTAAGTTACAAACGTACCACCAACTTTTGAAACTTTCAACAGCTAATTTGTATTCGTGGTTTCTCGAATAGGTATCAAACGAATCACTAGTCGGTGTAAAATCTCTGTCTACACTATCAAACTAGTTTGACAAAAAAAGTGTGTGCCTAAATATGATAGTGATATGCCCAAATATGGTAGTGATATGACGTCAACAAGTCCATATATGGGCACATCACATTTTTTGATAGTGTAGACAGAGCTTTAGGCCTACAGTAAATAAGTTTAATAATTACAGTAGGCCTATGTATGTTCAGTTTATTTGAATGTCTGAAAAACTGCAATAAGTCTGCGTTCACCATTACTATTTGTATGTTCAAATAACCTAAATGTAAATGAAATTAAATTTACTATACGACGACGTATATTTTAAAGAAAGTTTCTGTTCTAAAAAGTAAGTTAAGTTCGCAGCAAGCAATACTTAAAACATGATATCAAAAAGAAACATTGATGAACGGTACTTGATTTATAATGTCAGTAATTTCTCGTCAAATATTCTTAACATGTTTTTCATATTCAACTGTTTTTTGGATTATAAATTAGATATAATCCGTGTGGGCTGTTCACCCTTAAATGTAGATGACATTTATGGAGCGCTCAGACAACAAATCTCGTATACCTTGGTTGTAAACATGTAATATGATCATACAAATATGACTGATAATGGTTACATACATTTTCACGTTTTTTGTGTTGAATTTGGAAGGCTTTAATGCCTATCCCTTTTTATCTATGCCTACGGCTACAAAGCTATTTTAATCATTGTGTTCGTCTATTTTTCACGTTCGTTCGCCGTTCAAATAGTGGCGCGTGGTTCTTATTTACTCGCCTATATTGAAGAAAATTGCCTTCATTCTGTTTGTCTTTGTGTTTGCTTGCCGTAGGCCAGTTTGTCGTCGTCAAGTCAATGTTTAGCTTCGATTCACCGTGATTTTATGTCAGATTAACAGTGATTACATGGAAATTTCCAATATCTTTCTTTATGTAGATTTTTAATAGAGATTCGAGTAGTGTTCTGTGTGACAGTCATGCGCGAGTGCTATTGCAGTCACGGCTTAGTAAACGCTAGCAAAACGCGTTCCTTGCGGCGATATATTTCTCAATCGAACGATTTTCTCTTCTCGCTTATCGAGTCAAAATCCTTGTTAATTTCAAAGCCATAGGCAACCACCCCTCGTTGAACGTCGACAAGGCAGATTTCTATTTATATGGAAAACCAATTTCACTAAACTGCAAATCATTTTAACAAATTCGTTTGATCAGCGTACGGCGCAATAGTAATAAACATCTCGCGGCGATCATGATTACAGGTTTTTGAACTAAATGATTCGAACGGCGTCAAAAAATCTCGTTTGCGTCAAACTTAAATCAGACCCGTCATTTCTCACATCGATATCAGAAATGAATTTTAAATGAGTATATAAAAATGCAAAAAAAGAAACTCCATAAAAATGCTGACCAGTGTATAAACTTAGCCAATACCTTGTATACTCACGGCTTAAAGAACATTGTATGATTTGAAATGAATGCGAAAATTTATCATTCACACTCGAGATATACCCGAATTTGCGAGTTATATTCTTTTTCCCCTTAGTTAGAGAAAGCCCCATCGTCAGAAAACCGCCTTGTCGATAAAACATACGAATAAAAACAATAAAATATACAGAACAAGTTAAGATATAAACCGGTACATGCGAGTTTTATCCCCAGATGTGAATAAGGCCCACCCCCTCACCGAAAAAAACCCCGTCAGCCAGCCTCTATATATATTGCATTAAAGTTTAAACCTTACACAATACAAATAACATGACTTCTTTTCTTTCCTTTACCGACTTATTCATTTATGTATTATTAGAAAGCAGTTGATAGGTAATATACCTAGAATACTTTTCTTTCATCTACGAGTCTTCTAGGATTTTATAACCCAGCCAAATTAATTGACAATTTTCCATTGAGCTGAAAAACTAAAACAGTTGAACAGTTTCCACTTTGTTTGATTTCTATGACATTTAATTCATCTAAGTCATTTCAAATAAAAGCTTCCCGATATGGACTTATGAAGTGGAGTACTTAACAAATCATTAGCAGCATTTGTAATATTCTATTGATGTTTCGTAAAGTGTTTTTTTAATGCGTGGCCGTATGGACGGGTAGTAGAACAGCGTCAGAGTATAACGTTTCAATTTCGCTGCGAAGACTAACTGTCGGTTCGCACATGACAAATGTGGTAACATTACCGCGAGAAGATTGCGCCTAAACTACAATCTTCCGCGAAAACCAATTTCGTCTGCACACGTAAGTGGCTCTTCCCATTATCCCAATTGGCTACAATAACCTCTGGACTGTTTCGTTTATGGGAGGTTAAATGCATATTAATTGAAATGGATATCGTTGAAAATGACTTGCTTGTTAAAAACAAAGACAAAAATAAAACATAACGTTAAAACTCTGCAATCAATGGATGCCTTCTTGAGACGGTGCTTCTTATAAACCAATAATTATACGCTCACATTTCAACCTAAATAGTTAATGTTTATTTAGATTTATATTCTAATAGGCCTATAGAAATATTAAATAATGTTGTAATATTATAATAACAATAAATAATATTGATTAATAATTTGTACGAAAGTTGACCTTAGATATAAATCTCATAACTTACAATTTCTAACAATAATTATTTTAGTTTAGTTGGTCTCTAAGCCTACGCTTATTTATGTAATTACTTGGTGTTAATTATGGTATAGTTCAGTTTGGAACCAGGGTTATATCTTTATAGAGCATACAGAGGGGTTAATACATGCAAATATTGCTGTATTAATTATTTTATTTAAAAAAATGAACAGGATTTTATCAAGTTTGTGCTCTAAGAACAAAGTGAGATATGGAACGCCATGAGCGTAATTAGTAATATGAAATGTATTCCCATTCGGATGCATATCTGAATCATGACACGATTACAGTTACAAACTAACTACGTCATAGCATAATGCATTGATTACCCTCTCATCGGAAGCATATTTTTGTGTCCGTTAAAATAACTTCATGGAAAAAAAAATCTTGGCTAATCAGTTTTAATTACTTTTTAATCGTAGTGATTATGAAGTATACTCTCACGAGGCAGTTGGTCTGTAGGCGAATCGTTATGTCGGGCAGTAGTATAGATGCTAAGAAGATAAAAAAAAAATGATGTTAAATCAATTTGACAAGGTTTTATTTAAGCGTGTATATTGCCACTTATTGCGATTTGCTTGACGATTACAAAAACAACAGTTAATAACTAAAGGCAAATTCAATATATTTCAATTTTTACAATTCATAATTTAGGATGAATATTAATGAGAATTTAATGTACAATAAATGTCTAAAATACATTCGAAGACAAAGTCACGAACTCTTTGTTACTTTAGGACAATAATAGATAGCGTAAATGCCCCGGATGCTGCGCGCCCCAGATAGCCTACTTGTCGTCTGAATATTATATATATATATACTCTCGAACGCTTTTAAACATTTCACGATGTATCAGTATGATTCTATAGCTTGGTGGCTTATAACTATGCTTGTAGTCATTGGTTCGATTCAACTGGTCTCCATCAGAAGCATTTGCCGAATGTACTACCGTACCACCCGCCCCCTCCTCCTTTTAAGGGACACCCATAAGGGGATATAATTATTCCCTTATAAAGAGGAAGGGATAATACTTTTAACACGGTAAACCTTCAGTGAACACCCCTATTATTTTAAGTGGACACTTTCTTGAAAGGTAACATAAAGTTGAAAAGTAATTATGCTTAGGCCTACACTTGATCAACGAGCCAACCTTATATCCATCCCACCACCACCCCCTCCCCCCCCCCCGCCCAACCCCATTTTGTTGGTTATGACTACGAAAGTTCACTCGTTGTCATCAAATCATGTTTCTATAAACACATCCCGAAAACCAGATGGTTTTGTGACCTAAGTTACACTTCTAAATTACTCCATCAATACAGAGAAAATTCATATTCTCTTAATCAATAGTTTATACATTACATACAGTCGTACGTTGTTGCGATGTAGGTGCCAATTTGCACGCCCATAAAACGACGAAGTGAGCACCAAATGTGCGTATTTGTAGATACTTTGTCACCATCACGTGACATTGTTTTTGTTCCTTTGATTATCTTTTAATTATCTCAATTATTGTTACATTATTTTGAGATTCTTAAAGGAAATACTCACGTTCGCGCTAATAGTGTTATCAAATATTCGCTCATAGTTTCATCGTTTTAATTCGTGTCATGAATTTCTCGTTTGAGAGAGATACAAGTTAGCGATGGAGAGGAAACGACCATCGGATATTACGAATGATACAAACGATAGTACAATAGAACATGTATCTGTGTGGCCTGGGCCTACAAATGAAGTAATAATGATTTATTAATATGCTTATAAACGCGTTATATTGCACGTAATTTATTTCAACATTTTCATGTACATAAAAATAATGAAAACAATTTAATTTATCACGAAGCGACTGTAAAGCTTGGTTTGCACTACTACTGTAACTGCGCAACGCAACGACGTAAGCGCAAACGCAAGCCAATGACAAGCGACAGTTCGAATACTCCATCGCTTTTGATTTGTCAACTCACTTGTGGTGCGTCTACGTCCTTGCGTTGCGTCCATGATCCAGTGGTTGTACTATGACCCTGGTCTATGGTTCAATAATTGTATCATTGGGCGTCTGCATATCCATGTTCAAATCACTGTTGATCCAAATTTATTTAACTCTCACAAATTATTATCATCTTTTAACTTAGCATTATAGCTTTATGGAGACTCTTAGATCATAACAGTGCCAACTGAGCGCTATACAAAATCATTACAATAAACATTAAACATGATTGTAATGGGTGTGTCTAAGATTAAATCCAAATCAGTGAATAGTAGCACCATTAAGTCCGCGTAGGTTATCTAAACCTAACAAAAGCAACGTAACACAATCAAAACATTACACCTAATTCTGAGCAGAGTTACAGAAATAGTAATTATTAATAAGCATCATTCCGCTTAAGCTCAAGGCCATTGTGTTTGTCTGCATAATGTTATACTGCCACTTTTTTCATATTAAAAACATAGAATTTTTAAAAGTTAATTAAAACGCGTTTTAAATGAAAACTTTTACCAATTAAGACGCCCCCTCCCTTCCTCTAGCCTCTCTTTCTTCCCAGCACAACCTCACCAGCGTGTGTTTAAATTGTATTGTATGCAAATATTAACCCCTTCTTTGAAACACGTCTATTAAGGGTTCTGCTAGTTACGACCTAAGGGAACACTCTATTCTCCAGTTGTCCCCTTAATAAGGCTTCTACCGTAGATAGGCCTAGAAATGGATTCGAATATTTCTTAAGGATAATTTGTTTAAACATAATTTCTAAGGCATTTTATAATTTTACAATCGATTTTATATTGAAAACAACTGGCTGTTATTTCTCGTTTTTAAGCTCTGTCTACACTATCAAATTTTATGTGACAAACAAAATGTGATGTGCCCACGGACATGATGATGTCATAATATCACCACCGTTTTTGGGCATCACTACAATATTTGGGCACATCACACTTTTTTTTTCAAACTAGTTTGATAGTGTGGACAGAGCGTTAGTTTGTTCGAATGGTTTTTCCTCACCTTCCGCTTAGTCCTATATAGTGATATTTTCAGATAATCTAGATTTTGTTAAAAGTACAGAAAACAAAAATTAAAAAAAACCTGGATTTACAAATAGTAAGATATTGCCTGCAGATGCTGATGTTTAATCGTAATTATAATGAATAGCCTAATTCTTGATTAACGAATTCGTAACGAAAAGAAAACACAAATTATTTTATTCGTTGTTAGTACAATACTTATGATTAATTAGACGTATAATGTTTGATTCGTTCGTGTTATTAATTCAAGCGTAAGGGTATTATTGGATGAATCGAAGTAGGCTAGGACATGATTGTGGCACGACGCCGCGAGCGTTCTGTGATTGGTGTTACAGGCCAGGGCCTAGTTATGATTTAATTGTTCGTGGAACTTCGCTAATTTGTTTTACAAAACGGAATTATATCGTATAAATTTACATTTTGTTTTATTGTTAGGTCTTGTTTAAAATTTGATTTTAAGATAAATGTTTTTAATATTGATAGTTTGTAAGTAGGCTATTTCACTGTTTACATTTTTAGTTTATTTACTGTAGACTGTATTGCGGCATAATAACAGAAACCGCTAGTTAACTTCTGGTGGTTGTGTATTCGATATAAATTTTATTCAAATATCGAGATCCACTCTTTTTTTTCACAACGTAAAAACAATTCTATTATATTCATCGTTCTTGTTGTTTGTTTCTGTACCTGCAAAAGAATGAATCCTGGTTACACACTCCATTGCGCCCTCAACGAAATCCAGAAGTTTTGTTGTCCAATGAGAGGTAAACTTAAAGTTCACGTGATTGTCTTGAAGGATTGGTCAATTTTTAATGTTCTCTTGTTACTCCCTTTAGCGTGTAACTATCTGCACTAAAGATGTGTTTTATACTCCAACATTTTTAGCCTATTATTCATTTTGTTCATTCTCCACTTATAGGAGGAAAATCAGAATTCTCCCTGTCCTACTATTTATTTAAAACACAATATGTGGGTGTAGCCTGCATCTGGCGATCTTCTGATGATGCCGCAGCCTGTTTGATCAAACTTTTGTTAGCATTGAGTAGCGCGGTACTGACGCAGTTTGGCTAGGCTCTGACGCAGCTTGGCTAGGCTGTACGGCTGCGACGTAGACAGGCCTATCATCAATTGCTACCATTAGATAATAATTAACAGATCCTCTATTTACACTTGATAGGACTAGTGCCCGCAGAACACCCATCATTGAATTAAAGTAACAAATAAACATGTTATGCCCTAGTATTTTAAATTCTATTTCTATTAGTTTTAAATTTACAGCCATCGATTTGTAGAACAAATTTTACATAACCAGACTACCGTATCGCACACCTTAGTTATTAATCTCAGTATATTTCATACATCATAACATAATATATTAAAATCATAGAACATAGGCCTATAGTAACGTCTGTTGTTATATTTGACCAAAAATGTAATCTAAAAAAAATATATTTAGGCTACCTCATAGAAACTGTAGTTTAAAGCAAAACATAGTCAAATTTTCTTTCAGTCAATGATTTTTTTGTGTTAAATTTAACCGTTTATTTTAGTTCAAAGTGAAATCAATATTTTTGTTCCCTTTTTCCTACGTAAATGAATAACACTGCAAAATGGCCTGTTTTATCATCATTTTTCAATGTTTTGATGGACAATACATCTTTAAGTATGTAAATTAGTATTTCAACTATACACACTTAATCAATTAATTCTAATTAAGCACTTACTCATTGTTGTGATACCGAACTTTAATTAATAATTAATAATAATATGTCTACATTATATAAACGATACTTGCCGGTAGATCAACACAATTAATAATTGTAACAAACACGTTTAGGCTACTTTTTAATATATGACAGTTTAAACACAAATTTAATACCGGCACTTTAATACCGTCGAATACATGAATAGATTAAATTATTTAATTATTATTATAATAACAACTATTACAATGTGTCGGGCACAATGAACTTCACTCACCAAACACTAATTTTAAGTACACCTTATTCGGTGCGTTAACTTGTTAATTTTACAGGGTATTTTGTTATTACATTAGCGTTTGATTTAGGCCTATTGTTAAAAAACACACGTTTTAGTCAAATTATCCGGGTATGGAGAGCTCAACGAAAAACAAAGCTGGGAGAGTTTTTGAAGGAATTAAATCACAAATGTAGGCCTAGGTTTTTTTTCACACAAGCTAATACAGGCCTACTCAACTTTTGTTAGAGGCCTGATTGGCTATTGTATTTCACACAAGCTAATACAGGCCTACTCAACTTTTGTTAGAGGCCTGATTGGCTATTGTATTACAGTTAGGGCTGCTTTGGCAATTGAATTTCTTGAATAAAGGAACCTTTATGATTATTTTAATACGATATAAAATGTGTACATTTTAATTTGATATAATGTAAATTATTTTGACTGTTATAACTGTTTTATATAGACGACTGCGTCTGTTAGAAGTTATTTATAATTTATGTTATTATTATTGTAAAACAATAAATCGATGATTTAAAATAGAGTGAGGTCCATTTCGGAAATAGTTTTAAAATATTGTATTGCATTATTTTGTAGGTTGTTTGATGCCTAACACTAAATTTCTTTCATTTCGTTTAATGAAGCCTGTTTGCAGCAAATATTATTTTGTTTGTTTTTATTTTTTCAATAAATTCTATCTGAACGACAGAAAAAATTATTACTGTATAATATAAATAAAAGAATGTATTCTAACAAATTAATCTAAATTCATTGTCTATACCTTGAAGTAGCATAGAGTATTTATATTTAAAAAATTTATATTGATTTTTTTTTATTTCTATCAAATCTTTTTAAAATATGTAAATGCTTCTCAAATGTCCGAGCACAGTGGGCAAAATCACAGAAAAATAATCTTTCACATCTCAATTACCTTCTGTGCATTATTCGTTAATTTAAATACACACTTTTCCTATTGTACAAACTGATGTCAAAAACACGCTCGTTATCAACTAAATACGAACAAACGAACTTTTGATTCGTAATATTAAATCAAATATAACTGGTTGACCGTTGACCATTCAGTTGTCTGTTCAGTTATATCGGGTTACAATTGGACATTGTTGTAGACGCTAGTTCTGCTGATAATATTACCAATTGCCATTCGCCGTTTGATTATCGTCTTTTGTTTTCTACAAATGCTTCAATTGTTGGATCAACCCGACTGGCTCCAGTAAAAAATATCACAATAAAACATCGTCAACAATAATAATAGACTTCTGATAGTATTCACCTCGGCTGCTGTTTTTTTAATAAAACGTTATTAGTTAGAAACCAAAATAGTATACAGAGACTCTGCTAACGAAGATTGCGTTTTATTGTAATAGCAATTCGCTATACCTCCCAAATCTCTTTGTGATTAGATCCGCAGTAATCTGACAGATTTACGTGTGACTCTTTTCTTCTAGGTGTCGGAATTATGACCCAGCTATTGAATTCAAGAATTAAGAATGACACCTTGTTGTTTAGGTTTTGTATGCCTAGAAATTTGTATTAAGGATAGTAAAGCTACTGGCGCCGGCCATAGCGAAGTTTAGCCTGGTTCAGTCAGTCATTGTTGCCTAAGTACGCGGTCCCATTGACCGAGAAGTGTTGGCCCAAAGCGCGGCATTGTCTCGCCGTACCCGCTAGACATTTCGCATCTTCTGACAATACTTCAGCGTGTTGTAGTCTATAATCCGTCCGTCGCCATCTGATTGTTAGCCTATAGTTAGCTGTCTCATCCCTCTTTTATTTTGCTCCCTGTTTGTTTAACGTGTCAACAAGCGATACTGCATCTTATAGTATAATCGTTTGCTTAACAATTAGAGAGCCTTTTTTAGGAGCAATCAACTGCTGTGTCAATTAGTTTAGTTCATTTTAATTACTCTTCAGACGAAGGTGCTAAAGAATCTCAGCTTTGCGTTCAATATCTGCAAACGTTTCGCACCAACGTACAATGCAATACATTAGACCTATAACACATACATGCGTTAATATGCATGATGGAATTGAAAGAATATATCGCACCAACGTAAAATGCAATATATTGGGCCTAAAACACATACATGCGTTATACTTTATAAATGCACGATCACATTGAAAGAATGTCGCACCAACTTACAATGCAATATATTAGGCCTATAACACATTACATGCGTTATACTTTATAAATGCATCATGAAAGAATAAATAAGTCTGAAATATTAAATTTAAAAAAAAATAAAAGGCATAGAATGGACAGCACCAAATAAACTTGGAAAACACAAACAAATAATAGAAACATATTACTTTTTTTTAACATGACATGATGTTTTTCATGCCTGATAATTTGCATTCTATTTAACCAGAATATAATTCAATTACCAATAATATAATAGTCATATATTAAATTAAATAAACAATTGTGCTTGTAAAAGTATATGCATGCGACTCACGAATAAATTAATATTGATGACAATCATCACAAATTGTTGCTTTGTCGATAATAACGGTGACAAAATTAACGGTTGCAGTAATTGAATAATTGACAAATGGCCATTTTGCGAGGGCCTTAATATCTTGTTTCAAATTAGAGTCTGGGTATGCAAGCGCGCGTTTTAATTGAGCAGCGCAGACAAGTTAGTTACACCGATGAATTGTTGATTTATTGATACAGAGAGTGTTGTTAGCCAAACATGGCGATGGTTTTTGCTAATGATTTTAACATGAGAAGTGAACTATTTGAACAAATTAACAAACACCTCCTAATTGCGTAAAATATCATTACATTTATTAAAAATAACCATATCTCAGTTTACAGTCAAGTAAATTATAAAGTTATGCAAGATTTAGTGTGAACATAAACTGCATTTGTCGAATTTCACTTCTAGTCCAATATTAATCCTAACAAAGGAATACTGACGTTTTCTAATGTCTGTCACTTCTTTCTGGCTGTTTTACTTAATACTGTTTTGATTTAACTTTCTAATCATCCGATTTTCAGGGTTTATAATCACATATGACAATATTTCTCCAGTATCATGGAAAATTCCCTAATACACCATCCAATGTGTTTCACGTGGTATGTTAGGTTCATGACATGCTTCTATGTTTTGTGATGCTGTATCTCGAAATTTGCGTATGATATACTGTGAAAAGAAATTTTAAATAAATATTACTGAGTATCGGCTAGGTTGACCATCATGATAGAACATTATTTTTTAAAAGATAAATAAAGTTCGTGTCCTTACAAGTTTACAGTTTAAATGCTCTAAATCTAACGACGGTTATTTAGTCTTCTGTATCCATGGTAACAGTATACTGTTCGTGGTACGTTTTAAAGATAAATTTATAACGATCAGTTTGTGAATATTGCTCAATTGTAGTTGGATGAAACTACAATAATTAAGACGCTTATTAAGACATCTATGGGAAGCCGACGACGCCATAAATCACAGATGGTTGGAGAATATGGACATTTATTGCTTGTTAATTGATATTAGTAATATATCAAACCAGATAGAATGCCAGCGTTCCATTCGTTTTAATAGAAATGATCTAACTTCGCGTCTGGGTTTTGATTTGTTCTTATAAGGATGATTGTTGTCATCTATTCAAGGTAGATATCCGCGACGTGATTATTTCTTATCAATATAGGTTATGACATTATATCAATAGATCAACAAGCAATATAAAAGTCATTAAATTTCACTGTTTCTACTAATGATCCAATTTTGTGAAAGTGAAGCTACTGAATTGATTAAATACCGTGATAACAGCCGCTGTATCATATTTAATGACGTTCGCATTTCGAAAGAAAAAAAACAAAATTAGCTTGAAAAATATTCATTACTTCTTTTAATAATGTTATTAATTCTAATTAAGATTGATAATCGTACCACACTATACATTATGATTTTATTGGTTTTGCAATGAAATCTTGTTATGATTTCACGAATACGCAAACTCACCAAAATGGTCTTCAAGAGAAGTTATGATCTTACCGATTGTTGTCACTCATCTCACTTTATTCTTTTATCTATTTTTCCATGGTTCTTCGGGAAAACTAATTCCATGATATTCTAAACTATTATTAAAATTGAAATTATTAAGTTATTTATACATTTTGGGAAAACACCGAACGTTTTACAATTTTTTAAGTTAGTTTATATCAGCTGCTGCTTTTACAGATTTTTTTCGAGATCTTTTCCAACTTTCATATGTCCTTTATTGACACCGAATTGTTTAGGTGATGTCATGAATAATGTTGCCAAACTTCCGACAGCATAATACAATTAAAATAAACTTGAGTTCGATTAAAAACTTTTTGCAAACATATTTTTATTATTATCATTATATTTTTAACTTATTTCTGGTCTGTATTTGGAGGTAATGTTGTCTTTAGTAACACATGACGGTTTATTCTTTGATGAAACTGTCAGCGATTTGTAAATAATGATTGGTATAGTCTATCGATTCGTCTCATAATTTATCTATCATGTTAATACTATGATTGACGTGTCTACAAATTCAATATTTCCTTCCACTAGATAACTTCGTTCAATAGTATTGTCACTTCACACAAGAGACACGAAAACTTTTTACCTGTCGCTCACTGCTCCGTAAAATTAAAAGACAATTCCATGGCAATATAACAAAGATATAGAGGTGAAAATGCTTCCTACTAGGCCGAAGTTTAACGCCCATCAAGGCCGCAATATGCTACGATCCACCTTACACGGCGACATTCAGACGCCGGCCTGGCCAAATCTTGCGAAATTGTAGCTAGGCTCGTTCACGGCCAATTACCGCTTTTCACTAAACCTGAATCAGCAGAAATGATTTTGTTCTTCCGTAAGAAAAAGTGTGAATGTTTTATATTTATTACAAAGTTTGGTTTGTTTTAGAATATTCTATGGCCTGTATGTCAACCACAATTACTGTACTACAGTGTTGTGTTGTGCGTGTGTTCGTCGGAACGCGACTTAAGAAGATTTGTTTCGTTCGCGTTAAGCGTACACTATCAGACTTTATGTGACAAACAAGTGTGATGTGCCCATATATAGACATGATGATGTCTAATCACTACCATACTTGGGCATACCACTACCATATATAGGCACATCACACTTTTTTGTCACATAATGTTGATAGTGTAGACAAGGCTTTAGAAATACACCGTTTTAAAAATGATATTAAATTGTATCGCAACGTTCAATTTTTTTTTCGTTGAAAACAATATTAATTTCAGCAGTATTGATGATAAATGCGAAATATGGTGATATTAGGCCACTTGTTTGTAATTAATGAAGATGTTTTTGTAAAACATTGTAATAATCGTAAAATTCCTTCAAAACTGATCATTGATGTGACTTCACTTTACTCAAATAAAAACTTAAAATCATAATTCCAGAATGAGCAGTTAAACGCCTCTGGGTTTGTGTAAAATATGATAACGAAGATATAGTTACACCAACACGAAGTTATGTAAAGTAAATAAATTGGTTCGTTAATTCTTTCCAAACCAACGCTTAAGTTTGAGCACGTGATCAGCGTTCAGATGGTAAAAACTCATAAAAAAAAAATCACCGATGCAAAGTAAAATTTACTACATGTTATTTTTAATATGAATTGTTTGATAAACTAGTTCAAAAGTAATATTAGGCCTAGATAACAAAAAGTTGTATATTCAGAAGCGGTCAACAAAATTCCAAAATTCTTCTCCGGTATTCATATCTTTTAATAATGTAGTAATGTTTTGTTCGTCGTTTATATGCCTATAAACAAACAACAAACCAAAATATGGTACTGTACTAAATTATTAATTGTATGTGTACTAATTAGGCCCATGCACACCGAATATGATATGGCCCTATCCATTACACCGCCTTATTCCCCTTCGACACTTTCTATTTCTTTGTTATACAATTTTTTTGCTCGTTGGTTGGTTGAAATTTGACAGATGAAATGGCGCGTAATGAATCAAAACAGACGAGAGTGAATGTCTGCAAGCGCTGTTTCACGCTCCCGCGAATTTTCATTCTTTCAAAAACTATTCATATTTCAAAAAGCGGTTGACTTTGCACACCAAATCCCGAGAATCTGACGCTGATAATCTGTGCCTCTGGCTACTTAATAATCGTACATACTGATCGTATAATTTCATAGTAATTGATAAAGATAAAGAAATAACTTATTTCTTCATGACACTTGATAGAAAGCTACCTTAAAGTTTTTTTTTTATTAATTTATTCGTTATACCGGGTAGCCTGTTCAGTCTAGTATACCGGGGTAATCCTGTACTCGTCTCTAAAGATGTACTAGGTTCACGTGAACCAGATATGTACACTAGACCTATGGTTTATATTCCTATAGAACGATTGAGTCACGAATCCTTGCCGATGTTATGTCTACGTAGGCCTATTACGGTTCCACTGTCTTACAACTCATTCATTTAACACTCATTTGCTGCGTCGAAATAATTATTCAGAACTTCATCATAAATATAAATTATATATTATACTTGGTAGGCTTATGAAGGTTGTGGTATGGTATTCCGTAACTGTCAATCCTTCTATATGTCGTTCCGTCCGCCGGGCGCACGCGCACTCCGTGTCGCGATTGTGGCCATATAGACGTCAGAACAATAACGACTACCGTACACTAATATAACACACAATCTTTTAGTTTTTAGCTCGGCAGTGGCTACCTTAAGACCCGTCCAATATCACTAAGGGAGGAACGTGCCAGCGTAATCCTATTTGTTTGCTATCCCCCGAAAGAGATTCTATGGCGCCAGATCGTCATCTCTTTTCACCCCTTAGGCCAATCATGGGCCAATAAGACATTTAACTTCTGCTACTTTGCAACCTAATTAAGACAATTAATTCCAACTATTCTAATTCATCGCTTTTATTTTTGTTTTAGCACTCTTCATTCAAACACCAATTTCCACAAACACAATGTTAATTGATCAAGCTCTTTGTTATCAATGATGTTAACTCTATCTTTTAGTGTCTGAACACCAATTGTTCAAGTGCTACCAAGTGGCTCTATTTTATTTATCATTGAGGTAAATCCGATAAAGGTTTGTAAAGCAACCGTGAAATTTGCTTTCAAGCCCCTTTCAATTGCGATTGTCATTGCCGCCTAGAAGACTGATCCCGTCGACTGTAAACCCTACAGCCAATTCACAGCTACGCCTTAATTTGATCAACTTTGCCAGATTTAATCACGTGGTCACTCAGAGTGATAATAATGATTGTGTATACAAATTTGTATTTAACAACATGGCTTGTAAAAAATGATGGGATTGAAATGATGATTGAAAACCATGATCTGTTTTGCACCATTGAAAAATACGTTTTCTCCATGCTTTACAATTAATACCATCCGGACATACTGCTATATAGAAAGAGTTAATAGAAGGCCACTTAGCTAAGTAAAATAAACTTAATTTTTGTTGTAATCAGAAAAAAAGGACACTGAAAATATAGATAACCGAAATAGTCATCATACGGTTTACAATTAAAAATAGTTTTTAAAGAAAAAGGTGGAAAGAATCAATCTAACCGAAATAAACCTCTTGTATTATACCTTAGAAGATAACACTGAAAGACAACCGCTTCTTAAACTATAAATATTAATACGGACAACAAATAAATGAACCTTGCGTCAAGTGGGGTAACGTACTCGGGCGTTTTTAGCCCTTTTCAACATATTTTAATGCCTGTTTGTTTTCCTCTGGCACTGATCAGGGGCCCCATAAGCTTCAGACCCCGTGAGTTTAGCCAGTGAGCGCTCATAGCCGTTACGCCACTGCACCCCAACCCCAATTAAACGTGCGTGCTGATAGCTGAATTTCAATTTACATATTCGTAATAAAAGCTGACAAATGTGCGGTCCATTATCCATCTGTATAAGCTCTATTTTTAACGATTCATTGTTGACGTTTATAAATAAACCATCCTATTCCTTAATGAATCAATAACTCCAATGAATTATTCATTATAATTCTATTTTTTTTTATTTAATCAAGTGATTTATAATTAACTTATTGTTAAAATGTCGTAAAATAGTATAATTTTAAATCTTGATTACATTGCTAAAGATTAATTTCTTGGTGATAGCCATAATTGTTTTTTTTATTGCTAGGTTATATTGTTCATTTAAATTACCATTTATATTTAATTCCACGTCCAGCAATCTTATCGAATGGTGATAAACGAAGTGTGCGCAATGACGTTCGTATTTACATATCGTGCGCGGTGAAAATATAACCAGTAATAAAAAACGTAAAAGGAATACAATGAAAAGTGTCCATAGCACCTGTCAAAAATCAGCAATAGGGCTATATTTATTTGTTTTTGTATACGGTATCACAGCCGGTCACACGCCCAGCTGCTTACCATAAGAAAATGGCGCTGCGTTACAAATCTATTTTCTTTTATTTATTTTATTCAAGCAAACTGATCATTAAGGCCAATTTACGGTAACGGTAAGCGGCAATGGTAAGCGGTAATGATAAGCGGTAACGATAAGCGGTAACGGTAAGCGGTGACGGAAAGCGGTAACGGTAAGCGGCAGGGTAACGATAAGCATGTAACGGTTTGCGAAAAACAAACAATTTAGAATCTTACCATCGAGCGGAAATCCGCTTAGGACAGATTAAATGTGGGACAAGCTACGCGGTTTTCCGCGTACACTTACCGTTCGCGTTCTTCTGGATTTTAGGGAGCCTACGAGTAAGGTATTACCACATTCTGCAATACGCAGAACAAATTTAAAAACAGTTTCAGTTCTATAATCAAAAATTGATTTGACTTTCTGAATTGACTGCACAATTCATATTCAGTGACAGTCTGAACAGGGAGTTGTAAAATAAATTGTACATCTAACTGGTCTTAACGAACATTGCAAAAATACCATGGTATTGGAGAATGTTGTGGTGTTCGCTTTGATTACATTCATGTTTGGCCAAGTTATGTTCTAACTAAAACATTAATCAGTACGTAATATAATTCACCCTCATTATTTGATAAGGCATTGAACACGAACCAAACTTTTTTTTCTTTCTATCGATATCGTATAGCTATTATCGATATACCTGGGTTTGTATTTGTGACACTGTACGAGAATTGGAGAAGCGTTAATGTTTAGCTAGGCAAGTGGATTTTTCCAGCTGCAGGGCTATGGACAGCTGGCAATGAGACGGGACAGGTGGACGCGATGCTTGGCATGATAAGCCTAGCTATCGATCCCTTCATGTTAGGCTAGGGTTAAAGGCCCACAAGAAACACTGGGTCAACAATAATACAAGTAAACTGATGGAATGTAAATGTTGTCTCAACTGTAGAGTATTCCGTCATTTCTAGCACTTCGAACACATCAACAATGACGTCACTCTGGGGTTGACTTCGCATCATACGATAAAACGCGATTTGCGTTACCGAATTTACTTTACAATCTACCGTCCTTCGTATACCGTTTTGATAGGCTTCTGCATTATAAACCGCTAATTAGGTATATAGGCCTATACAATATTTTTCGTCTAATTTATATATTTCCATATACTCACAAAGATATATATTCATTTAGGCCTATAACCTCGATTTAAAAAAAAATTGCCTGGTGACGTCGTTATGACGTCAGTTGAGTTTTTTATGCCCTTAGGCGTTTTTATTGCAAACACACGGAATTGTTGATTGATACCAAAAGATATTACATTCTCATCCAAT
This sequence comes from Antedon mediterranea, assembly GCF_964355755.1. Taxonomy (NCBI): domain Eukaryota; kingdom Metazoa; phylum Echinodermata; class Crinoidea; order Comatulida; family Antedonidae; genus Antedon; species Antedon mediterranea. Next base: position 36,031,841 of record NC_092672.1, read on the forward strand.
TCAAAAATTGAAGTACTCAACACGTGTTTATGATATCAAATAAACTGAATACAATTACTATTTATTTTTAGTTAAAGAATTAAATACAATTGTAACAACAATTGGTCGCTGTCTTCTCACTTAATTACTTTAAGTGAACGAACTTTGATGTTGTTTTTTAACCAAATATACATGAATGACAATAATAAGAAAGTCAACAAGAATAACACGCGTGTTCATTGTATTTTAATATTCACGAATCATGATTGCTGGTAGGAATAGCAAAAACAACTTGTATTGTTTGATACCGAAAGAAATGATAGCAATTTATTCTTTTATCAATCATAACAGTCAACGCGCTGCATCCTTTGTGCGTTTTGCAGTTTTCTAACCCGATATAATATTTATATTTGTCGATTGTTAGGCCTTACTCTATGTTACTTATTATTGTTATATAATTTATTGAGTTATCACTTTTCAATAATATTTATTCAATGTCAAAATAAAAGAAACAATAGAAAAGAAGAGCAGGCCTAAAAAACAATTTTTACTATTATCATAATTATTTTCAACATATGGATGATATTATTTTACGTATAGGCCTATTATTTTGTTATTTATTGGTCTAATGATAATATAAATACATTTTTGTTTATTAAATTAAATGCATTATTACTTTTTGATTATCAATATTTTTCGAAACAAAATTTAATAAATAGTAGTAATAATATTAGTATTTATTGAATAATGTCGATTTTAAAATAAAGGAAACAATAAAACAGAAGAGCAAATTATAGGCCTAGGATAAAAAGTGATTTTTTACAAGTATCAGCATAATTATTTTCAACTTATGGTATTATCTAGTAGGACTAAATTTCATTTTTGTATTTATGATATATTATTACATTTTTAGCAATATTTTTTTTAATGCATTGTTACTGTTTGATTATCAGTATTTTTCAAAAAATAATTTTGATAAACAGTAATATTATTTATATTGAAACTAAAATATGCTAAAAACTGAGCTAGGCTCTGGCCTCTAGGCACACATTAGTTAGTATCCAGCGCGGATATGTCAACCTTCCGCGCTACAAATCTCATATATAAACAATATTTAATAAACACTGCCTGGGCCTAGGAGGGGGTAAAAGTACACAACAAATACAGCCCAATTAATAGCACACGAAGTCGTATTGTTTTCTACGTTTGTACTGCTGAGTTGATGTTCAGCGTAATTGTATCAAGTTTAGAAATTGTATCCCCTTCTGGAGTCGACAGCCGTTGATTTTGACAACGTGGGTGATACATAAATATGGAATTGTGACGCCTCATTGTCGAAATTACTAGTTCTGCATAGGCACAAATCTTTTGATCCATAATTGGAGAAATTCGCCTGATCAAACATTATTCGTATCCCGGGGCAGCCAAAAATTCTGTTTGGACCACATAAGCTTTAATATGGACCGTTATTATTCTACTAAAGAAATTGTTGAAAAACTTGAAGAGCAGATTTTATAAAATTAAACTCATGATTATTTTAAACTCGAATAATTTTATTTTAAAAGGTTACCTTTGACTTGATAAAAAAGAAGAATCGGACATGCAATAAGTACGGTATTAATCAAGTTTAAAAAAAGAAAAAAATACATAGGCCTAATTTTATTTGTATTAACACTTTACGTTACTGGGCATCGTAATGAGAAAATATTAAGATAAAATTAATGGTAAAATGATGATAAGAGTGACATTCACAATGTATTCAGTGAGATGTGATCCAGTAAAATGTAATGTAGGGTAATTACATCATACAGTACTGAAGAGCATCATATGTTGTCACATGTTACAACTGTATCATAATTATGAAGTGATAATATTCTGATAAAATTATGATTATATTAATAATCTATGTTCTGAACATATTTGTAATGAATACGACTGTCTGCAACTTAATACAACCGCCAACTTTGTCCCATATTCCATTTATTATGTTAAGATTTTAAAGATAATAACGGTTTGGTATTTTAAAGAAAAGTTTTCTTGGGAAACATGTCCATTTCGATTAATTCATATCATATCTATACGAGGGTTAAACATTGGATATGACACTACACCTCACACTGTGTTCATAATAAGCTAAAATAAACTCTATTGATCGGCCATTGAATATTCACGCCTCCCTGTGCGACCACAGAATTCCTCTTCGCACATTTGTAGCCACAGGGTCATCCGTTGTCTCACGTCTGTTAGCTGGTGTTGGTCACTAAATATGTCCAATTTGTGTAACTCAAGTGTATTTGACCCTAGGGGTGTCCGTTTTGTCCACGTACGTCGGGTCATTGCAATTGTCATCAGTAGAATGCTAGGCCTAGTTCATAGGTCCTTAATGAATGGAAGCACGGTCGTTTCCCCCACTCCCTGCAGTGAGCCAGCTTTCATACGCGTCGTTGCAGGAGTTCGCTGTGTTGGGTCAACCCTTTCATAACTTCACGAGTTTGCTAACCTCCTTAAAGTGCTTATGTGCGTTTGGTACGTATGTAGGTAAGTCATAGACCGACAGTACGATGACACTCGTCATACCAAGTGAGAAGTTCCCCGCGTGAAGCTGTTTCTTCCCCGGGTTGCACACTTATCTTCCGTGGTAATGTAAACAACATAGTACATATCCTAGTATATTGTTACAATAGAGTGATAGGTGAGAGAAATGATGTCTCTGGCATTGTTAGCATAGCTAACATTCTGTTGGCGATGCTTGGCGTTTTATAAAAAAAAAGTGTTGACAACACACTGTTTAAAGGTTGGCGCGCGTGCGTGAAGAATTTGGTAACGAAATGCGATTTAGACAATAGTTGAAAGGACATCAAACTCTGTCTAATTATCAATTCAAATTGTCCCATTTTAATCTAAATTAAAGTAATATGATTAGTAGGCCGTCAATAAAATACATCTTTAAAAATGTTCCGTTACCAAATAGTATGCTTTTATTATCATAAATACATGCTATATTAATGCAAAGTAATAGGGTTAGTAGGTCTTCAATGGCGTTTTACAACAACAAAATCTTTAAATTTAAAAGTATCCGTTACTGAATAGTATGCTTTTTATTACCATAAATGCAACATACTATATGCATATCATTAAAGGCCTAACATATTTGTATCTAATTTGCATATTTTATGAGATTATATTTATAGGTATTGTTTGTTATTCGTTAAAACGTCGCCAATCATTTTTATATATCTTTCTTGTGACCCATCTGGCGACGGAACTGGCTGCAATGTCCATGTCCGTCATAGCCGACCTACATAGCCGACCTATCGGGCCTAAAGAATAGTTGAAGTTATCCACACTCTGACAGTCAAATAGCGAAATATGCGTGATGTAATTCACTGAGTCAATCGGTTTTTGTTACGTTATGAGACAAGCGGGTGTTAGGCTCTAGTTTCCGTTTCACACTTTGAGTGTAAATTGCATAGCTTGTTTTAGGACTCGTCGAACCAGTTGATTTACATCAGCTACCGTGGAGCCTTTAGATTTTCCGTCTGACTTCTTCTTCACTGTGGGTGTAACACCGTGAAATTCATGGCTTGCTGATTCTGCTGCAATCGAAAGAAAATCGTTCACTCTGCCCGAAAATTGATTTTCTTCCGCTCGAGATAACATTGCCATGTAGCTTCAGCACGAACCAGTGATAAGCAGTGGATTTGCTTGTTCGTTGGTTAAATTTATTTAAATAATGTTCTTTACATGCATACCATTCATAATTGCTGCTGCGGAAGGCGCGCGTGAAGCTTGGTTCCCTCTAGGACGCAGCGCAAGGACGTAAGCGCAACGCAACCGAATTGACCAATGAAAAGCGACAGTTCGAATAATCCATCGCTTGTGGTTGGTCAAGTTACTTACGTTGTGCTTACGTCCTTGCGTTGCGTTCTAGTGGGAACCAAGCTGGCTCAAAGATCTTGAACCCAACACAAGGTTACGTGAGCGCATCGCGATCTGATCAACTATTCTTTATAATTGTTCAAAACCCCCGCGCGTTGCCTACACGTCGTGGGCAACCAAAGTGTTCGGCCCAAGATGTGATTCTCAAACACGAGAGACGCGAGTTGTGAGAGGGCGTACAAAATAGTACCGTAATTGATTGTGTCATAAGCAGTATGTTCGTCTAAGGCTAATCAAAGCAATATCTAATTGTCTTGCCCAAAGTAGGAAAACTGTTTTTCCTACTTTTAACAATGCGCTCCAAAAGAAACTGTGTCTTTGTCTCGTACCTCTATCAAACTTTATATGTGACAAACAAATGTGATGTGCCCATATATTTTATTTTATTTATTTATTTTATTTTATTCATTTCGGCAATAAACATAAAATAATAATTACAAAAAAAACATAGAAATATATATATATGAAATACAAGACACGAAGCCGAGGAAAGACAAAAGCATTAAACAAAACGCTGTCACTAACATAATTTGGGCATATCACTACCATATTTGGGCACATAACACTTTTTTGTCAAACTAGTTTGATAGTGTATTGACTTAGAAAGAAAAAGTTGACTGATTGTTCGTTGGTGGATCTCTTTAAAAAAATTTGGTTTAACGGTTCGATTAAAAAGTTTTTATTCCACATGGTGAATTCGTTCTAGTATACTGTTAATAAACTATAATATCCGATGGTAAAATTATTATTAAAAGCATCATTTCTTTATTATAGGTATTTCACTGGTCTATGCCTATGTGATACTTTGACGGCCTATCGATTGTAAACGACGTCGTCGTCGCCTCCCGGCATCATGAAACATTTTAAACCCCTTAGAATTCAACTCATCGATTTTATGTAAAATATCCATTTTACAGGTAAACTATTTTGTTTGTTTTGCTTTCTGTCGGCCTATCCAAAGTTGTATCTGGATTGTACTTTTATGCACACAACCGATTTGCACTCACGCAATACAAGGGTAGACTATAGTTGTGGCGCCGTCTCCCCGCTGTTTTACCGATCCGATCCGTTCTTCCTTTATAAGGTGTAAATGCTCAATATACGTGTATTGATGAATACAGTGCTAAGACGTTGCAATTAATTCACGCCTCGTGCGTCAACAAGCAAAAGAAAAAATCAGACTTAATTTGTATATTACACATTGAGCAGAGACAAAACGAACTCGTGAATAAAAGGCGTCATGACTTTGTACAAAATAAGAATGAAACGGATATCATTTGCAAACAGAATTTCAAAAGTTAAACCACGAGTTATTGTTCGTTGTTTGATTAACTAGTCATAAACACAACTTTATTTCCCTCTCTTTATATTGTTGTTGGTTTTATTTTTATCCCTCCAGCAAAACATCAAACGCGTTTGAATTGGCGTCAGCATCGAGTTAACGCGTTAAACGCAAACGCATTGTGGCACTCACGTATCGGTATACTGTATAACAAAATACAATTATTTTAATTTAAAATAAAAATAAGAAATATTATCTTTAGTTCATTCAATCAACTATTTGCTAAAATTTATTCTGGGAAAATAACATTTAGGCCTATAAAGAGAAATATCTAAAAAATAATTATGCCATTGTCACCACCATTTTTCTACCCATACAATAACCGTATCACATTTAATAATATTATTCATGGATTTGACCACAACAGAATTTTAGCTGTGTGGATGGTTATTTTAATCAAGATCAGGCCAGTTGCAGGCTCGTAGCCAGGGAACGAATCCCCTATACTGAAGTGCCCATATAATCTGGACACCGCAGCAAAAGTGACGATTTTTGCGTTTCTTATTGTTATTATAAATATCCTTGTTATGTTATTGCAAATTGGACGAACAAAAGTATTTATATTTCGTCATGATCATGATCCTCAATACGTGTTTGTTTGTTAACACGACTTTGTCCAAACCGTCACTTTGTTTTCCATTTATTCAACAACACAATACCTAGTATTATTATTATTGCACCGGGTGTGTGATGGTCTCTGTGTCAACACAAACTTTCGTTATTAAATCCGCTAATAATTTAAACGTAATGTTCATGAGTATCTTTTACTGTTGGAATGATTTGATTCTCGATTTCAATTGTTGATGATTATGAATGTTAGATAGACTCTTTGGAACCGGAATGAGCAAATACCCAATAAATAGATAATGAACAGACCATCATTATTAACGTTTTTTGTTGAATTTACGACAGAATGCAATATATTGATTTGTTTCGCCACAAATGTCTCCTTTTATCGCTCCTTTTGTGAATCTTCCATCTCTGATTTTAAAAAAACAACAATCAGATGCTTTAATAGCTGTGTTATTCATAAATTCTGTTATGTAAACATACGGAATACAAACAGATAACCGATTGTAATCGTAATGATGCGCCGCCAAGATACATCTCTTTCTCTCCGAACGAAACAGAAAGTTTTAATTGGAAAATCTTCTCACCAATCAGCGATGCAGATAAGGCGCGGTTGGCTCTCCATAGTGTCAGATTTCATGCTTTCGTGCGTATTTATGCAATATGATATTAACGATGAAATTTAATCTGTGAATTTGGCTGAGAAGGTGGTCGATGTGTCGCTGTCTATTCACTACACGCATTTACGCAACACCCTTTAACACCATAGCTGTTACCGCAACATCGCATGGAGCCAATATTCCAAGGGCTATGGATTTTCACGGCGGGCCAGACATAGTAACACTGCGCATGTGTCGGTCGGATTTTGTCGATTTTCTGCAAACAAAAAGTGCAAAGACGCGCATTTGGATGAATCAGACTACAGAAAAAACGAAATTACTGAGAAAAAAATCAAAATAATACCAATTCAGAATTTTATTAAAAGAATTACAAGAGTTAACGAATATTTTTTATAAACTCTATTTGTCGACGCGAATGTAGCATTAAGATCGAAAGCAATACTGTCGACAGCGCCATAGATAAAAATGTATAGTTAATTAGTAGAAATGATAGCCAGAAATGAAGAAGATATCAAATATGATATTTGAATGGAATAACAAATATTATCAATCGATAGGAGGGTATTCTGCTGCACTATGTGTGGGTATCATTATAATGTTTTTTCATTACTTTATTGAGTGTCTGTATATAGTATTTAGTGTTTGGTTTAATAAGAATTGTTACAAAATATTTTATTCGGTGAGCAATTTGTAGCGTAACTTGGTTTAAATTCGAACAAATACAATGTCACAGAGTTTAACAATAGTAATTTGATATGATAAACACTTAAGAAAAAACGATAGAAGAACACCGCATCAATTAAGATCAAACTAAGGATGAGAATGAGACTCTGGACCACGCAGCAAAAGAGAGCAAGAATAATGAGTTGGTTTTAAAATTAATCTGACAAAAGCAAACGAATTCAAACAATTCCACGAAGAGAGATACGCGCGCGCGTAGACTTTTTTCACCAATCACAGCTGAGGAAACAAGAAAAGAAAATGTGAAATGTTCCTACCAAAGAGAACAAATTTATATTGACTTAAGTGCAAATAGGCCTACATAAGCAGGTTCACACTACGACATAACCACCAAACTGCAAATAATTTAACTAATCTCGACGCCTTGGATCATTCTTGCGTTGCGCCCACGTCGTTTGCGTTGCGCCCACGTCGTTTGCGTTGCGCCCACGTCGTTTGCGTGGCGCCTTCGTCGTGTGCGTTGTGCATACGTCGTTTGCGTTGTTTCTACGTCGTTTGCGTTGCGCCCACGTCGTTTGCGTTGCGCCCACGTCGTTTGCGCCGTTATTGCGTCCAAAGTGAGAACCAAGCTGTAGGGGGAAATATGTTTAGTAAAACCACTGGCGCATCCGTTTTGTTGTTGTTTAGAATTAATAGTGTTATAAACATTGATGTATGGCAGTAGTACTTTAGTGATTATTATACGCATTATCGAAATAATGGTATTTTGACTATAATTGGTGTGTTGATGGCGATAATGTGACTAATTACAGTTCTGACACTTTTTAAAGATAATTGCTGACTGTTAACGACTCTCATTCATTTGATGGTATTTATGTATGAGTGTATGAGAGCTGGAGAGCGTAAAGCTCTGTCTACACTATCAAATACTGTAGTTTGACAAAAAAAGTGTGATGCGACCATATATGGCAGTGATATGCTTAAATATGGTAATGCGAGAGCTGGAGAGCGTAAAACTCTGTCTACACCATCAAAATAGTTTAACAAAAAAAGTGTGATGTGCCCATATATGGTGGTGATATGCTTAAATATGGTAATGCGAGAGCTGGAGAGCGTAAAACTCTGTCTACACCATCAAAATAGTTTAACAAAAAAAGTGTGATGTGCCCATATATGGTAGTGATATGCTTAATCACATTTTTTTGTCACATAAAGTTTGATAGTGTAGACAGGGCGGGCAATGTTCGAGAAAGAGAGGAAGATTATTAAAAGAGAAAATCATTGACAAGAATCACATTCTGATTTTGGGCAAGTGAGGAAAAGCAGGTTCATCCCATTGCATTCAATGTTATTAAAAATATTTCACCATGATTGTTCGAATTTGACTTTTATTGGTCAATTTAGGTGGAAATTTAGCTGGGTTAATTTGACCAAAAGTCCAGTGTGATTGTGGCTTTATAGCTGGCCTACATGGTGACTACCGTACTTGGACCAATCATTGCGTATATATTGTACATTTAAATGCGACTTACGACTCATCAGAGTCAATACACAATTATCTATATATAAATTGTATTTAATTTTTCTTGTATCTCAGACTATATTACAACAGATTCATGTCTACCAAACTGCCTGTCCCCTTATTTTTGACATGCATTGTTTAGCTCTTTGAATATTGTATCAAAACTCAATTCTTTTTACTTTGCATTAATTTAACTTTATTGGTTAATATTTTCCAGTCGGTCGTCTGTCACATGTCATGTGATTTGGTCACGTGGTTATCGGCCATTCACCCTCACCACTTTTAAAAAATTCAAAATCGATAAAAAAAAAGTATTGTCTGTTTACGAATTCTGATCATGTATAAAACCTACGAATACTTGAAAATATAATCCTGGAAGTATATGCCTAGGATCTCAAATATCGTGATGGCGCAGAATAAAACTATTAAGTATTATAACAAATACTACAAAAATAAACAAATATTGTTCACTTCAAGTCACCGTCTTCAAGCGTGATAAAAAGTTAAATAGTCTGGTAGAATGTTGTGTTTGAGAGATACACCCAATCAACTCACGGATAGGTCCATTGTATACTAGTATATTAGCTTAAAACTAACTTTTGATATCCTATATAGACCTTATAAAAACCTAAGATGCACTGATTATGTTTAAATAATATAAAACTAACTCCAAATAACGAGAAACAAGCCATGATGATCAAATAAAGATCGAAACGTTGAATCATGGCTTGCCTCTCGTTATTTAAAATTAGTTGGTTATAGCAGGGAAGAGTTTGTAATTTAACTCTTCCCTGGTTATAGTTGTTATTTAAACATAATCAGTGCATCTATTGGTTTTTATAGTATATTAGGATATCAAAAAGTTCGCGCGTAAGTCTAATTAATATTCATTCGGATCCGTAAATGATAGTCTTATTTATAATTATTTACTATACTAATTATCCTGGAAAACCTTACGTTTGAATAGATCTGCAAACATCTCCTTGATCTAGCCAACGCAAAGTCGCGATGGCCTGAGGAGCATTTGCATAAGATGATGCATTGGGGCTTTTAATACTAAAGACAACAATTTCAGGATATACACTGATGATAAATGGTAATTAAATAAGGTTTGTTGTAGAATATGGACTGATTCTACTCTGTATCAATTTAGCTGTGTTAGCTGTGACAGTTAATGAATCTAATTACCACAGAATACGTTCGATTATTAACAACTCACGGTAAACGCACGCCCTCGAATGATCGTGAGTAAACGCTGAATCTATCATAATTACCATCATCTTCGAAGGCTTAGATAACACTTGCATGTGAAGCTCTAGGGCAGTGATAATGTCCGCTATTATTACAAAGTGGGTGTTTTGCATTTGCGCTTTTGAAATAATTTCTCGAAATGGATGGTGAATTACTATTTAAGATTTGACGTTTTGTGTGAATAGGAATCTCATTGGAAAGGCTTATCGCACTTATGATTCACGTTATAGTGTAAGATAATATAGTCTAACTTGAAGTCGGCCCCGGGCGTTATTTCGTACGAATTATGTATTTCTTGTCATGTATGGATTTCGAATTAAGACCCTTTCACATCTATTTTGATTTGATGTGTCGTGACGATGCGAAAGGAAGCCATACCTTCTCGTGTAGCCATGAATCTAGGAGGTTTGTATCGGCTTAGCGTCGTCTCATATGCCAGCAATTCGCCTCCTATCCTGTCCCAAGCAATCGATTGACATATCAGCTAGCTTTTAGCTTGTTACTTCATCTTACATCTTCAACCAGGCTTTATTAATATTTTGTGATAAAAACGTAACACAATACCTGCCTAAAATCACCACTGTATGCATTAATCAGTACTTTTGCATTCAAACGGAGACTAAATATGCAGTCAGCACACATTTAATGTCATTTTTACATTACTTTTGCAGATGTAGTGATGGGAGGTTTTCAAATAGTCGTTTTTAATTTAGTAAGAAACGAACTAACATAGTTATATTTTTTTTATGATGGATTAGACAAAGACGAGATGCAATATTCTCCGCGACTACAGATTCAATTTGTAACGAATAGTGTCTCTATTGTCCAAACCTTTGATTCCAGTTGATCCAAAACCCATTGAAACGCCAAATAAAAACGAAATTAATCCTATAAATGCATATTCATGATGTTTTTATTACGTTGTTGTTACTATCAATTAAATAAGATTTGACAATGAAAGTTGGATCTCTTTGTTTTGCTTGACTGTATGACGTCACCTATATTAATATTCGTTATCATTGTTATCTGCCCCTTCCTCCCCTTTGCGGCTATTAGAACAGATACTATTAAATAATAATTTGTGACGTGAAAAGGGCGCAAACAATTAGAACTCATACAATTTCAAATCGCGCGATTACAACAATGTAATAATAATAACACGAAATATAGACTAAACAAGTTTTACCTTTTATACATTTTGTAGGCCTTAACGGTTTTTAAATTTTGAAAAAATATTTTTAACAGTTTTATACGGTTTTAGATATTGAACAATATTTTTAATATCGTTTATTATTATATTTTTTTATTCATAAAACTTTACTTGTTGTAGGCCTATGTGCAATGTGATTGTTTTATTAAATAAATGAATAAATCTGAATCAGTAGCCTATTTAAAGAAAAAAACATTTTTAGCTATATTTTTAAAATTAAATATTTAATAAATAAAATAAAAACGTTGTGTGTTCTGCGATAATATGTATATAAAATATTTATTTTAACAGATTTCTTTTGTAAGTATTCCTTTGTATACAAACTGTGCGCCCGAGCTTTACCTCACTGAGACAATTCGCACTGTTGCCAACGTATGGTTTATAACAAAAGAGCCGGCTAAATTCAGGTGACAGGTGGGTATTTATCTGGTAATTGAAGCTAATTTTTACCGTTAATACACATTCACTTCACGCCAAGCCAAGCCGGGTTCTCCGGTAACTTATCGCTGTAGGTCTGTGTAAACCAAGGTGGACTGCTTAGGCCTAGAGTTGGGTGTTTGACCAGGGCGCGCGACCAGGGCACCTGTTTCCTGTTAGTTGTCTTAACTTATTACATCAGTGTGCGTTGTTGATTTAACTATTTAGAGGTGTGAAAGAAGAAGCGGTAAATTTAGCAGAGATAGATATCATTGCACCTCAGTATTACTACATTACGGAATTGATATCAAGAAAATAAAATACCGACCTATAACACGGGAGGTCAAACGATATAATATTTTATAAGAGAGAATGAATGTCATTGACCCGTGGGCTGCAAAATGTATTTCACATGTAGGAGGACTATTTCTTAAACTCATGCTTAAATAACCGTTTGTGACACAATGTGTACGCACGCGTAAAAATCGCCATTTATTATTTTTTACGCGCACATACATGATCATGTCACTGACGGAATGTGTATGATAATTTTAAATTGTTTGATTGGCGTGTAGGCCTACTACTGCAAGAAAATTGTCATCTGCTACGTGTATTTAAAGTTTTTAAAGAGGATGAGGCCATAGACTTAGTATACATCATATTTATAACATGATATACAAGCCATCCAAGCACGTGGCGCCCTGTGTCATACCGTGGTCGCCCCACGACAAATCATGTCGCCCCTCGTCGCGTCATGTATATGAACATTAAAACATAATATGAAACTTGATTACTGTAGTAGTGTTGTCTCATAAAAACGAATGCACCAATTAATGATTATATTTGTATCCCCGGTCGTCTACATTTACCGCGTGTGTTGTCCCCGTCCTCCGCGCGACAAACGTCAGACGCAGCGTGTCTAATTGCTATGTACAAAATAATAGGCCCACATTGTGTACCGTGTGTTTTCCGCAGCCTCCGCTCGACAAACGCCAGACGCATCGCGTCTAAATTGCTCTATATACAAATAGGCCTACATTGTACCGTGTGTTGTCCCCATAGTCTCCGCACGACAAACGCCAGACGCAACTCCTCTAAATCGCTTTGCATAATGTTTGTTAGTGCGCAGATACAACAATATGTTCAATACAATCATTATCACTCATGTTCATTATCATTATCTACATTAATGTTATCGTTAGTATCATCTCCAACAAGTTACGTCACCGTCGTCGAATACAAACAGTCAGGTCCTATACAAACTGTTGTGTGAGAGCTATCGTTGTGTAGCCTTTTGTGTTATGGGTTTATTTTATGATTATGTACATTAAGACAATCTTATTGAGGATCGATAGAGCCAATTCAACGCCAAAAGCACATAATAATAAACATATTAGACGCGATTAAGGGAACATCAAGACTCGTCTGAGTACAACATTATCGGAACAGAAGACCACGAGGAGAAATATCTTATAAGAATAACTAACTCCATTGAAAAATGACTTGTAATATCATGCTATGTACGTCTTAAATATCAGCAGACGATACAGAGTGTTGAAAAGAATCGACTGTGCCGCCAAATCTAATATCGAAATCACACTTTCCCGATTCGTAAATTAGCTGTTTTTAAAAAGTGGTTTAGAATGACTGTTGATGATAAGCATAGATCAATGAGTTGTAGGCCTAGCCCTCTTCATTAAAAGCTAACTCACACTATGTATGATTAGTGCGTAGACGGGCCCATCAAGTTTAACGTGCCGCTGAATATATTCTGACTCCACATTGTACACATTATCATTAGGCCTGCGAGCTGTTTGTCCCCGGTTCCAAAATTCGCTTGCTCGGCTTTCGAGTCATTTTCACGGGTAACGTGTTGAAGTTAGCACATTACTGCGCAACACATTTGCAGTCTATGGAGCGGAACAGAGTACTTCAATAATGCCGCCTTGTAACTTTCATTAAAATCCATCTCAGTCGTTCCATCTCTTGGCGGGAAATGTGCTAAGCTAGCCAGTTTGCCAACCGACACCTTTCAGCTTTCTTGTCTGATATTACACTAAAATGTAGCCCTTGAGTATAATGTGTTTTTACACATTGTCGAAAGGCGTTAATGTTCTACGTCTTCGCAGATCTCTCTATTAATATGTGTGTTTCCAGTAAGATAGTTCCGAAGCACCACAACACTGCATTTTAGAATACAAATGAATAATATAGAAATAGCCGATCAGGACAATCTATAAATTATATAAATACATGGGGTTAGGTAATTTTAGAACGTGTCGTTCGGTATTTTGAATTTTGTTCATTCATTTAAATAGAGAAATAAGTTTAGGAAACGTGTTCATGATCCTTTTATAAGCAATTATGTTTAAACATGAAGAAATAATTAAGTTAGGATTTATTTTGTTCATGGTGTAAATAAATAACGGTATACATACCATATATATTTAAATTCGTCAAAAATCGAGCTGAAGATATATTTTGTTTATTTAGATCCCCGTGTCTGAGATGATTATATCGTAACGATATTGATTGTATTTATTTTGTTCTTTCTCTATATTGTCGGGGCCTTTTTTTGTGCTAAATTAATATTCACATTTTCAGTGTACTTATCGTTTTTGGCCTTTACTCCTTTAGGTATCATCTGGCCTATCCTCTTCATCCATTACCTGATCATTTCCCTTATATGAACTGTGGCCAATCTTTTATTTACTTATTCATAGCAAATCAATAAAAACATCGATCAATCGTGCTTTTTAGGAGACTTTTATGATTCGCGTAGATGGATTTAGAAGGGATTTTTATCCGGTTGAAATGGCGTCTAAGTACAAGTAAAGCCCTCCGTCATGAACCACACGAGGAGCCACGACCGAATGTATCAACTCCAGGCGTGAGTGTATGTGCTTATAACACATTAGTCAGTACTGTATATACATTCGGTACATGACGTTTGAGCATCATGTTGTGTGCGTTTTATTGTTATCGGAATGGCTCCGTTATAATATCGTTATTATCTTGTTAAAACACTGAAAAGATAGTCTTCTAAATTTGTATATTGATAAAAACTCTAATGCGTCATATTAGATCACCTTTATTTACCTATTATCCGGTAGAACATAACAATATCTGGTACTTCGTATTTACATTACGTAGGCCTAAGTATGTACAGTACAGCCGTCGTAGGTCGCCATCGTATATACGTCGTCACCAATAGTCGTCTGAACAAGACATTAAGCTCTGTCTACACTGTCAAACTAGTTTGACAAAAAAGTGTGATGTCCCCAAATAGGTAGTGATGTCTAAATATTGTAGTGATATGACATCATCATGTCCATTATATAGGCAGATCATAATTGTTTTTGTCACAAAGTTTTATAGTGTAGACAGAGCTTAAGAGAAATATCATTTCTTTAATATATTTACGCCCGTGATTAGCATTTATGCCTTGTAGTATAGTAATAGGCCTATTAATTTAAACAAATTATTTTTTTAAAGCTGAAAATACTAGGTAATTATTTTTTTTTAAACATGAAACAGAATACATCTATTTCATGTTGACAACAAAATAATTGTATAAACACATTAGAATTTTGGGCGTATCAAAGTACTCGTTCACTAACTAACAACAAGAAAGTTGAAAATGATAAAACTTCTTGTTTTCAAAGTTGATATTAATAACCAAGACGATTTATCAAAATGATTGTTTTCCTTCGATATTTCCATTTCTTATATTAATCACCAGTATTGCAATTTTCTCCATCAGTCGTGATGGACATTCAATATAGCGATGGATAATAATAAAAATGTAAGTATACGAGTTATGATATGTTGAACCTAATAGTTACTACATGGGCACGTCATTATGGGCTTTACAATTTACCGAACTCCAAAAATTAAAGTAGTACCGTAGTTTTACTGTAAGCTTGAGAGGTCGACGTATGCCCAAATGTCACGTCGATATACGTGCATAAGGTTTATTATCCCAAATAGCGTGCGCAACGAACGATGAGAAGGGTTTGGGAGCAAACGTATAACGACGCGTACGTATCGTGATTTGTTGTTTATACGTTCGCGTCGTGACGTTTGCTCCCAAACCATTCTCATCGTGCATTGTGCAATGACGTTATTAGCGAAATCAAGCTATTTCCGATAAACATCATGATACGTAGGCTACTATTTTTGTATAATATATCAGGCATTATCATTATACTTTAAACCATATTCCTCCTGTCTCTCTTGAACTTCTATTCTGTGTGCAAAGTTTTAAAGTTTTATTCCTACTTGGACGCAACGACCAATCACTTCCAACAGTTTGGATAGCCCATCACTTGTGATTGGTCAAATTACTTGGGTGCGCTTACGTCCATGCGTTGAGCTACGTTCATTCCACGCGTTGAGCTACGTTCATACCGTACTTGTTCTGTTTTACGGAAGACGGCGTCGTTCAATTCTTATTATGATTTTCCATTAAAGTTTTTTAATTAAAGTGTGAATGTATACATTTACGTTTTCAACTGCGAATAAAGCTCAACGCGCGCGTATGAAGTGAGATGAACGATTAACACGGGTCACGCGAGTATTGACTGTAACTGTTCTTTATTATTTTACGTGTAAAATTGTTTACGTAAACCTGAAAAAATTTTAAACATAAATCATCAGTGTTGGTCGAAAAAAGAGCTATCGTTACATCCATAACATTTTCTGAATACTGATGGTTTCAATTACATTATCTATCACAAACACAGTCTTTAAAGCGAGACAAACACAGTAATAGTATTTCTATAATTTGTTTTATGCCAACAACCAAAAGAAAAAAACAATGTTGTATAACATTAGCTGTATCTCTTAAATGCAACATCCAAAAGAAAAAAACAATGTTGTATAACATTAGCTGTATCTCTTAAATGCAACATCCAAAAGAAAAAAACAATGTTGTATAACATTAGCTGTATCTCTTAAATGCAACATCCAAAAGAAAAAACAATGTTGTATAACATTAGCTGTATCTCTTAAATGCAACATCCAAAAGAAAAAAACAATGTTGTATAACATTAGCTGTATCTCTTAAATGAAATGCACTAACACAAAAATCATCAAGCATTATTGTCTTAATTAAGCAAAATTGTTTGAATTTGACTCTACAACCGTTATCATTATTTATTGTAGGCAGAAGAACGAATGTTCCTGTATTGTATTTCTTGTGTAAATTGCATCCTTTTTTATATATAATTATCATTGGTTTTATACTTTTATACAAATTTTAATATTGAGAAAATGTAAATATCTTTGTAATTCAGCTAAGGCTGCGATGATGATAGTGAAATAAATGAAATGAAATGTTATATAATATTATAAATATATTTCATCGTTACTTATATAAATGCAGAATATCGTGATACAAATGTGTAAATGTTTATTATTAATATTATCACATTAAAATGACATTTTTGGTTGACCTTTTATCAGAATCGTCTATGTAGATCATATGGCATTCTGTTATGAACAAAATACATAAATCACAAAAAAAAATTGTTGCAAATGAACTCGTTATTGATACGGTGTATGTTGTCACAGTTATTTCGAGAATGGTGAGGTGATTTCACACGGACCAATTCCGTGCGCATTTCGTTTCCTTACATGGAAATATCCACGCCTTTCTGACAACCGTCGTAAATAAAGATTGCGCGTAGGGACGCGTACGTGCCGTACGAGTTCGACGTTTATAGTAATTGGACCAAAGTATATGGTGGGATCGGATTTCTCGAGCTGTTAATAATGATGGGTATTTCTGATGTAACTTGTCGTTAAGAACTTAAGTTATGTAAATGCATGGTATGAGAGGCTAGTCGTTATAAATTCATCGGAGAGGCTTTGTTGTTACTTGCACCAAAATATGAAAATTCGTTCATGATGAAAAATGAATAATATGAACGCTTGTATAGTGTAGGTTTAGGCTTGTGAGTACGGGAGTAGTAATATCCATATGTTTTTGAAACATAATGTTCTTGAAAATATGTTACCGGCTTTGTTTGTAGTTGAAGATCTAAAAGAGTCATCCTTTTTATTTTACTTGTTTATTTTGTAGCGAAATCTTTTAAAACGAGTAGGGGTTTACCCAGGTTTACTAGTCCACACAGCCTGATCATAACTGGGAGACCAGTCTTTGACTCAAGAGGTTATCAATAAATACATTTCAAAAAATGGACGACTCTATTATTAGCCTACCGTCCGCTTGATTTAGTATTGATTATAAACCTATAGTCATACTGGTAGGCAGCCTATAACTTACGTGTATAGTGTATAGGGCCATGGTTAGGCCTATGTTACTTATAATTGATTGAGGTATAACAAAATGGTGATTCGATTTCCCTTTAATTTTTAATAAAATTAAGATCACATCAACGTTAATAATACGTCTTCGTAGAGATCGTTTACTAAATAAAACATGTATATTATGGTGTATAGATAGGCCTATAATAAGGATATAGGCATATGTCTTAATTTTCTTAATAAAGAATGATGTGATTCTTGGTAAGCAAAAAAGTATACGGACAATTCAGCATTTACTTGTTTCAAGGAATATTTTGCTTGACGTAGGCCTAAGTTTTTCTTAATCGGAATTTTGCTGTGTTTGCTAGTTTCTATCTTGGCCCTACATCGCGTGCGATTAACACGTGAGAAAACCTGTCCAATCACGCTTTACAATATAACGCATTGTTGAACATGCTACCGGGTAATTTATTTACATAAAAAAATATTTAGATAAATAATAAGGGAAGCAATTGGTAGATCTACGGAGCGACATTCTGTCTGTCTGTTAACTTATACAAATCCTGAAATAGCCAAGCGAACGCTTTATTTCATCGCAGAAACACAAGTGAGTGTATACAAATTAATTTAGATCTGTTTGAGATAATAAGAAAATACCGTGAAAATAATTAGCTCGAATCTGAGTCATAGCTGACAAATGTTTAACATCATTAAATTTTATTGCACATTTTTAAGCAGAGAACATCGATGTTAGCTTGTTAATTTGAAGAATGATGTTTGAGGTAGTCATGTGACATGTTAATTGACTCGCGGGAGTTTTACACCCCCACTAAATAACAAACTTATCTCGCGCGTAGTTATCGCGCCTCGATATTGTGATCATGATCACAAATTAAATAGTGATTCATCATCATTATCATTGTCATCATGATCATCCGTATCATACGGTAGATTTCGTTCTTGTTAACCACGACCATCCCTGTAACCGTACGATAACCGTTATCACATCTCTTAAATTAATTAAACCAACATTTATTTCATCAAATGCCATACAATTAATACAAAGCATAACATGAGGACCAACCTAAAAGTAAACTTGTCTCAGTTGGCCCTTTAACATGGTTACAAAAAATAACAAGTAAGAATATGAAGCATCAGTAATAATATATAATAATTATTATAATAAAAATGAGATAGGATTATGTTGCTGAATAGACCAGTCGTATTTGAGGTATAGGTGTCACTTTTTGCAGAATTTACTTCATCTATTTTTTCTAGGGTAATTTTGGCTGTAGAATACGAATATGAATGTTGATCGCGACGGGGAGGGGGCGTTTTCGAGATATGAAGGGTCAAAGGTCAAATTAGGTCAAATAAGTCATTTTATGAAGAGGAAAACGTTTAAATACCGTTTAGATATGTTAAATGCAACAGAATTTTGTTGTTTAGTTGATATAGTCCAAATAAACATCATATCCAAAGTTTACCGAAATCGGACATCGGGAAGTGGGTTAATTAACATAAATTCAAAATGGCCGCCATTTACCATTTGAAGTTCCAGTATCTCCTCAACGGTTGGTTTTAGACCATCTAAGTGCATTACGAGTAGATATAAATGTGACATTAAACTTCCAAATTAGCACATTTAAATTACCATATGACATAACTATGACGTCATATGGTAGTTGTGACGTCATATATTATGTTCTTATAACTGCTTAAATGACATTATCCTATCCTAAAATAAATGTAGAAACCGCAGGAAATTTTCTAACATTTTCCTGTTGAAATGAACATGATATCCAAAGTCACACATCAAAAAGAAGGTTAATTAGCATAAATTCAGAATAGCCGCTATATAAATGTGGTATTAAACTTTCAAATTAGTATTTAAATTACCATATAATGTACATATGACGTCATAAGATAGTTATATAAGTATGTCAAAATAATGCACAATTAGCATATTCTAAGGAAAAAATATGTTTTAAATCTCCATGAAAATAGTAAAACATCCAGGCTAAGGTCATCAACTGTGTATCAAAAGTTTACTATTTCCTCCACCCTTCACCTTCCGATTCCCCAACGGGGGAGGGGGTCCGAATTCCCGACCGGGGTGGGGGGGGGGCGTACGCGTGAAACATTCATTGGTTGAGGCCAACAAAGGGTACCCCCACCCAAACCCCCTTAATTGACAGCGAACATATACGCGGTACACCAATGGTTATTCGTAAATTCGTATCACATACTGTTTACTTCGCTGTCAATCAGCATGCATAAAGTGTATAGCCCTCAGTAAAAATGGAATGCCGCAGTTTACTTAAAATATATAGTAGTACACTTAATATGGTTTTTTTTTTACCAGAAGAGAAATGATCATATTTTTCTTGCCGACAAATATGGTCAATACTATAGCCAGCGATCTAACTACTAAACAATAGGTACGCACTTGTCTGGCGGTGTCCCTTTGTACGAATCTTTCAACGTTGGGTCCAGACGCATGATATCATATTCCATCCAGGGACCAAAATGTGTAGAAAAACTGTAGTTACTTTCCAGACGAAAAGTTTACAGACCGTTACGTCGTGTACTGTGTATCGACGTACGCTATAGCAAAAACGAATTATGTTAATCTGATAACTTTGAAAACCGAGA
The DNA here is from genome assembly GCF_964355755.1 of Antedon mediterranea. Classification (NCBI taxonomy): domain Eukaryota; kingdom Metazoa; phylum Echinodermata; class Crinoidea; order Comatulida; family Antedonidae; genus Antedon; species Antedon mediterranea. The sequence continues at coordinate 36,052,297 of NC_092672.1, forward strand.
TTCTTAAGTCTGTAAAGTTTAATTCTACCCTTACTTAAACGCCATCCTAAATCTGGAGGATCACATTTTGCCATCCAAGGTACACATAGAAAATGTAATAGTTGGCATCGTCAAAATACTTATACAGTATTATGGTTTCTTTGTCAGGAATCAAACCAGTACCATATACGCAAATTCCACATTTATCAGTTGGTCTTTGACATTTTAAACCATAATTATTACATGATGCTGGCTGTTTATTTTGTAGAATACATTTGGTATGATATAGCCATGTTTATTGGAATATGTTGGTTCAGGGACAGAGAAACATTGTTTATGTGATTTTCTCTATAGTTCCAGCTAGTTATCGTTTTAAACGTGATCTCAGTCAGAGAAGAAATATGTTCATGCTAGATGCAGCTTTCGTAATGAATAATACATTCAATATAGTTGTAGTATTTTCACTATGTTTCCGCCTAAACAGTTGTTATGTCACCTATAAGAAATCATTGATAGAACTTCACGGCGTAAAAGCAAAACGGTTAGTATAACAATGCCGTCCCGTACATTTTTATGTACAGTATATATTTTGAGTGTATTCTTAGTTCATACTTGTAATGCGGGTGATGCAAAGTGTTATCACAAAGAGTACCAGAAGAGAAAATCATATCAGTTTACGCCCCCCCCCCCCCACACCCATTGTGGGGCCTGAGGCAAAGCGAATTTTGTTAAATGACACCCCTAGATGGCCGGAAATGGTACTCGCGCACATAAGATTTATGATAAATGGCACCTCTTTACAATACTTATAGCTTTATATATCTATATTCATTTGTTGATGAATTAATTGACCTATATCAATGTAAATAGGTGGTATTGATAAAGCCATAAAATAAGTTGATACAGTTGAGTACGTATTGGTTGGTGGCCTATAAAAAATTAATCGGATGCTGTAATGTAAATAGATATTATAGTATAGTGTAACATATTAACATTCACTATAATCCTACTATGATGATGATACACTATACTTCATAGCCATACATAGTAACAGCAGCGTTCCATTTTTTTTATGTACGTCGGAAGGCAATATACTTTTTATGCATGCTGACTGCCAGTGATCTAACAAAAGGTACGCGGTAGTCTGGCGGTGCGGTGTCCTTTGTACGAATCCTTCGTGCCCCACAGCCAGCTCACTGTATGAGTACGATACACGAGTCAATATCATGTTACACCAAGGGACCAAAAATTTGTATTTATTTTTCAGGTGAAAAAATTCATTTGCAACTTTTTTAGAAATTTACAGACACGTATCGCTTGACGTACACTCACACCTACATACAATAGTACACATGTATTATATTAAAATAAAGTATGCATTGCTAGCGCTGAATGCAAAATAAGCCAGAGAAAGATGTTTCATGCATACGGTCATAATACGCTAGGCTAGTAAAAGCCTAGCCACTATTCACTTGAGCAGACTTTATATGCTGTCATCGCGGTGTAAACTTCCTTTGTTTACATACGTCGTACGCTGGAAGCATTCATTTTCGGGCCTAGACAATATCATTTTTGATCGCTGAAAATGCGAAAATGAAAAGTTCTAACTAACTTTATACTACACAGTGTATTACTAAAACAATTTCAGCATATAAAACCGATCCGATTTATAAATGATTTTCACATTTACGTGAATAAAATTAACAGCAACGAAGTCTATTTAATTCAACTTTACTCGTAATTATGTGCAAAGTGCGCCCTCTATTGTCTAAATTTGTATTATTTTGATTAATTTCGGCTTTCAAAAATCAAGATTTTAAACGTTTATATCTTGAAAAAGCCCCCACGTCAGTCCGATCAACAACCAGATTCGTAATCTACGTCAAAAAGTGCATTAGAAAAAGTTGGTTTAGAAAATTCTGCAGAAAAGTGACACCTGCCTCCAGATCCGACTGGTCTAGAATTGGAAGGGGGAATGAGCAACTTAAAAATAACAATTGCAAATTATATAAGCCTCTGAAATTGGGATGAGTTGGGGGAACCGGTTTAACAGCCCAACCCCAACCCAATACCCTGATTTGATCCGTGCACTAATGTCATTGTGATGTTTTATGATCATGCGCATCTAAAATGATATTCTAAAGAACATAAGCATGTCGTAGAATATATCGTAGATATTATAATATTAAATAAAAGGTTATCGCCGTGTTCATTTAGACAAGAGTTCGGAATATGATATGTAAGCGTGGAATGGATATGTAATGTATGTTTCAATTTAACAGAATGGAATACATGATCAGTAATGATGAAAAGCTATGCAAATTAATAAATAATTATAGTAGTAGACTTAATGATATAAAACTATATCATAATCGGCAACATAATGTAGTAATGATAAATATACATATTGAACATTTTGAAGGAACATTAATTATTGTATTAATATAAATAGTATTGTTTATTATCATCATAATAATTTTGTGTGTTTTCGTTTGTTTTTTCTTTTTACTTAAATCTGTCTAAAACCTGGTTTTCACTTAAGCACTTATTAACTTATTAAGCAAATGCCAACCCAATCATTACCGGTATTTCGGTATTTATCACACGGTTTAAAAGTCCTTGTTGTCCAAAGTTTCTTATGAGACAGTACATTATTTTAGAAACAATCCACCAAGATGTGATTATTATGACAATTCGAAATGTAGGCCTAGTTATCGATTCTTAAATTGATCGATAATAAATATGAAATGGTAATGAACTTAGGCCTATATAATTATAATTATGAGACAACAATTGAATCTCTGCGTTTAATTAATTTAGACACCAGTACGACCCAGTCGAAGTATAGGCATATAACTTATATATAGGCCTATAAACACATTAAATTTATTTATTTTTGAAATACTTAATTTAAAAGAAATTTTGAAAGTTAGCATTACGCATTACAATAACCTGTTTATAGGAAATCGAATAACAATTTGCAATCCTTGAATGACAATGAAACAATGCAAAGAAACATGATACAAACAAACACGAATGAACTTGAAGTGTATGTTTCAACTAATGAGATCATGTGAATAGCTGTTTAAAAATTAAACACTTGCTGCTACTGAAAAAAATCGATTCAATGATTCAGGCCATAGAACTCGCCAGACAATCGCACACACGTTTCGTCTTTCAAAAAAAGTAGGTCTGTTGGTTGATTAACGCCATTCCAATAATTAATCGAATTAACCATTAGGGAAGTGTTTCATTAAAAGTTATGTGACTTGATATTGTGCTATCCCACCTCCTCACTCATGTGTAATGGTAAAGCGTAGTTTCCAATAGCAACGCAAGTACGTAACGCAAGCGAGTTGACCTATCACACGCGACTGTTCGAAAAATCCATCGCTTGTGAAGCTTGGTTCCCACTAGAACGTAACGCAAGTACGTAAACGCAACGCAAGCGTTTTAACCAATGACAAGCGAAGTTATAGACAGTTAGCAATCACAAGCGAATAAGCCATCGCTTGTGATTGGTCAATTCGCTTGCGTTGCGTTACGTCGCTAGTGGGAACCACGCTTAATTGGTCAAATCACTGCGTTGCGTTACATCTTTGCGTTGCGTCCTAATATATAGGAACGAAGCTTTAGATGACCTAGAAACGGCTGTTATCTTTACTAATCGTAAATAAAACAAATACATTTATAATTAATAATTTATGTCTGAAAATAATATTGTTTGTAGAGATTGCTTTAAAAAAAATGCGTGTTATGGTATATACATATTTTTTTTAAAGGTTTGTTCAACGATGTGTTCAGCTAACATATTTATTGTTGCTGACCTTGGTTTGATGTTATTCTTATCTATCGGCACCCGTTCTATGGTACAGTTAATGCCAATGTTTAATTATAGCAATCGAAGGTCGACAGGGAAACACGTAATAGGGCTATATACTTTAGATCATTATTGTTATTTTTTTATTTGTATAACGGCGCATTATTTATTGATTAATTTTGTCTGACCAATATTAATTTTTAGGTCAAAGTTGCGGGCAGACGAATTAATTTGAATTTATAGCTCATTTGTTTAATGCTGACACTGGTTACAAAACCACAGACGAGACCACCCGGTATGGCATTGAAAGCCCGGTGTGTAACATCGGTAGTAACAGCAGGAAGAGATGTAAACAGTAGGCCTAGAAAGTATCGACGGGAACTGGTCGCGATGCGCTCACTTAAAAACATGCCAAACGATCCTGCATCGATAGGACTAGACTATACACCGAATGTTCATTTATCTAGCAGGCGATGAAGCACCCATTTTGCACCTAGAAAAGAGACAATACCTAGGATGTTGTGTGTATTTACTAAAAAGCCTTTTGAGTTCCCATATGTTTTCCTTGCGATTAATCAACCAACGTATAACTGGCGCCAGTCCGAATTAACAAGACCATCGCATGAATGGGCGGTGTCTACTGACACAAAGGCTCTTCACACCTCGTGTGTTTTCAGTGGCGCTGATTAATTATGTTAACACTTTAGCTAGTCAACAACAATTATACCAAACTCGGCTTCTGATTGGCTGATAGGTGGAAGCAATGTGTGAAGAGTGTCAATCACAAGTGTAATTATCGATAATAGTCTGCTATCAAACAAACACCCCTGTAATGAGCTCAAACAGACGATATGGCCCCCGTACACGACTATCGATGAACTACATCACACCTCTGGCCAACATGGCTGCAGAGCTGTCGATACAGGCTATCAATGATAGCCAATCATGTGCCCTTGTTTCATCTTAGAACTAATTGTTTACTTATTAATAGTATAACACCCTGTTTCATATTTTCTTTTACGCAAGAGGTGGCAGAACACTGGAGCCGACATGACATCATTATCGCAAAGCTGTTTAGTTTGTTGGTGAGCCATTAACTAGAATTTATGTCATGACCATAATCAAGAATGCATTCCCCCTCTCCCAACCAAACGGCCACAAATTAAATTCTTTCTTTCGATAACAGAAATATGCTATTATCGACGATTGACATAGCTTATTTGAAAAGCTTTCTGTGTTATTGAATTAGATCATCATTACCAAAATTGGACGGAAATCCCTAAAAACCGAACTGCGCCATGGGGCTCACTCGACCAGCCAACAGTGTTTAAGCAAGTGCTTAGTGACCGTTGCTATGTTTCCGTTATACATGTTACAGGGCGACATGCTGTTGTACTGAATAGAAAGCAATACGCAGACAGTGCTTATTGTGCTACGTCACATCATCGGCGCCAGGACTACTTAAGTATTTGCGTCAAAATGAAGGCGAGAATAGCTAATCACTCCGCTTTAGACCTCGATCATTTTCTCGCTTTTTATTCCACCCGCCTTTAATAAAAAGATACCAATATTACAATGGGCTAATGCTAGCCCAAAAATGAAAATTAAGAGGGATAGGAAAACTAATTGATATAATACAGTACAGTATCAAAGCGGTTGCGGTACCGGGGTGTTCTTTTAATTTCAGGTGACTTCATCCAATCGAGAATCGTATTTCTATCGTTCAATACACAAAACAATGAAAATTGGATAATAAACAATAGGCCAAGGGATTTTAACACCTAAAGGTATTGAGGCTTACACGAGGCGCCGTTTGGTAACACGCGCTTAAATTAAAAACAATGTACTGTACCCATTATGATCTTGAGATGGCGACAGTAAAAATAAATAACCAATACTAATTTTAAAAGTTGTTTTAAGTATTGAAGTGTAAATTATAATGTTTCGTTATCTCTGATGATGACATACTCAACGTTTTGTTTTTACAATTTGTAATATTGCGTATTTAAAGGCGTCTATAAGTAGTAGTATTATTCTACTGAAGAAGAAAGTAGCGGGCGATCTATACATTTGTTGTTTTCAGTCCATAGCGTTTGTACTGACTGACTGCAATATTTGTGGCTATTTAATTATGTTTGTATTTTCACGGGATTGATGTGGGGTATTTTGTAAACGTTTCAGCCAGTCAACACCTCCATTAAAGATCGTACATCCCGCCGAGTAGCAACAAACACGCCTACTACACAGTGATACGCGTTCTGATTGGACGCTCGGTGACAATCGGCCAATCAGGTGACGAGTTTCCTACTTACTGCTATAATAGTATTGCCTTAACAGGGGAGGGTATGTTTTAGGCAGTGTGTGTAAATGTATTCACGGAGTTTACGTATGAGGCTACTAGAGATATAAACTAACGGGGCGACGGCAGCGTGTTGAACTGCTCTCATGGTAATATAGTACAGTGCTGTCAAGTTTTAAAACAGTTAGTGTCTAGGCCTTAGAGAGTGGAGGTGATTGTTACATATCACTTAAATAAAACATCTTTTTTGGAATATCTTTTTGATGAAGCAGTCTTGGCTTTCGGATACTGGTATGGCTTACGCACCCATCTTACCCCCAAGAAGAACGGATTTCTCTGTTCAGACTATCTTGACTCAGCCACAGTTTTTCCCTGGGATTGTACCAGGGCATACACATGGACTTCCCAGCCCATCATCGTTTAGCCTACCAAAACTTTCGGATCCTCATCATAACCCGTTTTCACATGATTTGTTTGCATCTCAAAGGCCGTCTTTTAGGCCTTTTCCAAGTTTGGAACAACAAGAAAGAGACACTGATGACCCACAGGTTATGTTAGAAGGCAAGGAGCTTTGGGATCAATTTCATAAATTTGGAACTGAAATGGTTATAACAAAATCTGGAAGGTAAGTGTTTATCTTTTTAGTAATCTAAATTCTAAGCATAAGTTAGTTTATAGTTAGCCTAAGCATAAGTCAGATTACTAAATCAACTTATAATTGATAAGTATACTGTAAGGTATTCTTAATAAATAAGCTTTGTATTTAAGTATTTGTATTTAGTAATTATTAAATTTCATTTAATAAAACGTGAGAGAGCTTGTAATATATAAAAGTTATATGTACTGTGAGTTAAACATTGTAAGTTTAAAACCAAACTTATAGTCTATTTACTTCACATTAATGTATAAATAATTGTGATTGAGATATCACATTCTTTGTTTGTATTACCGTATAGTATTATTTATAGTGGAAACAATATTTAATTATTATATTATACACTCTTTAGTCTTACCATTTAAAGTCAGATAGTAACAGAATATTTTATTCACTATCTTTATATAGATTAAAAACATATACTATAACATTAGCCTATATTTTAGGCCTAAATCACTGGTTTCATTGAAAACCTTGTTTTAAATAATAGAATGTGTTCATTTTACTGTTAATAACACTTTCATAGTCGAACAATATTGACAGAATAGCAATCGTAATGTATATATTGACATTCTGTATAAATGTCTACCTTTGACTTCGTGTGTTTATGTAGCATACCCTGGTTTTGACACTAGCTAGAACATTTGTTTTGAATTGCAATCAGTGCTCGACCATGTTAAATAAGGTATTAATAAATGAAGAAGATATCTGTCTCCAATTTAAATAGTTTGTTAACAACGAAGCAATAGTTACAATATATTTGCCGATTAGCCGTGTTTTATTCTACTTTTTAACCAATTGATCGTTTGTGGTTTTGCTTCATTGTTATTTATGGTTTAGCCTAACTAAGTAAAAAGTACACTCACACGTAATGTTATTGTGTGGAGATTTTTGATAGATTTTGTATTTTAAATGTTGGTATTGTACGTCCTTAGGGCATTGCCCGTGGAGTTGTCCACCGTGCGAATTGAACCGTATCCCATGTGGATCAAAGGACTATACGTTTGAGTGATAAAGGATGGCTAGGCTAGGGTTTCCGTTTGGTTGGTATTACAGGTGGTTCCATGTCTTGTCCATTAGTGTCAAAATCAGAAAAGGAAAACTTTGATCAATTTAGACAATACATAATAGCACCTGCTTTGTAATTCAGTTCAGGCCTTACTGTAAGTGTACCTATGAAGTATCTCTCCCCCGATCTCTCCCCTGATTAAAAGGCGTCGGCTCCGGTCATGATTCGAGGTGGCTAGAAATTCTAGCTAGGCTAGAGAAATAAAAATCCAACTGGCCAATAGTCATGTAATTACAATTTTCAGTTAAGTTCAACTACAGTACAGATCGTATATATTTCCTTACAATTGTTGTGTAGAATATACGGTAACAACAATTTCTTAATAAACTGTATATTAGAAAAATAAGAAATAGAATTGTATAAATTCATTTATTTATTTTGGTTTAAAAATATCTCAATACAAAAAGCAGCAAAAGCTGAAAGCATTGTATTTACAAAAAATATATGGGCTTTATACAAAAATCATCAAACATTTAACCACATCAAGAAGACATTTATATAATTATATGTATCATTGTTACATTCGTTATCATGCCTAATGTATTCGTAGGCCTAATATACATATTTATAGCCGTATATGGCTTAAGTATATTATATTTACACATAATTCAATACTTAATAGTACCCAGCAAATTGTGCAACAATAATTATCCTTTAAATTAGTATATTCAAGATATACCAGCATTCTATCAGCAATATTTATTTGATAAACTCGTTATACAAACCACATAACAACACTTGTTTGTTTAAAATGTTAATATAAACATACTCGGTACATTTTAATAATCCTACTACACATACCAATTACTGTTTATAACTTATACAGGGCTGTATACTATATACAACATAATAAATTATTTTTCGTATGTTATGCCCATATACTCAAGTAGTTGTAAATTGAAGACATGTCTCGTATTTTATTCTAGGCTGTATAGTGTTTAAGATATTGATTCTAATATTGAAATTTTGCAATATTTCCGAGTAAAGGAATGTTTTATGTGATAGACTTTACATACGCTAAACGAAGGTGTAAACCATTTGTCCATAAAAAGGATTAGCAGTTTATCATAATATTAATAAAGATGCTTTAATATTAAAACAATACTGATCAATAATGAATATTAAAAACAAATTTATATAATTAAAGTTACTTAAAGTAACTTATTGTATTAACATCATTAGATTAATATTATACGTTAATAAGTTGTTCATAAAATATATTTGAAAACACAGAATAGATCAAAATTAAATATTACAAACAAATTTATATAGGCCTAATGAAAGTTATTATAGTCATTGTATTTGTGTATAATTTGATTAATATTTCATGTAAACAAATTGTTCATAAAATATATTTTTTTATAATTTGTTTAGAAGGAAATTTAACCTATACAGAATAAACGAGTTTTATAATAATTGGATTCTATAGCTTAAAGATCTTTACACTGAATATATCAAAACGCATGTGTTAACTGAACAATAGGTACGGTTAAAGGGTGCCTGTAAAGTTAGTAAATATTATGTTATAGAAAATTGATATAAATTTTAACCGTTCCTCAACTGATATGACTTTAATATTTAACTGTATGATAAAAAAGGAGCATATTATAGTTAGTTATATAGATATATTATATAGTTAAAAAAAATGTATATAAATATTAATGGTTCCTCAACTGGTATGACTTTAAATATTTAACTGTATGATAACAAGTAAAGCATATTATAGTTAGTTATATAGATATTATAGTATATTTAAATAAACAGTAGGCCTATTCGGTATACTACAAATCAGAAAGTATTAATCTAAAACTGTATTAATAAATTTAGCATAAATGAGATTGATCATTTGAGTGTATTGCAAATACTGTCATCGATACGTTAACATCAAAACAAATCATCTGGAAAAATAGTTACAGATTATTTGTAGTGATTTCATTGAATGAAGTATAAGAGCAATTGGTTTACCATCCAATTATTACATATCGCTATAGTTTACTAACGAGTGAGACGGGTCAAGCTATTGCACAGCCTATTTCATATCTGGGATTATAATTATAGTATGTAACCCTGAAAAGTTTAATATTTGGGTCAAATGTAAATCGCCGAATTACGTTGTATGAGTAATTGAGTAAATGTTATAAGTTTCTATTCTGTATTCTTTGATTAATTATTAATTTTGTTTACATTCCGAGAAAGTTTAGTTTAAAATATATTGATGTTCATATGTAGTTAATATGTTTATTAAGATATATGTAGGAAGACGATTAAAGAATTTTATTTACATTTCGTTTGGTTTGCAAGAATGATAAAGTTTAGTTAAAAATAATTTATATTGATATTCGTGGTCGTATTTATAGTAATTAAAATGGTTCTTAAGATATGTTTAGGAAGAGGACATTATACAGAATTTATTTACACTCTTTCGTTTGCTTTGCAAGTTATACACTGATTTTAATAACTGATATTCTTGTTATTTACAGACGTATGTTTCCGTCGTTCAAAGTGCGTGTCTCTGGTCTAGATAAACGCGCTAAATATATCCTTCTAATGGACATAGTAGCAGCCGACGATTGTCGGTATAAATTTCACAATTCCCGATGGATGGTGGCGGGAAAGGCGGACCCAGAGATGCCCAAAAGGATGTACATCCACCCGGACTCTCCAAGCACCGGGGAGCAGTGGATGCAGAAAGTCGTTTCGTTTCACAAGCTAAAACTTACAAATAACATATCGGACAAACATGGATTTGTAAGTACACATGTAAGGCTCTTTTATACAAACTTTTCTTCGCGAATTTCTTCGTATTTACAACATTTACCAGTAGGCCTATATAATATAGAGAAACTCGTAACCGTAGGCCTAGTGAATTGTGTAGGAGTGTGCCCACTATAACCGTTATGAAATAATAACTGTAAAGATCGTAAGCCGTTGTAACTTCACCAAGTAACAAGGCCTATGTCCAGTAACAAGGCCTATGTCCAGTAACAAGGCCTATGTCCAGTACCATGTTTACATTTTCAAAATATGCTTTATAGCTATACATTTGTTATAGAATTACGTGATGGAGGATACTGCAGTAGTATAGTATTCGTTTTGTTTATAAAAGAAAATGCAACTCTTTTATATCAGGAGGTAACGCTGTATTTAATAAAAAAAAAAATGTGTAAGATATAAAAATATTAAAATCAACATATTTTTCGTTTAATCTTACACTTATGCCTATACTTGTGTTTGATGGAGTACAGTAACGTTTAAATATCAAGATTGTATTCCATCCCATCGTTTAAAAAACCCCAACACAACAACCTTTGTTTATAAATTGGATAGTAGTAGGCTATTCTTTTCAATTTATCTTACTATTAATAATTCTCTTTAAGATATTAATACACTAATTGTTAAATCTTTCAAACATAACCATTACTTTCTTTTGTCATTACGCTAACATAATTCCGGATTATTCTAGTTGTAATATTATATGATTGTATAATCATTTTGCGTTTGGTTTACGCACGATTGTCTAAGTTGGAAACGTTAGATTAAGCATGCGTAACTTCGGAAGTCAAACTAAAAAATATCGCAGTTTATAGTTCTCTCCGCCTCCTCTTGCCTCGAGGTAGCCCAACCCTCCACTCGATTAACGAAAGATAAAAATGAATTTTCGCGAATTTCTCGCACGTTCAAAATAAATCTTGCTAATTTTAACGAAAGCGTTGATCGCGTGCATTGATTTTTTCTATCAGGCCTGTAGCACGTATGAAGTGGGTTGTTTTTTGTAGGATTTAGCAACTCTTCAGCTCATAATTCACCGGCTTAGCATCTTGATGAATTGTGATGTTTGACTGTAGAATTCTGGCTCAATATCTGATCAAAGTAGTGACAAAATATCACTCACAATTTGGCGCCGAATCTTATTGCGATTCTTGATTGACAACGCTAACTTGAATATAAGCCACAATTTAAAATATAACGAGTTCAAATGAGGTCAAACAGAGTGCAACATGTGACACACTGCGAAGAAAATCGCACGATTAACAAATCTAACATAACAACATTTATATAGGACACTTTTGTAAAAGATACAGCTTTATTGTACGTAGACTAAAATGCTAAGAAATTGAATGTTTTATCGATTCTAAACAAATGCAAATTGCTTCTTTTTATTAAAAGAAAGGATACAACACGTATTAAATCAGAATAAACCACAAACGATTTTTTTTTTCAAATGAAATATCGACATTATTAATTTTTTTTTTCGTTGAATTGGACAATATCAAATATATCGTGTCATTCACACTTTTAAAGGCTTTGTTGTTTTATCTCGTGTAACTATAAGAAAATTAAATATTCTAACGAAAGTATATTGAGTAAACCTGTGAAATTGCTTTAACATGTTTAGTTATAATTAATATTTCGTCGTATTCAAATTCCCATAACTCACATTTCGTTTGCTTGTTTTGCTAAGTACATAATTTTTATTTGGCTATAAAAATCAAATCTTAAGAATCATAAAAAGGACAGTTTAACTTTTTTTGGTATTTATTGTTTGTAACAAAATGGATGCATTATTGTTGTTAATGTTAACTTGTTTTAAAACTTAACAATTAATTATTTTACGTGAAATCCTATAAATAATCAATAACGAAATCTCGAAAAAATATACTTAAGGGCCTAAAGCGTTCATTTGTGTTGCCATTATCGACGTGTATTTAACTGTTAAACTATGTTTTCGTCGTTAAATATAATCATTTTTCTGTTGTATACATAAGATCGCGGTGGTGATACAAAGTGAGTGTTAGCGCCGCCTGGCTAAGCTCGATAGCTGGCGCCAACCAGTGTATGACTACCAATGGATAAAGACGCTCTAACAATAGATAGAGTACTTGTTTGATGAAAGGGTAAAGACGATCGATTTTTAAGTACGTTTGTTTTTGTGAAATTGATCCGTAAACCACACAATGTATGCGTCCTTCTAATAAAACCGAGGTGTAACTTTCGTAAAAGAACATCTCCATTTCGCGTTAAGTCTCCACTCGTTTAAAGTATAATATTATAGTATTAATGAAGAAACGAAAACTTTCGAATGTAAATGAATATTACCGATACAAACTGTGTGATTCATTTCAGCAAAAGTTAAGAGAATTGTGTTTACAATGCTTTTTTACAGACAGGTTGATGAAGTTAAGAATCAACCTCACCTATCGTATCAATCAATTATACATCCATTTCCATTGCAATAAACAAATGCAAGATTTCCCCCTTTCGTATGGTAACTAAAAACAATGTTCCACGTAATCACATCCGTCAAGCATATTTACCGTTTTAGGGTTTACTCCTGTTTATGTATTTCGTGTCGTTAACAAAACGCCATCCGTTTGAAGGCATACAATGTGTAATTAATCATAGTTCTGTTAATTAGACTTGAAGATCTCTAATTGATTAATTCATCGTGAGTTAAGTAAGCTAGTTACCGAGCACATTCTGTGTTACGTTAAACACCACAACGAAGAGTTGTTGATAAACTGCCGTTCAAAATCATCATAAACTTCGTCAATTTGGCTAATTTCTTACTTAGTAACTTGTATAAGGTACAGATTATCATGTAAACTGTTTATTTCACTTCGTGCTACGTCTTAATAACGGTTAATAATCTACGCCCGTTATAGTCGGTTTTCAAGTTTACATCTCAAAAACGCTACAAAATTTGTTTAGAATTGGAACGTGTTTAGAACATTGTTATGCATCTTGAATTAAAAAATCACTTTACTGAAATGACGACTAAAAATTTGACTCGTTGATGTATTAAAATAATTAACAAAATGAGTCGATTATCGGTTTACATACAAAACGAAGTGGCTATCTTGTTATAATACTTCTTTCTTGTATAATATTAGGAATCACGCTTTATTCACGTTTGTAGAAACACTTAAGTATTAAGCAGAATCAACATATTCATTTGTTGCCACGTTGTATTTTACTAAAGATAATATTTTTATATTCGATCCATTGAAGATTTAATTACGCTGTTAAGTGCGTAAACCCCGAGTTTTAAATTGTTCCAAAAAGTACATCGTCTCCTAAACACTGTCTCTTTCCATAATAGATCGTATTGTTCAAAACGAGCTTTTGAATTTCCCTTTTCATAGAAGAAAATTGGTGCAATTATAAACGATTGCAGACGATCTCGATTGAATATTACGATACGAGCATTGATAGTTTGTCTTCAATTAATAAGTGTGGCTCCTTCTATAAACGCCCCTCAGGCGGTTTCGCGATATCGAATAGCACGAAATACAATCTTTATACATTTTATTACGATTATTTTAGTTAAAATTCCGTGCTTTTTTTCGTCGCCTGCTTTAAAAACAAATCATCTGTATTTACAACGGCAATGTGCTACATTATCGTTAGCTTTTTTGAAATAAAAACTACATTTAAGCAAGCTAGGCATACATGCTATTTGTACTGTATTAAATTATGATGTATAAACTATAACTGTATTACATTTGACATTTTACAGGATATAACCATGGAGAAATAATTATTTGTACAGAATATAACATAGGAACATTTCGTCGCGGCTGCAAAAAGTGTTGTTCGTTCGGGGTTAATTTCGCGGCGGTGTTTTTACGACTTTGTATCACAAGTGATCCGCGGTGTATTATCATTATATTTATGAATAATCCACACATTTCAATTCTATTATCCTCTTGAGTGTTATAGGGTTATAGTCCCTTAGCACCGTGATTATCAACGATTTATACCTCCATAACTCGGCAATTATTTTCAAAAGTAAACAAAAGGTGGTATAAACGGCAATACTTAATCGCACCTTTTGCCGTAAATGTTTTGATAAGAGGGTTGTATTGCCGGTAATGGCAGCAAGTTCAAGAGACTTATAATGTTCGTGTTGAGTTAAAGACTTGTATATTACACATTAGTTGTAAATTATCGTTGATAACATTTGAACTACGTGTAGGAATTCATCTACACTAGATACATTTTTGTTTTTTGTACGATGCTTGAGCTTTAACGAATGAATTCATATCGCTTTCGTGACGTACAAGAACCCTTTATGTTAAAGGCTGAATGTTAATGTTACATTACGACACAGTTCGAAACGACTCATGAATTAAAAAATGTTTTTCTATTAAAACATGAGCTTGAAAAATTATTTCATAATGATCTGATAGACCCATCTACTACTAATCATTATACAGATAGACCTACATTGGTAAACCAGAGTACAATTTAACCAAAATAATTAATATGAGGATACACAATAAACAAGCTTCTGTAATTTATGAGATTCTATATTTTATATACTATTGAGCACTGTGTATACGATTTCGTCCTCGAAAGGCTGACGACAAAGTACAGTAGATCGTCTGTTCGCGCCATGTTTACTTTAGTCATTAAAGGGTTTTGCCTGCAAATTTCCTGATTAAATTCCTACAGATCGTCGAGCTTCTGTTCTCTAGGCCATGTGATGTTTTCACAGAGCAATATAGTATAGCATATAGACATATTTATGAACCATATCTCTATGATAGCCTTATACAAATAACAATTTAACCAATAAGCATTAAATCTTAAGCTTGATCAGGAGTGGACAAATCGGTTCTTTGACACCGGGAGAGAGGCTTTACAGCCCCGTCTTGATCAGTGGGGACACATAGCAACCCGACCAGTTGATAGAGGCTTAGCAGTGTGGACTTGTTTAGTAATGGGATGGGCACAGGAGAGCTTTCCAAACCGGTCTTGCTTTAGAATATAATTAGAAGCCATAGTTCATACATTATCCACTTAATAACGAGCAATTTCGACCTAACAAGTCCCCAGCGAATTTTAACAAATCCTCGCTAAAGAGATTATTTTAAGTTTGTTTATAGAAAATGTTTAACATTGTCAATCATGTTTAAGTCAATACAAGAATACAGAAATAAATTACATTAATCGAATTTTTGGCCTACTTGGATTTTAATGAGTTTAAATTTAATCTTTGGTAACCGACGAATCGAGATCATGATTTAAGAACTTTAGAGAAAAGCATAAGTCGCGTCATTAAAGCACAAGTCGCGTCATTAGGAACGCTTTCAGTTAACCAAATCGTGATTCGTTACGATTTAATTATTTCTTTTCTTAAGAATTAAGGACTGAATAATAAACTGCTTACTTAGTTACGTAATATCTCTCTTGTTTAATTATACGATACTTAATTATTTTAAAGTAATTATTTATGATGACAACGTTTGATATTGTAATATAAAAAGAAATGTAAAGCTTGGTTCCTCCCAGTGAACGCAACGCAAAGACGAACTGTAAAAACAACGCATTGAGTTAACCAATCATAAGCGGCAGTATGAATTATCATGGTTGTGATTGGTGAAAATGCTTACCTTTCCCTGCGAAGTTGCGCTTGTTTCCATGTTGCGCTTACGTTTACCTGCGTTACGCTTGTTTCCATGCGTTGCGTTTACGTTTTCTTGCGTTGCGTCCAAGTTGGAACCATAAATCATACTTTAGTTGGTAACATGCTTATGGCTGTTATTATACATGGCATGACCCTTATTCAGGAAACGCTATTAAAGGACCTTAAACTTAACGTAATGTATTATTTCTCCTGTACTTTAACAGGAAATAGCAGTTATATTGCTATACTATTATTTAGCATTAACTCGTCAAACATTTGCCCAACCCCCAACTCATCCCGGGCCCCTAGGGATCGATTTAGTGGACAACGAATGTCGTCTGATTTGTCAGCAATTCCATCATCTATACCTGCTGCTCAAAATGTACTTTGTTGAAATAACAGTTGTAGGCAGACATATCTTATGTTAAACGTTGTCAGTTTAAACTTGTTTTTACTTTTTAACGAACAAACTGAGCATGCGTACTAGATTATTTTACTTCTTTGTAAGCCCGGCCTAGACTTATATATTATATAATATTTTCTTGAATATTTTTTTTAATAGAGAGACATTTAGAAACGCCATTGTTAATATTTTTGTTTTGTTTTCCAAATTATATTTGGTAAATGACTGTATGTAACTAGGTCAGGAAACATATGGTGCCCTTAATTTAAAAGTACAGTTGATGACGTCGCAACACCCTATTGTCGGTTCTTTTTGATTTAACATGTCGACACTAATCAGAGCTAGAAATAGAAGACATATACAAACTATTATACAATGTTAAAGCTACAACTTTCATAGTTCTTAATTAAAAAGATAAACTGCATTTTACTTATTTATTTGACCAACGCACATAAATTAGAACAATACAAACCGATATACGGTAACAAATGCGACAAAATATAAGTATTTAAAAAGTACTGATAAAATTGTGTTCAGATAAAAAATGTGAATTTTAAGTAAAGATGTAGATGTAGATGCGGCAATTAATATATTTAATTATTTATTTTTTGCAGACAATACTCAACTCGATGCATAAGTACCAGCCTCGTTTTCATATCGTTAAGGCCAATGATATCCTCAAGTTACCATGGAGCCAGTTCCGTACCTTCGTGTTTAGAGAGACCGAATTTATAGCTGTTACAGCCTACCAGAACGAGAAGGTATGTAGATATCGGTATTTCCAAATGTTACATAGGCGCCTAGCTTAATTTAATGAGGGCATCTTTTATTAGTGGGTCTCATTTTTTAAAGGGAATAGAACATGGCGACCTTGAGACGGGGGCTTGATTCATGTGTTAACAGCTCTAGTTGTTGGCTGACCTACAAAATGACGTCTTAACTCTGTCAACCATCTCCTCGTGTGGACACACAGTACTCATTAGCATCTGTTTGTTATGTTGAACTCTGATGTTAAACCACCTCGTATTCTGCTCCTTCGACTTGCTTTTGATAAACCAGGACGGTTGTCTCCGTCCGGCCGCATTCCGCCGCATCCGGTGTCGCGGCTTTTTGGTAAATTCCACCAGTCAGTAAATAATAACCGCTCTTGTGTTTAGTATTTCATTTTTTTCTTCGCGTGTTTGCATTTATGATGTTCTTGGGAGTTGGGATACATAAAATAAGAGTTATTACAAAGTACACGAAATAAACACGATTACAATGTATTTGTGTTAATTAGTAACACCTCTTGTGGCTCCACAGTGCGGGGGTGTTTAACACCAACCAACCTCTTGTGTCTCCTCCTTTTAACACCAACCAAAGTTAAATGTTAAATAATTTATGAAGATGATTGATAGTAGAAGACGTTAGTTTAGTAAACGCACCGTCTACAGTAATACAGTTGATTCAACGATTTATCGAAGTTTTTTTTTTTATAGGAAAGGTCACTCCCTTTTTAAACAAACCTTTGGTTAACTGCGTAACAAAATTAGGATGATTTTTTTGCGAAAATTGTTACATTGCATTAACAATAAACCTCCCACAACATTGTACTTAAATTGACAATTCTGAGAATCGTGACAATGAATCTTTGTATATTTTAATATTTAAATTACAGTAAATTATAAGTCCGGGTTGTTATTAACTCTCACACAAGTTGTGATAAATTAACCCCGTACCCCGTAATAAAATTTGAATCTTGAATCTACTATGTCTCTCAACACACTGTAGGGTAGTACACTCAGTTTTGAATATATTGGCGCCAGAAAAAATAATAAAAAACAATTTTAATTATCTGTCCGATATTGTAGCACAAGAATGAAGGAGTAGAGGATTGAATTGTTATTATTTGAGGACTATATCCAATGAATATAATCATTGCTACGTGCCATAAAGGCATTCGTTTTGGTATACAATATAGTAACAACTATCGCCTATTCTCACGTACAAATTAACGTTTTAATAACAGTGTGTTGAGTGTTGATGTTATAAAACATCCAACGGTGTTAAAACTGCAAATGGTTCGCAAGTAGTCATCCTAAAATGGACACACATCATTATTTGATTTCTTTTGTGTCTTAATTCTTTGTGATGAGTTGAAAATCTAAATTGTTTTAATTAGGTCATTGTTCACAAGTTAAAATATATGTATGTTAATTTTGATCAAGAAACACATTAATAACCACAGCTTAGCGCTTGTTGATTGACATTAATTAATGCGCAGAATAACAGACTTTTGGTCGCCGGTAATTAAATCACATTCTTCTAAACTGTAAAAGCAGAGGGGTATTTATTTCATTGTCATTTATCCTTTTACTATGGCAGTTTTATTGCGTTTTTTTTGTGTTACAAATAATGAACTCGACGATTATGTAAAAAGACATAATGCTCTGATTTCTTGAACTATGACCCTAAAAGTGTTATAACAATTTAATAAACCTTACGGGTGTTTTTAGAATGCAGTTTTAAAATGCCCGCTAGTTGTAATTGACACATCATTCATCAATAGACAAATCGTATGTGAAGTTTGACAATTTAAAGTTTACGCGATACGAATGTATTTATGGGTCAAAGTTCAGATTACACTTTGGTAGCCTACAATATAAGCATAATCTTAAACCCTTGAATATTTACTTTTACTATGTTTTTTAAAAGTACATAATCTTTCTGTTTGAGTTTGGTTTATCAGATCGCATCGAAATAAAGTAGAAAATAGAGTGTGATTTACTTATTGTAATTACAAATAGTAAACACTTGAAACGATCATGAGGGCAGAAGGTTTTAGATTACGATAGGTTAATTGACAATTTTTATTTTTACGATAAACATTTATCGAAAATAAACTCATTAATTCAAATCCGTGCAGATTAAATGTTGAGAAATGATAGGTACTTGGTGTGAGTATTTTGGTAGATTATTATTTTTTTATTTTGATGATTTTCTGCTTTCTCGTAATGACGCTGGCGCCTGAGTCGCGTGGTTTTCAATCTGACATAAATAGGCGGGAAGAAACTAGCAATGTATCGTCTGCAAAATACATGAATGGTCGATGGTCCTTCACAGAAGGCAATAATATCGCCATATTTGCTTTACTTAGTTGATTGTATCTCAATTTCTTAATATGGCGGATTATGCAACGTTCGGTATATATCCCCTTCAAGACCGTAACACGCTCGAGTAGAGGGGTTTAATAACCCTGGCTGAAATGTTAACCACAGCTAATGAATATTCATCATATTATTTTCCATCAAGTATGAGTTGAAGTGGTTGCCAGAGGATTTATTATATAATTCCCAATATACTTAGCATGAGTGAATAGATGTATAAGTGGAATGGGTTAAATGGCCTGTTATAACTTAAACGGTAGTTAACTGAACGAATGCGTAACTTTAAATTAAATCGTATTGATTCTAATTAAAAACAAATTTATTTAAGAAGCGTATTCAAGCTCTTCAGATTTTGAAATGTAATATGTTTTAGACCTACATTTTAAGTGATAATATTCGGCCATCTGTAAACGACGTTAACAAAGCGATAACTCGACGGATACAAAGAAACAACCACGTTAACGTTTTCTTTAAAATAAATTGACAGCCATTTACAATTACTTTATTACACACCACGTGTGGTAGGCCTATTGATATTACTTTATATACTAAATTTAACTTTTTGACAATTAAACTAATCGATGAATAAATGTTTGAGAAGGTTCATCGCCAATAATAAATTGATTTGATTTAAAGATCCGACTGTTTGTGGCATTTAATTTTATTTATAATCTTGTTTTATTTTTTATTATTTCAGATAACGCAATTGAAAATCGATCATAATCCGTTTGCGAAAGGTTTTCGTGATCAGGGATCCGGCAAGCGAGAGAAAAGGTAGGTTCAAAATAATACTTTATAATGAAAATTACAACACTTAAACACAAGTCGAGGCGTTTTATTCAATACGTTCTTGAAATGCATAAAATGCCTTTAAAGACCTTTCCTAAAAGTGTTACCATTTATCTACATACGATACAGAGAGTACGTTATTTTATAGTGCTCATTTATATTTCATGAAGGATGATTTCTTTTGATCGCTGTTATTGTTATGGTTTACGGCAGTGACGAGTGATACAGTGCCGCCGCGGGCAAACTTATCGTCTGCCGTTCGCTAAACTTCCTACTTCAAGGCGGGTAATAAGTTCTTCGTGCCTTTCTGTGGATTGTTCTTTTAAGAAAAGCGTGAACTGAATAAATGCTTTCTCGCTTCATCGTTTTCTCGACGATTCACAATAATTGTGACTGTCATAAATGTTAATTTTCTTCACCGTTCGATAGATGACAAATTGGTCGAAAATATAAGATAGACACTCTGTTGTTTTTAAACGACAACTAAGTGGAGTGTCGTCTTGTGTATGACCTCAACTTGACATTTAAAACGTTTCTTTAGAATAATAACATTTAAAAAAATATCTTCGTCTTGTTCAATTGGATTTTGAAGGCTCCATTTATCTCAATGATTATTAAGAGACGCGTGTATGTTAGTTGTAGCGTCACCATTTATTAACGTTATACGTTACTAACCGCTAAATACAATAACAATAGCAGTTTAAAATGTTAGAAAAATAGATACTGCGAACAATTTAAACAGATATTAAATTAAATATCACATAAAAGAAGACGATTGCTGTAATTTATGACTCTTTAATAGTTCTTCCGATTTATATAAAAAAATTGCAAGTACAGCTATTGTTGAAGCAAGGAGAAATTAATGAAGACCTCACAATGTGCAGTATTATTAAAAACAGGTGTTGCCGGCTGAATCTTAAAAAGAACGGCGAGCGAGTTTGTTAAAATTTAACCTTAGCGTTGTACTTTTTAGTTAATGGTGAAATCGATGGGAACAGAAGAGACAAATTATCACGTTTACTACCCCAGAACGACCCCTTTTATACTCGTTTTAAAACCTCTGTTTTGAGCGTGAATGTAGATAATAAAGCAAACGAATAAATGACTCCGATTCTGTTATAGATAATTTACAACAATGTTTTTTACTACCGAGGTGTTTGGTTATACGACGATTTTAAAAAATAAAATGATAAGCATTCTTTTGTTGTATAAGCGTTCGAGCAAGACACACGCGGTCCTTAACCTTTTCAAATCCTATCCGTATTGTCCTACCTTAAATGTCGATACAAAATTAAAATCTCTGTAGAGAAAAAAAGATATTGAAGAGTTGTGAATTGTGACAAATCAAAGTGTGGCGCTTTTGTGTCGTTGATTACCAACCAGACGCTTAGAGTCTATGATCTGTGAAAAAATACATTACTTATCGTCGATATTATTATTACTAAAGATCTAAAATGGACTAGTCGATTAATCGCCAAGAACGGTTGCAGTCTAAGTCAAATGCTTAATGAAGCTATCGTATAGAAGAACTGTCAAAAACCAAATTTACCATGATTTGTTTGCTAATTGTAAAATGTCCCTTGTGTCAAATTTAATCATGGATGCTATTAGGAACGATGGGGTACGACGTATTTTCCCGCATTTGTCTTCTCTCTTTCAGTCTTTTGAATCGAATTAAAAAATCAATGAAAAGCGATGTAATCTTCGCTAGATTACAATGTGGGGTTCAATAATGTTCTAATTTTCGCCCCAGGGTCTGATAAATCTCCGAGTGCATAAAACTAACAATATCGAAAATGGTATTGCCAAGGGAGGAATGTTCTCGTCGCATTTATCTAGAAATGCGTTTAATTCTGTTATTGTGTCGGCTAATGATGTGTAGTTAAAATTCTATTATGAACATCAAGTTAGAGACACTTAGCTAAAGTTAATTACGCGCTCGCTACTCAGTTACTAATGATTTGGAGAATAGAGATAAAATACGTACAATTGAAAATTATGGACTTGAAACGAAGACTAATTATCTCGCGTGTTAGTTAACTCTTTGCTTACATAAAATGGCGTCATAACCTTTTCATTCAATTCCATCTTTCAAAATTCCTAACGATAAAATAAAGCCAGGCAGCATTGTCTGAGAATGAAAAAAAGATATTGATAATACCAATTTGTATTTTTACGTTAAAAACATTTATTTAAATGTATTTTTCTTTGTTTCAGAAGATATCAATCCACGGGTTTCGATATGGAGTCTAGAGATCATCAAGACGGTGAAAGTGATACAGAACCGGAAACATCCGAAGTTAGCACGACAAGTAACGAACGCCATGACGAACCCACGAAGCACACACCTCATGGTAAATACAAATTTAATTTCTATTTATTTACCAAAAATTTTTGGTATATAGTTACTCTATAATTGTAGTATTTTGGATTATAATATTTTGTACTAGTATTTTCTTTTCATGAAGAATAACAAATATATTTTATATTTAATTTTTTTTTTCTATTTTTTTTACCCAAAATATTTGTCATATACTGTAGTTACTGTATAATTGTAGTATTTTGGATTGTAATATTAATTTTATAATTTTATTTTCTTTTTCAGAAGGAATAACTATTGACCATGATAATGGAAAGAGCGAACGAACGATAACAGAACAAATGAATGAAAAAATACACCATACTACGGACATTAAAGACACCGAAATGCACGAAGTAACAAAGGACGATGATGATAATAAATCAGAAAGAATTGATAAAGAAGAAGAATCAGAAAAACAAACAAAGAAAACACCCGAGAAAGAACGCGATTGTAGTAGTTCAACAAAAGACTCTAAAAGATCAGAAATTAAAAGACCGTTTTTAGATGATGATTCCAGCACGGTTAATTTGCGAAGGAATCTGTTTCAACCGCCACATTCTTCTCAACATTCTGCTGCAATGGCGCCATTTTATGCCGGAGCACATCCTCTTTTCCTGCATCATCCAATGGGATTGACAGCGGCAAATGGACTTCCAGGCTTGGGAAGCATGGCTCATCTATTACCTTTTGTGCCAACATCACTCGGACACTCTCATACACCTCACCCTTGTTTAGATCCTCAATTCGCTTTTAACGCTCAAAGCCAGCTCGGTGTTTACGCCGATCATGCTCTCGGTTCGGCGTACTCAGCTAACCCATGCGCTGGTGCAATATTGAACAACCCAAGATTTAGATTTTCTCCCTACTCGCTAGGACTTGGAACGAGTATGCCCTCGTCTGTCAGTCCACTGGCAACATCATTAGCTTATGAGAACATTTTACGATCAACGAGCCTTGCTGCCAGCCATTTAGGCCTAGGATCATCGTCTCCGATATCTAGTAACTCGAGCGCGTCAAACCTCACGCCATCTGCGCTAAGCTCGGCGACAAATGAACTACAGAGCATTCAGAAAATGGTTAGTGGACTGGAAAAACGTGAAGTTGTAACTCCAAAATAACGATACAAAGTTAAACAAAGTGGTTACATTTTCCTAGTATGCTATATTCGCTACAACTCATGATGAGAAAGCCAGCCAGTGGAATGTAGT